>NC_059081.1:878595-1209504 GCF_020497125.1 Mauremys mutica | reverse complement strand
TATCTGAGCTGTTAAGGGATAAATGACCCTGTGCTAATTGCCAGGATGGTTGGGAGAAGGAGAGTTGAGCCGATTGTTTTCTCAGGCTAAAGGCTGCTGGAAATGTATAAGAACCCGGGACAGGATCCTGCTTCATCTCAGATCTGCTTTGGGTTTCAAGAGGGGGAAACCTTAAGCCCCAAGGATTGAGATCCCCAGTCACTGACTGGAGCCACCCTGAATATGGACCTTGGACTGTAACCTCTGGACTGTTTCTAAAAGGACTTTTGGCAACTACAAGCTCATCTCTGCTGTGTCTGAACCTCAAGAATTGAATTCACGTCTGTCTGTAGATTGATCGTTTAACCAACACTCTCTCGCTTTTCTTTTTTAATAAATTTTAGCTTAGTTAATAAGAACTGGCTGTAGCGTGTGTTTGGGGTAAGATCTAAGTTATAATTGGACCTGGGTATGTGGCTGATCCTTTGGGGTTGGAAGAACCTTTTCTTTATATGATGAGAGAAGATTCTCAGGAATCATCATCATCCCTGACAGGTGTGTCTGGCCGGAGGCCTGAGGCTGGGCACTTTAAGGGAACTGCGGGGTTTGGATTTCTAAGTGACCAGTGAGGTACTATAGAAGCAGGGGCAGCTCTATAAATTAGGCCGCCCCAAGCAGCGCGGCGCGCTGCGCCGCCTTTCCCCGGTCCCGCGGCGGGTCCCCTCTTCCCGCGGCTCCGCTTGAGCTGCCGCAGTCATGCCTGCGGCAGGTCCACCGGAGCCAAATGCCGCCCCCCCGGGAAAGGGCCGCCCCACGCGCCTGCTTGGCGCGCTGGGGTCTGGAGCCAGCCCTGTGTAGAAGCTGTTTTGTGCTGGTTGGTAAATCTAAGTATTGGAATAACCACCACATTTGGGGTTTGTCTGCCCCATTTGGTTTGCAGTTCACCCTGATTGAGTGACCTCAGCTGGCTCCCACGGGCAGCCCTGTCACAGATTGTGTCAAGGTTCCCTCCCCACGCTGAACTTTAGGGTACAGATGTGGGGACCCGCATGAAAGACCCCTAAGCTTATTTTAACCAGCTTAGGTTAACAGTCGCTGCCACCACCAAGCGTTAACCAAATATTTAGGGAGAGCCACTCTGCCTTCCCCCAAATATCTCCCAGTCCCTAACCCCCTTTTTCTGGCTGCTTGAGAATAATCCTCCCCAAGCCCCCACTCCCCTTTCCCTGGGAAGGCTTGAGAATATCCCCTCATCGCTTCGTCCTGGTGAACACAGACCCAACCCCTTGGGTCTTAAAACAGCGAAGAATTAATCAGGTTCTTAACAGAAGAATTTGAATGAAAGAAGAAAGGTGAAAGGAGAACCTCTGCGAGATTAGAATGCAGGATAATCTCGCAGACAATCAGATTCAAAACACAGAGAGTTTCTCTCTGGGCAAAACTTTAAAATTATGCAAAGAACCCAAATTTAGCCTCCCTCTTAGTTGCAGAAGAACTCACAAACAAGGAAATAAAAGTAACCTACAGATTCCTTCTCTAAATACTCACTGCCCTATGGGAGCGGGATGGCTCCTCTCTCTGTCTCCGGCAAAAGCACACGCCCAGCGCAGACAAGAGACTTTTCCCCCTTCCAGATTTCAAAGTATCTTGTCCCCTTGTTGGTCCTTCTGGCCAGGTGTCAGCCAGGTTATGGGAGCGTCTTAACCCTTTACAGGTAAAAGAGGAATTAACCCGTAACTGTCTGTTTATGACAACACCCCCCCGCACCCCAATCATAGACAGAGCTGGGCCACACTGGCTGTGATTTCTGCCTAGAACTTTAGAGTTAATAAGACACATGCACCTTTACATATACTACGGATTATGTAAAAACTAACAAGATTTTTCACACTTCAAGGCCGATTTTAACCAGTTGCTTCTGGGAAACTTTCACGGGAGAGGGCATCAGCCACATGGTTAGAAGCTCCTGAAATGTGTTGAATTTCAAAACCAAAATCTTGGAGAGCTAAACTCCACCGAAGAAGTTTTTTGACACTGTCCTTGGTGGTGTGAAGCCGCTTCAGCGCAGCATGGTGGGTTTGGAGCTGGAAACGCCGTCCCCAGGCGTACGGGCGGAGCTCTTCCAGCGCGTCCACATTCCCTTTCGCTGACTGCCCGGTGGCTTCCCTCTCAGCCAGTTTCTTGCTGAGAAACACGACAGGATGGAATTCTTGATCCGGTCCTTCCTGCATTCAAACTGCCCCCACGCCCCGCTCGGACGCCTCTGTCGACGTCAGGGGCTCTGACATGAGTGTCTCCTTAAGCTGGTTAAAGGCCTTGGGACACTCGTCAGTCCAGTGCACTGCATCTGGCTGGGTCTCTGCTCAGGTCTGTCAGTGGGGCGGCATTTGGCCGCAGTGTGGTACAAATCGCCTGTAATATCCGGCCAGGCCTCGGAAGGGCTGGACCCGGTTCTCTGACTTGGGGACAGGCCAGTTTTGAGCACCAGCCACCTGGGCCTCTGGGGGTTGATAGTTCCGTGACCCGCCTGGTGTCCAAGGTAAGTCACTCTGCAAAGAGGAATTAACCCTTAACTGTGTGTTTACGGCAGACGGGGTTCCTGCCGGCTGGCTGAGAGCCCCGGGGAATCGCAGGAAGTGGGGTGCAGGGCCCTGACTCCCCCACACTCCGTAACAGGGAGCCAGGCTGGCTGGGGGGGTGCAGCAGGGCACAGGGAGCCGGGCTGGCTGGGGGGTGCAGGGGGGGACAGGGAGCCAGGCTGGCTGGGGGGGTGCAGCGGGGGATGGGGAGCCGGGCTGGCCGGGGGGTGCAGGTGGGGACGGGGAGCCGGGCTGGCTGGGGGGTGCAGGGGGGGACGGGGAGCCGGGCTGGCTGGGGGGTGCAGGGGGGACGGGGAGCCAGGCTGGCTGGCTGGGGGGTGCAGGGGGGGACGGGGAGCCGGGCTGGCTGGGGGGTGCAGGGGGGACGGGGAGCCAGGCTGACTGGGGGGTGCAGGGGGGACGGGGAGCCGGGCTGGCTGGGGGTACAGCAGAGTACGGGGAGCCGGGCTGGCTGGGAGGTGCAGGGGGGGACGGGGAGCCGGGCTGGCTGGGGGTACAGCAGAGTACGGGGAGCCGGGCTGGCTGGGAGGTGCAGGGGGGGACGGGGAGCCGGGCTGGCTGGGCGTACAGCAGGGAACGGGGAGCCGGGCTGGCTGGCTGGGGGGTGCAGGGGGGGATGGGGAGCCGGGCTGGCTGGGGGGAGCAGGGGGGACGTCGAGACAGGCAGGCTGGCTGGGGGGTGCAGGGGGGGAAGGGGAGCCGGGCTGGCTGGGGGTACAGCAGGGTACGGGGAGCCGGGCTGGCTGGCTGGGGGGTGCAGGGGGGGACGGGGAGCCGGGCTGGCTGGGGGTACAGCAGGGTACGGGGAGCCGGGCTGGCTGGCTGGGGGGTGCAGGGGGGGATGGGGAGCCGGGCTGGCTGGGGGGTGCAGGGGGGACGGGGAGCTGGGCTGGCTGGGGGGTGCAGGGGGGGACGGGGAGCCAGGCTGGCTGGGAGGTGCAGGGGGGGACGGGGAGCCGGGCTGGCTGGCTGGGGGGTGCAGGGGGGGATGGGGAGCCGGGCTGGCTGGCAGGGCGGTGCAGGGGGGGACGGGGAGCCGGGCTGGCTGGGGGGTGCAGGGGGGGAGGGGGAGCCGGGCTGGCTGGCTGGGGGGTGCAGGGGGGGATGGGGAGCCGGGCTGGCCGGGCGGTGCAGGGGGGGACGGGGAGCCGGGCTGGCTGGCTGGGGGGTGCAGGGGGGGATGGGGAGCCGGGCTGGCCGGGGGGTGCAGGGGGGGACGGGGAGCCGGGCTGGCTGGCTGGGGGGTGCAGGGGGGGACGGGGAGCCGGGCTGGCTGGCCGGGGGGTGCAGGACGGGTTGGGGAGCAGACAGACACACACACGTGGCCGGCAGAGCCGGCCCAGGGCTGCCCAGCTGCTGCGGGGGGTCCCGGTGGACGGCCGGTATGCGATGAGCCAGCACAGGCTGCAATCCGGCCAGCCCCAATTCCCGCCGGTAGCCATGGCCAGGCTATATAAGGAAGGCCAGGGCTGGGGCGTGGGGGGGGGCCCCCGACTGGCCAAAGAAGGCGAGGTTGGGCAGGGAATGCAGCCGGGGGCTCGGGCGAAGCTGCCCCGGGGGCCCGGCGCCCCGCCCTGGCCGGGGTATAAAGCCAGGCCGGGTGGGGATGCTCCAGTCTCCCCAGGCCTGGCCAGTCCCCTCCTGCCCCGACAGCAGCTCTTGGCGCGCCCTGGTAAGTGCCCCCCGCCCATCGCAGGAGAGACCTGGGCAGCCCCTGCCTGCCCCCTGTGCCCCCGCCCCACAGCTGCCTGCCCCACGGCGACACAGCTCAACTTGTCCCAGGGAGTCCCAGTGGGGCACAATCCCCCCATGGGGCAGAGCCAGCCCCCCAGGAAGCAGGGACCCAGGGCATTCAGCCCCCAGCACCGGCCCCAGCCCTGCCCAGGACTCCGGGGTGGGGGCACCAAACCTCAGGGGGGTGGGGCCATTCCCCAGGACGCAGGGCTGGGGCAGCCTGGGGTCTGGTGGGGGGGGGAAGGGACAGTGCGGGGGCAGGGGCAGCAGGTGGTGAGGGGGTGGGGGGCAGTGAGGGGGCAGGAGCAATGGGGGATGGTAGTAAGTGGATAGCAAGGGGAGCAGTGGGGGGATGGGGCAGAGAGGAGATGGGGGTCAGTGTAGGGGTTGGGCGGGAGTGGTGGGGGACGGGGCAGCGGCTTGGGGGGGTTGGGCAGGAGTGGGGGGGACGGGGCAGCGGCTGGTGGGGTGGGTGGGGCGGGGGGGACGGGGCAGCGGGTGGGGTGGGGCGGGGGGACGGGGCAGCGGCTTGGGGGGGTTGGGCGGGAGTGGGGGGGGGACGGGGCAGCGGCTGGTGGGGCGGGGGGGACGGGGCAGCGAGACGTCCAGCTCCGTGGCTGGAGGAAGATCTTGGGGTCGGGGCGGGAGGGGGGCAAACACAGCAGCTCCATGGGAGCCGAGGGCCCCGCCCCATGTCTGGCTGGATCTGCGGGCTGATGGGGGGCAGCTGGGCAGCTCCACCCTGCTCCCGGCTGGCTCTAGGAAGGGGCAGGGGGTCCCTGAGGGTCTCGGCTCCCTGTGCTGGGGGCAGTAGGTCCCTGGGGAGGTTCCAGGGGGTTTTAGGGGGGAAGGGTTTCTAGGGTTTGGTCCCTGAGGGATTTCTGGGGAAGGAGGTCCCAGGGCCTTCTGGGGTCCCTAGGGGGTTTGTAGGGGTCCCCAGCCCAAGGGGGTCCCTTGGTGGGTTCTGGGGTCCCTGGGGGTGCCTGAGAGAAGGGGGTCCCTGGGGGGTTCTGGGGGTGCCTGAGGGAAGGGGGTCCCTGGGGGGTTCTGGGGTCCCTGGGGGTGCCTGAGAGAAGGGGGTCCCGGGGGCATTCTGGGGGTCCCTGGGGGTCCCCAGGGGAAGGGGGTCACTGGGGGGTTCTGGGGTCCCTGGGGGTGCCTGAGAGAAGGGGGTCCCTGGGGCATTCTGGGGGTCCCTGGGGGTCCCCAGGGGAAGGGGGTCACTGGGGGGTTCTGGGGTCCCTGGGGGTGCCTGAGAGAAGGGGGTCCCTGGGGCATTCTGGGGGTCCCTGGGGGTCCCCAGAGGAAGGGGGTCCCTGGGGGGTTCTGGGGGTGCCTGAGGCAAGGGGGTCCCTGGGGGGTTCTGGGGTCCCTGGGGGTGCCTGAGGGAAGGGGGACCCTGGGGGGTTCTGGGGGTGCCTGAGGCAAGGGGGTCCCTGGGGGGTTCTGGGGTCCCTGGGGGTGCCTGAGGGAAGGGGGACCCTGGGGGGTTCTGGGGTCCCACCCAGGCTCTCCCTCAGCAGATGTCGAAAGCGGCCCCCAAGAAGGCGGTGGCCCCGCCGCCCCCCGGCTGCACCCTGGACATTAACGACCCACAGGTGCAGAACGCGGCCATCCGCATCCAGGCCTCCTACCGGGGACACAGGTGAGGGGGCGGGGGGGGGGTCCCAGCTGTAACATGGGGCCTGTGCCCAGCTCTGCAGCCGCACCCAGGCGCCACGGGGCCGGGGCTCTGGGCGCTCCCGGCTGCTGGGCTGCGGGGGGCACAGGGTGAGGCTGGAGCGGGTGCTGGGGAGCCCAGGGGTGTGGGCAGGGGGTGGAGGGCAAGGGAACCATGGGGGACCTGGGGGGCTGGAGGAGGGCTGGTGGGCAAGGGGAACCTGGGGGTGGCAGGGAGATGGAGGGCAAGGTGGGTGCAGGGGGCTCTGGGCGAGTGGAGTGCGGGGAGGCCCCGGGGGCTCAGGGGAGACTGGAGGGCCGTGGGAGAGTGGAGTGCGGGGAGGCACAGGGGGTTGGGGGGACTGGGGGGCCGGGGGGATCTGGGGGGCCGGCGGGACTGGGGGGCCGTGGGAGAGTGGAGTGCGGGGAGGCCCCAGGCGCTCGGGAGGGCCGGGGGGATCTGGGGGGCCAGCGGGACCCACGCGAGCGCCTCCCGCCAGGTCCCGCAAGGAGCTGAAGGAGAAGGGGCCCCCGCGGGTGCTGCAGGCGCTGAAGGACGTGATGCTGATCGAGGGCAGCGCCGCCCGCCTGGAGTGCCGGGTCAGCGCCTTCCCCGACCCCTTCATCCGCTGGCTCAAGGACGGGCAGGAGCTCAAGGACGGGCCCAAGTATCGCTACGTCTTCGAGGACCCCGACATCGTGGCGCTGGTGGTGCGGGACGGCGAACTGGCCGACCTGGGGCGCTACACCATCTCCGTGAAGAACCCCTTCGGGGAGTGCGCCGACTCCGCCCGCATCCTGGTGGAAGGTAGCGCCCGGGACCCCCGTTCTGCGCGCCCGGGACCCCCGTTCTGCGCCCCGGGACTGTGCCCCGGGACCCCCGTTCTGTGCCCCCGGGACCCCCCGTTCTGTGCCCCCGGGACCCCCGTTCTGTGCCCCCGGGACCCCCCATTCTGTGCCCCGGGACCCCCCGTTCTGCACCCCCGGGACCCCCGTTCTGCGCCCGGGACCCCCCGTTCTGTGCCCCCGGGACCCCCCATTCTGTGCCCCGGGCTTCTGTGCCCCAGGACCCCCCGTTCTGTGCCCCCGGGACCCCCCGTTCTGCCCCCCGGGACCCCCCGTTCTGCCCCCCCGGGACTCCCATTCTGTGCCCCCAGGACCCCCCGTTCTGCACCCCGGGACCCCCCATTCTGTGCCCCCGGGACCCCCGTTCTGCGCCCCCGGGACCCCTGTTCTGTGCCCCGGGCCTGTGCCCCAGGACCCCCTGTTCTGTGCCCCCGGGACTGTGCCCCCCGGACCCCCAATTCTGTGCCCCGGGTACCCCCGTTCTGTGCCCCCCGGACCCCCCGTTCTGTGCCCCGGGACCCCCCGTTCTGCGCCCCCGGGACCCCCATTCTGTGCCTCCAGGACCCCCCGTTCTGTGCCCCGGGACCGGCCGTTCTGCGCCCCCGGGTCCCCAATTCTGTGCCCCCGGGACCCCTGTTCTGCGCCCCCTGGGACCCCCCGTTCTGTGCCCCCGGGACCCCCGTTCTGCGCCCCCGGGACCCCCGTTCTGTGCCCCGGGCCCCCCTGCACCTCTCCTGCACCTGCCCCTTTCTGTGTCCCTGGGACCCCCTGTGCATCCTCTGTTCTGCGCCCCCAGAACCCCCTGTTCTTTTCCCCACATTCTGCACCCTCTGTTCTGCACCCCAGTTCCTTGAGGTGCCTCCCAAGCCCTGCACAACCCCCAGCAGCCCCCCTGCCCCCGCCCCCGCCCCAGGGAGGGGCCACAGCTCTATGCAGGGTCACACTGGAGACGCTCCCGCTGCCCAGAGCCCACTGCAAACCCTCAGACATGAGCCCCTCAGCTGGGCGGGGGCAGCCCCCCTCTGTGCCCGGCCCCCGGGCACGTCCCCCCCCAGCCCCCAGGCACATCCCCCTCCCTCCCTGGCCCCCGGGCACGTCCCCCTCCCTGCCCCCAGCCCCCGGGCACATCCCCCCCCCCCCCGTCCGACCCCTGGCACAGGGGGCCCCTGGGGTTTGCGTTAGCACAGCCCAGGCTGGTTGTGGCCGGGGGTCCCGGTGCTGGGCTTGTGCCCGCTGCCTCTGCCCATTCCTTGGCTGCCGGGCGGGGGGCTCAGCTCAGGTGCCCCTCCCCCGTCTAACGGTGTCGTCCCCCCCAGTCCCTGCCAAGATCGAGAAGGGGCCGGAGAGCACCAAGGCGAAGAAAGGCGCCACGGTCACCCTGACGGCGCACATCAGCGGCGAGCCGGCGCCCGACGTGGGCTGGGCCAAGGATGGGGAGGACATCGAGGAGGATGACAGGTGAGGGGGGCCTGACCCCCGCCATCGCCCTGCGGGGGAGGGGGACCCTGGGCCAGCTGTCTGGAGCGACCAGGTCCCGGGGATCAGGCCAGGCCTCAGACATGGGGGACTCGGCTCTGGCGCGGGTGCCCAGCACGGGTGCAGCTCCGGGGGGCTCGGGGCGGGTCCCCGGCCCGGGTGCGGGCGCCCAGCACGGGTGCAGCTCCGGGAGGCTCGGGGCGGGTCGCAGGGCACTCCGGGTCTCCAGCCTGGGCACTCACCTGTCTCCGTGCGGCCGGCCCGTCTCCCCAGGGTGTTCTACGACATCGGCAGCAACTCGACCACGCTCACCATCAAGCGGGTGGCCGCGAGCGACGCCGGGAAGTACGAGGTCTTCGTGGAGAACAGCCTGGGCACAGACGAGTCCTTCGCCCGCCTGGACGTGCTCTGACCCCGCTGCCCACACATCGCTGTCACCGGACCCCGCCAGCGCCTCCCGCACCCGGGGCTCGGCCCCCTGGCACGGACCCTGCTCCCGCCAGCGCCAGCACCTCCCGCACCCGGGGCTCGGCCCCCCTGGCACGGACCCTGCTCCCGCCAGCGCCAGCACCTCCCGCACCCGGGGCTCGGCCCCCCTGGCACGGACCCTGCTCCCGCCAGCGCCAGCACCTCCCGCACCCGGGGCTCGGCTCCCGCACCAGCCAGCAGAGACCCCGGAGGGAGGCTGCCCCCGCCCTGGGACATGGGCCGGCTGTTAAATGGTGCCAGATCTGGCACAGCCACCAGCTCCCCGGGGCGAGGCGGGTGGGGCCCTGGGCTCTGGTTCGTCCCCACCGAGGGCTCCAGGCTGCACCAGACTCAGTTCCACTCGCTGCTGGGCTCAATAAAGGGGCTGCTGCTGTTTGGTGACGTGTCTCTGCTCCCTGCTTTGTAGCTCTGAGGCGGGTTGGGGGGGCAGCACGCCCTGCCCCACGGCCCCCGGCTCATCCTGCCCCACCCGCCAGTAGTCGTCTGGCAGGTTCCATCTCGTTATCGAATCCTGCCCCGGTCACCCCAGGCCAGCCTCTCCCCACCACGCGGCTCCTGGGACCTGCCCGTGGCACTGAGCCGCTGACTGGGCTGGGAGCCTCCTCCAGCACCGAGATGCAGGTGCCACTTCCACAAGGAGCCTTTATCTGATGCAGAGATGCAGCCACCTCTGGGGTGGGGCGTGGGGGGGTCTGTTTATACAAGGGTCCCTCATCTAGCACTGAGGTGCAGCCACCTCTGGGGTGGGGCGTGGGGGGGTCTGTTTATACAAGGGTCCCTCATCTAGCACTGAGGTGCAGCCACCTCTGGGGTGGGGTGTGGGGGGGTCTGTTTATTTATACAAGGGTCTTGTCACGGAGTGTGGGGGAGTCAGGGCCCTGCACCCCCCACTTCCTGCGATTCCCCGGGGCTCTCAGCCAGCCTGTAACACAGGAGGGTTATTAGCCGACAGGGACGCGGTCCCAGGCAGGGCTTGTAGGTACAGCCAGGACCCCTCAGCCCGGTCCCTCTGGGGGGCGAGGAGCTCAGACCCCAGACTTGGGGTTCCTGCCTCTTCCCAGCCAGCCCAGAACTGAAACCCCCCCTCCCCCACTCCAGCAGGCTCCCCTCTCCTTCCCCGCCCCTTTGTCCAGCTTCCCAGGCAAAGGTGTCGACTCCCCCCACCCCCCCTCCTGGCTCAGGTTACAGGCTCAGGTCCCGTCCCTCCCCTAGAGTCACCCCCTGCTCTCCCCTCCCCCACGCAGACAGTCCCAGGTCAGTCCACCCCGCTCCCTCCTGCGTCACAAGCCCCTCAGCTAGCGCTGAGGTGCAGCCACCTCTGGGGTGGGGTCTGTTTATACAAGGGTCTCTCATTTGGCGCTGAGGTGCAGCCCCGTCGGGTGGGGCATAGGAACTGTTTAACAAGAACATGACACGGTTTAAGACAGGAAGTGAGGCGGAAGCCTGTAGCCCAGTGAAACTGGAGCAGGATTTCAGTGAGCTGCAGGGTAATGCTCAGGGCTGGCTTTGGGCCGGGGCACTGGGGCTGCCACCTGACGGGGGGCTGATGACTTCAGGTTCACCGTAATCAGCCCGATGCCACCTCGGCCATGCGGGGTCAGTGGTCACTCTGTGGGGAGTGCGCCCCCTACTGTGGCATCCCAGCAGCTCCTGGGTCGGCCATGGGGGCCCAGCAGAATGTGGGGTCGGGGGCGTCGCTTCATTCCCAGTCGGAGCAGGAGCCTCCAGACGGAGCCCCCGTGGCCCCCCCGGAGTCCCCCCTCGGGTGTGAACAGCAGCCAGGCTCGGCCCCTGCCCCCGCAGTGTGCCCTGTGGGCATGGCCACTGGCCCCGTGCCCGCTCCAGCTCGTGGGGCACGCGCAGGCTGCTGTGCTCGTGGCTGTTCGGGTGTCGCTGGAATCCCCGCCCCAGTGACGGGCACGAAGGCAGAAAAGGCCCCGTCCCGATCTCCAATCCGAGGAGTCCCTCAAAGCGGCAGCGAGCCGGGTCCCAGGACGCCCGGGAGCTGGTGGGGCGGATTGCCGAGAACTGGAGCTTTTCTCCGAAAATCCCCCTGCAACTCACCACTGGGTCAGTCAATCAATTCCTGCTCAGTCGGGGACCACTGGGGCTCGTTTGCATTTGGGGATCCTGAGACGTGCCCAGTGACGGGGCATCTGAACAGCTGGGGGCAAGACCTCGTTTGGCGGCCCGGTCACAGTCCAATCGCGGGGCCATCCAGACGTGGGCGGGGGGGGCTCACCGCCTGCCCTGTGACCCCCCCCCGGCTGCCTCACGACGCTTTGCTGTCGTAGCTCCCTGCCCGGGCCGCTCACAGCCAGCCTGGCAGCACGCAGAGCCCCCCCGGCCCCAGTGAGTGTGTGTCGCTCCAGCCGGGGGCCAGGCCCAGCCTGGGTGACCCCAACACACGCCCGGTCCCCAGCTTTCTCCACCCTGGGAGCTGTGCAAGGTCCAGAGACACCCCCGGGTCCCTTGTTCCTTTAGAGACACAAACGCACAGCCCGGCCCAGTGCCCGCCCCGGCCTGGAAACACCCGGCCCCTCACGCCCGGCCCAGTGCCCGCCCCGGCCTGGAAACACCCGGCCCCTCACGCCCGGCCCAGTGCCCGCCCCGGCCTGGAAACACCCGGCCCCTCACGCCCGGCCCAGTGCCCGCCCCGGCCTGGAAACACCCGGCCCCTCGCGCCCGGCCCAGTGCCCGCCCCGGCCTGGAAACACCCGGCCCCTCGCGCCCGGCCCAGTGCCCGCCCCGGCCTGGAAACACCCGGCCCCTCACGCCCGGCCCAGTGCCCGCCCCGGCCTGGAAACACCCGGCCCCTCACGCCCGGCCCAGTGACCGCCCCGGCCTGGAAACACCCGGCCCCTCACGCCCGGCCCAGTGACCGCCCCGGCCTGGAAACACCCGGCCCCTCGCGCCCGGCCCTGCGCCGGCTCACGGGAAAGCTAGGAGCCAGACACAGCGCTGTGCCGGCCCCTGCCTGGGCAGCCGCGTAGCGGCGAGGATCCCCAGTGCCTCTCGGCGCGTTAACACAGACAGTTCACAATGGTATTAAGTACCAGGGCATCGTTAGTGTTCAGCCGAGACCCCACTCTATACGCTGCTACTGCACTAAACATTAGACATTCTGTGCACAATATTTTAAAATTCTGCAAAATTCTGCATATTTTATTTGTCAAAATAACACAATCGAATCACGCCAGTTTCAATTATTTTGGTCATTTATTTCAAAACACCCGTCAGCAAGTCTGGCTGTAACAATACAGAGAACAGAACAAGATTCAGGAAATGTTTTTTAGCCAAACAGATTCCTTACTTGGCGTATTAGTGCAGAACTCGGAGTGATTCATGTAATGTTACCTGTCAGCTGTGTGTTCTCTCTCGGGAGCCAGGGCGCAGCACCCAGCCTGTCTGACAGCCCCCCCCCCCCAGCCTCTGCTTGAACCAAATCTGCAGCAGAAGAAAGACTTACAAAAAGCAATGACAAGGCCTGGGGAGACCCACCTAAACCCCTGGGACAAGGGTGACAGGATTGAGGGAACTCTCCCAGTGCCGCCTGGGGGGGGGCAAGTGGGGCAATAGGCCCCAGGCCTCGCAGGTGCCCCCACAAGAGTTTTTTGGGGCCCCTGGAGCAGGGTCCTTCACTTGCTCCGGGGGCCCCGGAAAACTCTCTCGGGGCCTGGGCCCCTGGAGCTTCTTCTGCTCTGGGTCTTTGGTGGCAATTCGGCAGCGGGGGGTCCTTCCGCCCCGTGACCCGCCACCAAAGTGCCCCGAAGCCCCGCGGCGGGGGGGTCCTTCCGCCCCGTGACCCGCCACCAAAGTGCCCCGAAGCCCCGCAGCAGGGGGTCCTTCTGGCCCATGACCCGCCGACCCCAGGCCCCCTGAATCCTCTGGGTGGCCCTGAACTCCCCTAGACTCATTTGTATTGGAGATGGGACAAGGAGGCATCTCCATTAGCTACAGACTGGAGACCAGAGACTCCAAGGTGAGAACCGCACTGAACTGTGGGACCAGAGAAGCAGGGAGCACGGCATGATGGGGGGATCTCTGCTCCTGATGTCAATGAACCCGCCTGCACCCCCCCAGCTCAGCAGTTACCAGCCCAATTCTAGTCAGAAATCCTTGGTTGGGATCCAAAATAGTGACACTCCTTATGGAGCACCGCCCATTGCCAGGATCCAAAATCTGCATCAGCTCCACTGGGACGTCATCTTCTCCTGCCTGATCGGGCTGGGGGCTCTGCCTGTCTCCAGCACTCCGGCCCCCCAGCTACCACCACCAGATCCCACCTGGGACCCCCGATTGATTCAAACTCCACGGGGTGGTGAGAACCCAGCTCGCTCCCTCTCTCTAGGTGTCGCCCCCTGACCCTGACTTGTGTGACCAGTTATAAGTTAGATTGAATATTATCCCTGCGTTGTTTGTTGGCTCCCCTACGGTTATTACCGGCAATAAATAACTGTCATGGTTAAGCTGGTTGCTTCTCCCTCTCTCTCTCTCCTGGTCGTGGGTGTTTTTTGGTTTCCTCATTCGCTCTGCAGCGACGCTCCTCGGACCTCAGCTGAAGATCCCTCTGGCGCCCAGAAACCCTGTGGGGTTTGCTCATCCAGTGGGTTCCAGCCAGAACAATTGTAACGTGAAAGTGGGGAGAGGGACCTGGGACATAGGAGGGTGGCAGCTTGGAGGTGCTGCTCGACCAGCCTGCTGAGCCCAGGGACATATGAGGGGTCAGCTTGGGAGCGCTGATTGACCCGGTCCTCTCAGACGCGCTCTGGGGGGGGGTGTCTGTTTGTCTGATTCTGGGGCTGGAGGAACCCAGCCCGGGGGAGCCGAGGTCCTGCAGGCAGCTCCATTGGGAGGGGGCTTGCAGCAGGGGAAGCAGAGCTCCGGGTGAGAACACACGTGACACAAGCAGCACGTGGATAAACGCACAGACCCCCCCCAGAGTAACCCTACTAAATGAGCGCACCCCAGAGTAACGGGCAAAGCTGGTAACGTCTTTCCCGCACCCCCTCACAAGCAGTGACATTATAATGCCCCTGTATAAACCCTTGATCCCTGCGGACAGTTCTGGTCGCTCCATCTCAAAAGAAGAGAGACCAGAAGTGGAAAAGGTTCAGCGAAGGGCAACAGAAACGACGCGGGGATGGAACGGCTGCCGTGGGAGGAGAGAATACGGAGCCTGGGACCGTTCCGCTCAGAAAAGAGCCAGCGGAGGGGAGATGTGACAGGGCTCTAGATCGTGACTAGTGAGGAGAGCGCGACTCGGGAGCGTTATTTCTCCCCTCCTATACCACGAGGGCCGGGGGCACCCAGTGACGCTACCAGGCAGACGGTTTAAGGCAGACAGGAGGGAGCGTTTCTTCACACCACGCAGTCGGCCTGTGGCACTCCTTGCCGGGGGGATTCGACGGCGGGGTCCCCACGCACAAAGGGGCCTGGGGAGGAGGGGTGATTTGGGGAACGTGTGCAGGGGAGGTAGGGGGTGCAGACGTGAGCGGGATGAGGTGTGGCTGGGGAAATTTGGGGCACAGGAGACTGGAGGCAAGTGCAACGTCCATGCCGGTTGTTTTGCGCGTGTGCCCCGGGGTGGGTAAAGCAGCCAGCATGAAACCAGGGAATCTGACCACAAGTTCCCACGCTGAGCGGCTGCTGATTCCCTCCCCAGCGCTGCTCCCTGGGCACCCACGGGGCTGCTAGCAGCCTGCTGCCGTCATGGGTATTAATAGCCCTGCCTGACCATATCAGGGCTTGTCTGGGTCCCTGGGGCCGCGCTGCTGACAGGTGCGCTGGCCACGGGCCTGTCCCTGCCGCTGGCTGGGAGCCTGCCAGCCCCTCGCAATGTCACACGCTCAGGACGCGTCCGTCCCCGTCCCCCACCCCCGGCTGCCGGGCCTGGCTCCGCTGGGAGCCCCGGGGCCTGGGTGGGGCGGCAGGCCTGCCCCACCCGGCACCCATGGGGCAACGGGGCCTCCAGGGCCTAGGGGTCACAGCTGCTTCCAGCTGTCCTGGGCTGGGGCCGAATCCCTGCAGAGCCCTGGGGCAGGGGGTGATGGGGAGCCCCTCTTCTAACGCCCGGGGGCCCGTCAGCCTGGGCCCCCACCTGTGCCTCTGCCCCCCACATCTGACCCAACCCCCCCAGCTGTGCACCCTGCTCTGCCCCGCCCCCCAGATCTGACCCAACCCCCCCCCCGCTGTGCGCCCCACCCTGCTCCCCGGGATCTGACCCAACCCCCCCCCCGCTGTGTGCCCCGCCCCGCCCCCAGATCTGACCCAACCCCCCCCCTGGCTGTGCGCCCCGCCCCGCCCCCAGATCTGACCCAACCCCCCCGGCTGTGCGCCCCACCCCGCCCCCCACCTGACCCAACCCCCCCCGGCTGTGAGCCTCGCCCCCAGGAACTACAGCTCCCGGCAGGCCCCGCGCGAGGACGAGGCGCTGACGTGGCCGGAAGTGGAGGCGCTGAGCAGCGCGGAGCCAGGTCGAGAGGCGCAGTCACCCCGGTAACGGGGGGGGGCAGCGCGGGACCCCCCCGGCCCCGGGACCCGCCGCGCTGCGGCCTCTGCTCCGGGCCGGGCGGATGCGCTGAACTGTGGGGGGCGGGGCCTGTAACGGGGCCGGGGGCTGAGTGGGGGGTTGGGGGCGGGGCCTGTAACGGGGCCGGGGGCTGAGTGGGGGGCTGGGGGTGGGGCCTGTAACGGGGCCGGGGGCTGAGGGGGGGGGTGGGGGGCGGGGCCTGTAACGGGGCCGGGGGCTGAGTGGGGGGTTGGGGGGCGGGGCCTGTAACGGGGCCGGGGGCTGAGTGGGGGGCCGGGGGCTGAGTGGGGGGTTGGGGGGCGGGGCCTGTAACGGGGCCGGGGGCTGAGTGGGGGGTTGGGGGGCGGGGCCTGTAACGGGGCCGGGGGCTGAGTGGGGGGTTGGGGGGCGGGGCCTGTAACGGGGCCGGGGGCTGAGTGGGGGGCTGGGGGCGGGGCGTGTAACGGGGCCGGGGGCTGAGTGGGGGGTTGGGGGGCGGGGCCTGTAACGGGGCCGGGGGCTGAGTGGGGGGCCGGGCGGGGCCTGTAAGGGGGCCGGGGGCTGAGTGGGGGGCTGAGTGGGGGCCGGGGCAGGCCGTGTGGGGCGTGGGGCTCTCTGAGCCGGTCTGTCTCCCGTGCAGGGTCCGTGAACATGCTGAAGGCCGTGATCCTCATCGGGGGGCCGCAGAAAGGTGAGAGCCGCCCCCGCCCTGTGCCCCCAGCGCCAGGGGACGGGCTGGGCTCTGCCCCACAGCGCAGCGAGAGTCCTGCCCAGGACCCGCTCGGCCCCTCCCAGCGCCTGCTCTGCCTCGTGCCCTCCCGCCTGGCTTGTAGGCCTGGCCCTGGTGCATGGAGCGGGCGCTGCGGCCGGCCAGCGAAAGCTCCTGGCTACCAGTCTGGTGGTGGGAAGGAGACGACCCGATCTCCGGGGGCTGTTCAGTGCCACTGAGCCAGCCTGGCCGGGGAGCCCGAGGTGCCTGCTGTCCCCTCAGCCCCTCGTTCCTCCCCGCAGGGACTCGCTTCCGGCCCTTGTCCTTCGAAGTCCCGAAGCCGCTGTTCCCAGTGGCCGGGGTGCCCATGATCCAGCACCACATCGAGGCCTGCACCAAGGTAACGCGCCAGCCGCATGCAAGGGCTGGACCCACCTGTGTGGGGACAAGGGTCGTTTGGCACCACAGCTCTCAGCTAGAATCGGGGTAGATTCTAACCTGAGCCCATAGTGGGGCCAGGGCGAGGTGTCACCTGGGGTGGGGGATGGGCTCTCTTCTCACCTAACCTCGCTGTGTCCTGCCCCCCAGGTTCCAAGCATGAAGGAGATTCTCCTTGTGGGCTTCTACCAGCCCAACGAAGCCCTGAGCCGCTTCCTGGTGTCTGCACAGCAGGAGTTTAAAATCCCCATCAGGTGGGTGGGTAGGAGCCCCCTGCCTGGGGCCCATGGCTGGGGACTTTCCATGCTGGGTGGGAGAACGGCCACACTGGGTCAGCCCAAAGGTCCATCCAGCCCAGTGTCCTGTCTGCCAACAGTGGCCAGTGGCAGGTGCCCCGGAGGGAATGAGCAGAACAGGGAATCACCCAGTGATCCATCCCCTGTCGCCCATTCCCAGCGTCTGGCAAACAGAGGCCAGGGACCCCATCCCTGCCCAGCCTGGCTAATAGCCATTAATGGACCTGTCCTCCAGGAACTTCTCTAGTTCTTTTTTGAACCTCACTGTAGTTCTGGCCTTCACATCTTCTGGCGAAGGGTTCCACAGGTTGACTGCGCGTTGTGTGAAGAAATACTTCCTTGTGTTTGATTCAAACCTGCTACCTAATAATTTCATAGTTCTTATGTTACGAGGAGGAGTAAATAACACGTCCGTATTTACTGTCTCCACACCAGTCATGGTTTTATAGATCTCTATCATATCCCCCCTTAGTCGTCTCTTTTCCAAGCTGAACAGTCCCAGTCTTATCAATCTCTCCTCATACGGCAGCTGTTCCACACCCCTAATCATGTTGGTTGCCCTTTTCTGAACCTTTTCCAATTCCAATAGATCTTTTTTGCGATGGGGCGACCACATCTGCACGCAGTGTTCAGGGTGTGGATGCACCATGGATTTATAGAGAGGCAACATGATATTTTCTGTCTTCTTATCTCTCCCTTTTCTAATGGTTCCTAATGTGCTATTAGCTCTTTTGGCTGCTGCTGCACATTGAGCGGATGTTTTCAGAGAACTATCCACAGTCACTCCAAGATCTTTCTTGAGTGGTAACAGCTAATTTAGACCCATCATTGTATATGTGTAGTCGGGATGATGTTTTTCAATGTGCGTTACTTTGCATTTATCAACATTGAATTTCATCTGCCATTTTGTTGCCCAGTCACCCAGTTCTGTGAGATCCTTTTGTAGCTCTTCACAGTCTGCCTGGGACTTAACTATCTTGAGTAGTTTTGTATCATCTGCAAATGTTGCCACCTCCCTGTTTACCCGTTTCCAGATCGTTTATGACTATGTGGAATAGGACTGGGCCCAGTACAGACCCCTGGGGGCACCACTATTTCCCTCTCTCCATTCTGAGAACTGACCAGTTATTCCTGCCCTTGTTTCCTGTCATTTACCCAGTTACCAATCCCTGAGAGAATCTTCCCTCTTATCCCATGACAGCTGACTTTGCTGGGGAGCCTTTGGTGTGGGACCTTGTCACAGGCTTTCGGAAACTCTCTATCCACTGGATCCCCCCTGTCCACACACTTGTTGAGCCCTCAGAGAATTCGAACAGCTGGGTGAGGCCTGCTCTCCCTTCCAAACGCTGTGGTGACTGCCCCACAATCCGTGTCCATCTCTGGGTCTGGTAATTCTCTTCTTTGCTGGCGTCGTCTCCTCTTTGCCTGGTGCTGAAGTCGGGCTTTGTGGCCTGTAGTTGGCGGGATCAGCTCTGGAGCCTGAGGCATCTGGGTGGCCTCCTGCTCTAGCGCCCTCGGGCTACCCCCACCTGCTCCTGAGCCCAGCCCCGTGTGGCCAGGCAGCTCTCCTAGCCCTGGGCAACAGGGTCCCCGTCTGCTGCTGTCATTCCCCTGCTCTGTTCCACACTCGCTGAGCCCTCCCCTGCCATTCGGGTCTTGCTCCCAGGAGAGGGGCCTGGGACAGCTGTCCTGAGTCCCCCTCTCGGTCCCAAGGCTGCACTGGTGCTGCGGCTCACGGACTCACAGGTCGCGCCCACTCTTGGCTCCGTGCGGTCCATGGGGGGAGCTCCCTTCAGTACGACAGCCCCTCTCGGGCCTTCACTCTCTCTCAGGGGGTTAACCCCTCCGCCTCCTGGAGCCGCACCTCCCTGAGCCTTAGCACATCTGTCTGTGCCGTGGGGCCCTCAGGGAATCCCCTCGCTCTGGGCCCCCGGGGCCTCCACCTCCCCCCGTTCTCTAGCCCGGACTGACTCTCCCCCAGCGTAACACAGGAGCGTTTATTGAGCGTTGAACCCAGCACAGGAAACTCAGCGCCTCCGGCCTGGCCTCCCCCAGCCCAGCACATTCCCCCATCTTCCTGCCTCCAGGTTGGCCCTGCCTGCTCCCCCTCTCCAGCCCCGAGCCCCCCTGCTTCCCAGCTGGGCATCTGAGATCCCAGGCCCCAAGGCCCCCTCGGTCCATTGTCTTCTCTCCAGGGAAACAGGGTCGCCTGGGCCCCCTCTCCCCTCTCCTGTCCTCTGGCCCCTCTGGCTGGAACCGGCTGGTCAGGTCACCGGGGTCCTCTCCCCGCAGCCCATTGTCCCCCACTGGCCAGAACCGGCTGCGACTCCTGAGCCGGGTCCCCAGGTCACCAGTCGCTGGGGTCTCCATCCTCCAGGCCGGGCCGGGGTCCCGAGTCCCTCTCCGGTCCTGTGTCCCAACAAACTCCCTCTCCCCTCCCCTCGTTACACCAGTAACACCCGGGGAATCTGAGGCCCACCCCCCCTGCCTGCAAACCCTGGAAAACAAGATAAAAACAAGAGAACCCCCTAGTTGGTCACACTGCCAGAGTAGGGAAGACTCTGACCATGCTCTGAGTTGGCTCTGCACATTGTCCCAGACTTGCGGGCTGGGGGCTCGGGCACCGCGCTGAGTGACGCCAGCCAGGACTCTGGGGCAGCGTCTCCCCTCGGGGCCACTCGCCAGGGCAAGGAGCCTGCCCGGCTTCAGCGCCTCCTGGCTCTGACCTCGGAGCGTTCAGCCCCCTGCTCACCCCGGGAGCTCCCCACAGCGAGTCCCCTGACCCCTGGGGAGCCTCCCACCCGCCCCCCCAAAGGGCCCTGCCCCCCACTCGGCAGCCAGCCGTGACTCCAGCCAGCGTGGGACACAGACGGGTTCTTAGCTGGGAACCCAGCACAGGACAGAGCTTGTGAGCACAGAAATCAGGGACCTGCAGCAAAGTCCAGCTTGGCGGGATCCAGGGCCCAGCATCCCCCCTCCCAGCCCCACATCCCAAACCAGGCGACTGACTCGCTTCCAGCAGCCCAGCCTCGGTCACCCCCGGCTGCCCCCCTGCGGCCTTTGTCTCCTTCCCGGGCAAACAGGGCCCCTGGTCTCTGGTCTCCAGCCCCTCCGGTGGCTCTGGCGGGGAGGGGCCCGGCGGTCAGTTGCTGAGATATAGGGTGTCCGGCTGTTCTCTGTGCCCAGGCAGCCAGTCGGGGTCACAGCTGCCCTCTGGGGGTCCCTGCAACAGTCACACCCCCTGTCCCACCACCTAGATACTGGAGTAGCACACAGGGGAAACTGAGGCACGCACCGTATTCAGACAAAAGATTAAGAAAGTTCCTGCTTCATCACACAGGTACCTGCAGGAGTACGCGGCGCTGGGCACGGGCGGCGGCATCTACCACTTCCGGGACCAGATCCTGTCAGGCTGCCCCGAGGCCTTCTTCGTCCTCAACGCGGACGTGTGCTCGGAGTTCCCCCTGCCGGAGATGCTGGCCTTCCAGCAGCAGCGTGGAGACCCGCACAGCTTCCTCATGCTGGGCACCACGGTGAGGGGGGGCCGGCTGGGAGCCCCGCGACCCCTCTGCCCAGGTTCCCGCTGACGCTGTCCCCTTTCCACAGGCCAACAGGAAGCAGTCCCTGAACTACGGCTGCATCGTGGCCAACACGGAGACGTGTGAGGTAAGGGGCAGCTGGGGGGGGCGGGGGCGTCGGTGTGCTGTGGCCCCGCTGCAGAGGTTCCCAGCATGGCCCCAGCCGGCGCCCGGTGGGCTGGTGCTGGCGAGCCGGGTTGGGGCGCTCATGGCCCCTCGCCCCCCAGGTCCTGCACTACGTGGAGAAACCCAGCACCTTCGTCAGCGAGATCATCAACTGCGGCATCTACCTGTTCACGCCGGCCATCTTCCAGCACATCGGCGAGGTCTTCCAGAGGACCCAGCAGGAGCTTCTCCTGTGAGTGCCCCCAGCCCGGCCCCCTGCCCGGGGCTGCAGCCACCACACTCATCTTCCATCTCTCTCTCTTTTCCCACCTTCTCTCCTCCTCACTCGCTGCCTGACCTGCGCCAGGGGCACTTGCCTTGGGTAAGTGTCTGTCGCCCCCTCCCAGCCTGCGTGGGGCATTTAGCGCCAGCTCCCACCTGCTGCTCCGCTGAAGCTGGCATTGGGCTCCTGGGCATTCGGGGTACCCCTGGGCCCCCCAGCTCCCTGCACTGCTGCGTCACGCAGCCCAGCCCCAAAGGGCTGCCCGTGTGGAGAGCCAGCTGGGCGGGGGCACAGATGGGAGTTCAGGGCGGAGGAGAAACCCTCTCGCCCCGGGAAGCGCCCCCTGCTGGGGCGGGAGGGGGCTCTGACGCTGGGCGTGTCGCTCTTCGGGGTGCTCCCTGGCTCTCTGGGGGGCTGGCTCCTACGAGGCTCTCCTGAGCTACCAGCTCTGTCCCTGCCCAGGCCCCTGAGTGGGCAGCCCTCGGCTTGGCCACGCCAGCTGCCAGCGGAGCTGGTGCCGCCCCACTGGGCCCAAGCAGAATCTGACTCACGGCAATTGCCAGGCGGTTCCCTAGAGCAGCCATGACCCCGTGTGACCTTCGGTGGCTCCCTCTGCCCTTCTGCAAAAGGGGCAGGTGGCAAGTGCTGGAGCCGCTGCCCGCGCCTGTGGCCTGCTGGGAGGGGCCCTGGCTGCTGGAGCGGGAGCTGGCATTGCTGCAGCCCGAGCCCTGGCGGATTGTCGCTCGGGCGCTGCTGGGCAGTAATCCCGGCTCAGCCCTCACCCCGTGCGTCTCACCTGGCAGGGAGGAGAGCCCCAACGGCTGGCAGCGCGCCGAGGTCATCCGGCTGGAGCAGGACGTCTTCACGGCGCTGGCCGGGCGCGGCAAACTCTACGTCTACAAAACCGACGGCTTCTGGAGCCAGATCAAATCGGCCGGGTGGGTGTGGGCAGGGCAGGCCCCGGGGAGCGTCCCTTGTACTGTGGGGAGCTGCTGGAGCTGAGCTCAGCTCAGGAGCAGCCTCTCTGCTAGGCAGGGCTGGACAGCGCTGCCGGCCCCAGCAGGAGACGCTCCCTGCCCTGCTGATTGGCACCTTCCCCCCCAGCTCTGCCATCTACGCCAGCCGCCTCTACCTGAGCCAGTACAGCCAGTGCCACCCGGAGAGACTGGCCCCAGACGGCCCCGGGGGGCCCACCATCCGAGGTACCCTCCCCCGCACGGCCCCTCGGCCTGGGCCCGCTGTTCGCAGAGCCCTGCGCTCACCCTGCCGGGCACAGGGGGGGCTCCAGGGCGGGGGCTGCGGCTGGGCTCTGGCCAGTTCCTCTCCCTGCCGTCCCCTCACCCTTGTTTGTGTTGCAGGGAATGTGTATATCCACCCGACGGCGTCCATCGACCACAGCGCCGTGGTGAGTGCGGGGCCGGGGGGGGTTCTCGGGGCCAGCCTGGGGGGCTCTGCTCACTGCCTGCCCTGCTCTCTCCCTCCAGCTGGGCCCCAATGTCTCCATCGGGAAGGGGGTGACGGTGGGAGCCGGCGTGCGTGTGCGTGAGTCCATCATCCTGCACGGGGCGTCGCTGCAGGTAGGGCGGGCCCCACACAGGCGTGTGCAGCCTGGAGCCGTGTCCTGTGTTCCCCGACTGCCGAGGCCCCACAAACCCCGCACTGGCCAGCCCTGGGGCCCCTCACTCCCGACCCGCAGCCCCCTGCCAGCCTGGCCCTGGGCTCCCCCCCAACAGCTCTGCCAGGGCCCCTCACTCCCGACCCGCAGCCCCCTGCCAGCCCGGCCCTGGGCTCCCCCTCAACAGCTCTGCCAGGGCCCCTCACTCCCAATCCACAGCCCCCTGCCAGCCTGGCCCTGGTGGGACCCCTCACTCCAGACCCGCAGCCCCTGCTAGCCCAGCCCTGGGCTCTCCTCCCAGCCCCCCCCCCAGCTACAGGACACCACTACTGCGGCCACCCTCGTTTCTCTGGTTCCCCACCCGGAGGCCGGGCTGGTGCCCCCCTTACCCTGTGCTGCCCTCTCCCCAGGATCACACCTGTGTGCTCAACAGCATCGTGGGCTGGGACAGCACCATCGGGCGCTGGGCCCGGGTTGAGGGGACGCCCAGTGACCCGAACCCCAACGACCCCTACGCCAGAATGGACAGCGAGACCCTCTTCAGGGACGGCAGGCTCACGCCCTCCATCACCATCCTGGGTAGGAGTGAGACCCCTCCCCGCTCCCCTGGCCCAGGCTGTGGGGTGGGGGGCAGCCTCGGTCCCCCAGCTGGGATTTCCCTGCGGGGTCCCCCAGCTGACAGTGGCTCTGGTCTCCCCGCGCAGGCTGTAACGTCACCATCCCCGCGGAGGTCGTGATCCTCAACTCCATCGTCCTGCCCCACAAGGAGCTGAGCCGCAGCTTCAAGAACCAGATCATCCTGTGAGGGGCCAGTGGAGCGGCGGGACGGGCCCGGCCGGGAGCTGGGGACCGACTGGGCCTGGCGGGACGGGCCCGGCTGCAGCGCAGGTGACTGACCCCAGCCCGTGCGTGGCTCAGTTCCCCCTGCAGGCCGGGCCCTGGGCCCCTCCAGCCACTCCCTAGACAGACACTAAATCTGAACGAGGCCCTGCGTCAGCCCCTGCCTGGCTCGGCCCAGCCCAGAAACCACCTCCCTGGGGTGTCACAGCCCAGCCGAGCTGAAGCCAGCCGCCCCCCGTGGGTCCAGGCCAGGCGTCTGGCTGGGTTTGCCCAGCCCCATGAGCCCCCCGGGCCGGGGGTGTGTGTGCTGGGAGGGGGCTGTCGCATCTGCACCATCCTTGACCTGCCCCTGCAGCGTTAAAGTGTGAAGTCTCGGGGGGGGCTGGGATGGCTGCAGGGGCCAGCAAACAGCATCTGGCCGCGAGACCTTCCCCGAGCAGGAGGTGAAGGAATCCGGCCCACGGCGAGTCCCGGTCAGCGTCCGCACACGGAATCGCAGCAGAAATGGAACAGGCCCTTGTGGGGTTAAAACACCAGGCTGGCAGGCGCCCCCTGGGCTGGGAACGGGGGGGAACCTGGGTGAGGAGAGCAGGTCAGGCCCTTGGGGGTGGGGAGAGGGGTGCTGCCCCACGGCCCATAGACCCACATGGGAAGGCAGCTACCTAACCCCGCCCCGCGCCGTGCAGTGAGAGACAGAGCGAAGCCTGGCACGTGGGGCCCACAGGGCAGCCAGAGACCCTGTGTGACGCAGTAGGGAGCGGGGGGATGGGAGAGCAGGGGTGACTTCACTTGGGGGATGATACCTGAGCCTGTAACTCAGGGGTCGGCACCCTATGGCCCGGGGGCCGAAGGCGGCACGCGAGCTGATTGTCAGTGGCACTCACACGGCCCGGGTCCTGGCCACCGGTCCGGGGGGCTCTGCATTTTAATTTAATTTTAAATGAAGCTTCTTAAACATTTTAAAACCTTATTTCCTTGACACACAACCCTAGTTTAGTTCTGTATGAGAGACTTACGGAAAGAGCCCTTCTAAAGCCGTTACAGCGGCTGAGCGGCCCGCGGCCCCGTACCTGAGCGGGAAGGAAGGGAGAGTGGGGGGGAAACGGGACAAAGGGAGAGGAGGCGGCGGGGGCAGGGAGGCGGCTGGGGGGGGGTTCAGTTCCGGGCTGCCTGGGGAATCGGAGGCAGCCCCAAGGCTGGGCTCTAAGCTCCTTGCCCCCTGGCAGACCCTGACAGGGGTCCTGGTTGGACCTACAGGGCCTGCTTGGGCCTGCGTTCCTCTCATCTAATAAACCTTCTGTTCTGCTGCCCCAGCTCAGCTGCCCCTCCCCCCCCGGGGGCCCGGGGGAGGGGGCGAAAGGGGCAGGGACGTTAAAGCCCAGGGCTGTGATGTTGGGGTTTAGGGGCCGCCCCTGGCAGCTGCTATTTACCAGCCTGCTGTCCCCCCCCCTTCACCTCTGCGTGGATCACAGCAGCCCCACGCTGCCTGTGCCCTGCCCTGCCGGGGGGCAGTCCGGGGCCAGGCCCCACAAGGGGGTAGGATTGGAGGGGCCGGCAAGGAGGGTGGGGGAAGGCGCTAGCAGCCTGTGACGGACTCGGGGGGTTGATTGAAGAACTAGCCGGAGACGAAATGAGCGTGGGGCTCGTTCAATGGAGTCCCGGCTGCGGCTCGCCATGGCTTGTAATGGTGACAGCAGCGGGCAGGTGCGTTTCCCGGGGGCCCTGCGGCGACGGGTTCTTGGCCTTTCTCTGTTCACCGATTTTATCAGCGACCTGCAGAGCGAGCTGGATCCCTTGGTAACCGGCGCCAGCGCCAGCGAGCGCTCGCTGTTTGAATGAGTCCAGCTGGGAGCCCAGGGTGCAGGCCCTGGCGGGGGTCGGGGGAGCTCCCAGGGCAGCCCTGCTGCACCACCAAGGAAAGTGCAGGGAGGGGCAGGGGGTTATTTTCCCTCGGGGTGGGGCCCTGCTGGAGTCGGGCTCCGTGCTTGGGCCATGTTCCAGGGGGAGGTGGCAGAGGAGAGCGACACGAACACCTCATGGGCCAGGGAGAGTGCGGGAGCTCCGGCTGCTCAGCTGCACAGACAGGGCCGGGGACTGACCCCAGGCGGTAGCGGCAGGGGAACAAGAAGCCGCCGGGATCTTTTCCAAGGACGAAGGCAACACGCTGCGGTTACTGGAGATCCCGGTTAGCAGGTGCAGTCAGTCACACACGCACTGTCCTGCCAGTTACCCGGTAGGGATCACCGGTAGGGAGGAGCCGGGTTCTGTCGATCCCGACACGATGCTCCAGGGAAGTCTTGGCAGGACGAACCCAACGTTTCATGGCAAGGCCCCTGTTTATGTAGTGATCTTCCTTCCTTGGGACCAGTGAGTGTTACACCGTCATGCTGCCATCAGTCGCCGTTTGCCAAGTGCTTGTTTTCTTAAATTGTCCTTCTCGTCCTTTATCTTGTTCTTTCATCCGTCCCTCAGGGAGTTACCCCAGGCTGGGTGTGATCACAGCTCTCTTGTCCCCATTGATAGGTGCCTGTCCCATCTTTGAGCATCGCTCTGGCATCTCAGTATCCAGCTCCAGTACATTCACTGCCTGCTACACTATTTACCCTTCATTTGAAATTATACAAAATACAAACAGAAAACCCTGCCACGCCGCCGAGAGTTCATAGCAGGCTCTCCAGGCCGGCAGCCAGACGGTTGAATGCTCCCAGGCTGGGTGCTGCTGCAGTAAGACTCATGTTTAACAGGGAAATTTACCTCCAGAACAATTTCCAGAGCACCCTGGGGGACACGCCAGCCCTGGCCCCTTTGTTCAGCACAACTCGATGGTTTCCTAGACGCCTGCCCCTGTGTGACAACGTGGGAATGTTCTTGTGGTCTGTGACTGCCGAGTGGGGAGCATGGACCTGGGAAGGTGGGTGGGGGGGTTGCTGGGACTGGCTGCCATGGGGAAGGTAACCTGAGACCCCAGGAAGGCCAGGTGACACCTCTGCCTGGGTAACTGGACAAAGGACACAGAGGTTGGAAAGTGTTTCAGTTTGGAGCTGGCTAGGAAATGGAGGGGTGGCCCGATGGGGCTGTGGCCTCCCTGGGGCCCCCAGATGGACCTAACTAAAGGGGGTCCTGTTGTCTGTACCGACCAGACCTGTCCTGGACTGTGCTCCTGTGATCTAAATAAACCTCTTGTCACGGCGTCCCCGGGCGCTGCTCTGGAACTGCTCCCCACAAGCCAGGCAGGACTCTGGGGAGCCTCCTCTCCCTCGGAGCAGCCTGTCTGCAGGGCAAGAAGCTCCCACGGCTTCACCTCCTGGGTCTCTCCTTGGAGCATTCAGCATCCTCTGCCCCTCCATGCGCTTCCCCCAGCGAGTCCGCCCAGGCGGGGTCCTGGGGGGGCCACAGAGTCCTGCTCCCCCACCTCGCAGTCAGACATGACTCTCAGCCAGCCAGTGACACAGAGGTTTATTCGATGACAGGAACAGGGTCTAACACAGAGCTTGTAGGTACCGCGAACGGGACCCCTCGGCCGGGTCCATTCAGGGGCCCAGTGAGCCAGACCCCCGCGTCTGTCCTCACTCCCCGTCCCGCTCCAGCCCCTCCTCTCTGGCCTGTGTCTCTTTCCCTGGCCAGGAGGTCACCTGATCTCTTTGTTCTCTCCCACCTTTAGTATCCCCTTGGGGGGGGCAGAAAGGGCCCCCGGCCATTAGTTGCCAGGAGACAGAGGGTCGTCCCGGAACTGAGCCCCCCCCCAGTATTCAGAGGAAACATTAGGAACGTTCCCACTTTGTCACCACCCGGCCGGTTCTTTGCTCCTTTCGGGCAGTTGCAGAGTTAATTTGACAAGATTGAGGTCAGTGGGGGGGGGGGGGGTTTAACGGGGTGAGGGTCGTTTCAGGCGCTTCGGCTCGGGCACAGGATTGTCCTGCAAGACTCAGTGAAGGGCCCGGTTCCGGGCCAGCGAAGCAGGACCCACGGTTCAGGGTACAAGCGGCTCCGTGGGGGGGAGGAGAAAGCCCTGCAAGAGACGACGCAAACTCCCCTCCAAGGGCCAGTGCTGAGCTGCTAGACTCCCCTGCTCACCCCCACCCTCAGCCCCCCGCCGGCCCCCCACCCCCTGGCTGCAGAGCCGGGAGCCCCGTAGGGCGTTGGTGAAATTACCTGCGAGCCACTCTCACCGGGGAAAGACCCCGCAGAATGTCATGCCCGGAGCCCCCGGCAGGGGAAATGTGGGATGCCCATGACCGTGGGGGCAGGGCAGGGGGCACTGCTGGAGCTGGCAGGGGTTTGCCAAGAACGCTGGGCCCAGCCAGCCCCAGTCCCAGTCCCCCTCTCCTGCCAGCCCCCCGCCCCCAGCCAAGGCTCCCTGGCCACAGCCGGACCAGCGCGGGCGGAGCCCCCTGCAGGGAGCGGGCGGTACTGCAGCTGCTGGAGTAACACCAGAGCCTCCCACACCAGCCAGTCTCACCCTGGCCCCACACGCTTCCTGCCCCCACCCCTGCTG
Organism: Mauremys mutica; assembly: GCF_020497125.1. Lineage (NCBI taxonomy): Eukaryota > Metazoa > Chordata > Testudines > Geoemydidae > Mauremys > Mauremys mutica. Next base: position 1,181,851 of record NC_059081.1, on the reverse strand, counting down.
TAAAGACCCCACATCACTGAGACCCCACCCCACCCCTGAGGGGGCTTCACCTTCATCTGCCCTGGGGGAAAAATTCCTGCCCAGCAACCCGCGAGACCCACTAGGTGAGCCCTGGGGGTGACCCAGCTCCTATGCCCCCCGTGCCCCACACACACACCGAGAGGCCTGGCTCTGCACAAGCATTTAATAGGAATCAGCCCCCAGCTCCATGTGCTCTGTGCCCCTCACCCACCCCTGGGAGCCCCTGGCTGCCCCCTCATCACGCTGCTCCTCAGGACAGCAGGAGTGGGGGAGCCAGACCCCCAGCTCAGCCCAGCCACCCCGCCCTGGGGCAGGGACCCACAGCTCTGGTGCATGTTCCCTCCAGCACCCCGTGCAGCGAGCGCTGGCGCCTGCCCCCCGGTCCCACCCCAGGCTCAGACACTGTCCCTGCCCCCCGGCTGCCCGTCCCCTCCCCCTCGGAGCCGTGGGGGGAGCCGTCCAGGGCCTACAGCAGGGAGGGGAAGAACCGGCCCGTCTTCCTGGAGCCCAGCACCTGCCTGGGGGGGGAGGGAAAAGAGGTTAGAGTGGGGGGAGCTTCCCCAGACAGACTGACACCCCCCCCCAGCTCCCACACAGCGGTGCCCCCCCATCCCAGCCCGAGGGGCCAGCCTCTCTGCTGCGCACAGCAATAATCCTCCCCGCCCTGCCACCCTGCCACTCACAGGGGCGTGACGGCCCCCCCCGGCCCCCCCAGCACTCCCAGGGGCATGACAGACCCCCCCCCCCCTGGCACTCACAGGGCCGTGGCAGACCCCCCGCCCTGCCCCCCTCGCATGACAGGCCCCCCCCCCGTGGCCCCCCCAGCACTCACAGGCCCGTGCCAGGCCCCCCCCGCCCCCCGGCACTCACAGGCCCGTGCCCGCGGTGCCCACGCAGCTCCGCCGTGGGTCAGGGAGGCAGCAGCCGGTCGGGCTCAGCTGAGTCGAGTTCACCTCGGGGGACGAGAGGGGGCGGAAGAGCCGCTCTGAGGGGAGGGGGGACACACTGAGTGGGGGAGGGGGATGCCTGCAGCCTCCTGCCCACCCTGAACCCCTCCCACCCCCCAAGAGTCCGTTCAACCCTCTGCCCCACTGAGGCTGTCACGGCTTAGCCTGCGCCCCAGGGCTGGGGCGGGGGGTAACTCCCTGCAGCAGCCCAGCCCCCCCCATCTCCAGGAGCAGCTGGTGCCAAGCGACCAAGGCCCTGCCCCATGGCTGAGTGTAGCTCGGGGGCGGGGGGCTCTGGTGATGGGGGTCGCAGTAGCAGAGCACCAGGCCTGGCCCCTCTAGCAGCCACAGCTCAGGGGGACCCCCAGGGCAGAGAGCTCCCCACAGCTGCTCTGTGGGGGCCCCCAGGCTGCACGGTCCCTGCCCCCCACGGTCCCGCTGTCCCCAGCAGGGAGGGCCCCCCCCCCGAGTCCCCCATGCTCACCCCGTTTGTCCAGCGCCAGGGGGTCGCTCGTGGCCGCGGGCACCAGATTCTCCAGCTCCATCCCCACAAAGCGCCTCCAGAACTCGGGGGGCAGCGACAGGAGACGAGCCATCACCTGGGGGGGTTGGGGGAAGCCGCTGAGATGCACCTGCCTGGGCCCAGTCACCAGGACGCCTGGGTTCTACCCAACCCTCACCCCCCCCCACAATGGAGCTGGTCCACCCCCCCCCTTGGGCTGGCAGTGCACCAGCCCCTAGGAGCCCTGTGGGTCTGACCCCCTGGGTGGCAGCAGGGGGAGAACAGGGAGGGGCTGCCGTGGGGCAGGGCTGGAACAGACAGTGGTCCCCTCCCACCCTCCGGCACCTGCCCCTCACCTTGCACTGCTGTGGCGTGTCCTCCAGAATGGCCAGGGGTGTGGGGCTGCTCGTGCTGTGCCCCACCAGCGTGGGCCCGAAGATGCGGGCCAGGTTCAGCTCGTCCATCCTGCACTCAGGGCTCTGAGCGACCCTGCGGGGAAGCCAGGCGTCCGGGCCGCTGTGACGGGGGTGTGTGTGTGTGTGAGTGTCCTGCCAGGACCGTGCCACCCCCACCCCTGCTGCACCGCCGGGCTCCCAACGAAACTCTGCCAAGCAACCGGCCGACAGCCCCCGAACCCCAACAGAGCCCCCTGCCCAGATCTGCAACTGGCCCCTCCCCCACGGGACCCACCGCTGCCAAGCGGGACCAGGCCGGTTCTCCCGGCCCACTGACACCCACAACGGAGCCCCGACTCCGCGGCAGGGCAGGGCTCGGCTCGGCTCCCGGGGCAAAGCCGCTAGACCCGGCCAGACCCCAATCTCGGAGCGACCCCAACCAGGGACAGGCGGGTCTGGGCAGAACGACCCCAACGCCCCACACGGGGAAGCCAGGAGACACCAGGCCCAGAGAGGGCACCGGGGCAGCCAGCAGAGACAGGGACAGAGCCACGTCTGCTCCCGGGCGACAGAGTCCATGGGGGGCTGCGCCGCGAGCACGAGCCGCCGGGACGGCCCCACGCATGGGCGCTGCCAGGAGCCAGGCCCTGGGAACAGAGGGACCCCACCCCGGGGACCAGCTCTGACGCCCGCTCAGCCTGGAGTCACCGAGCGGCACTGCCGCCCCACGGCAGCCGGAGCCCCACGGCTCGCAGGTCCCTCCTGCCCTCGGGGGGGCACTCACGGGTCACGGAGCCTAATGGGCAACCGGGCCGAACCCACAGGCTGGGGGAACCTTTCCCAAGCCCCCCCTGGGCTCCCAGGAGCCCCGGGCCCCGGCCTGCCCTCACCTCAGCAGGTGCAGCATGAGGAAGGCCAGCGTCTCCCGGTTGGCGGGGGGCAGTTTGCTCACCACGTGGCACAGGGCTGCCTGGCAGGCGGCCTCGTCCGGGATGTCTGGGGGCAGAGCCAGGAGCCATGGTCATGGGGAGGGGGGACAGGGGTCCTCAGCCGCCGCCCCGCCCCCAGCTCAACACTGCCCCACGGCGCCAGCCCAGCACTGGTGGGGCAGAGCGGGGGCAGCGGGGCCAGTCGGGCCCTGGGGTGTTCGGAAAGGCACCAGGGAGACACGGCGCCTGGGCTTTGGGTCAGGGCACTCGCCTCCAAGCCGGGAGTCCCTGCCCCCCCCCGAGAGACTCCCAGCACCTCCCCAGCCTCGGGGGGGGGGGGGTCCACCCAAAACCCACAGGCCCCGCCCCAACCCACATGCCCCACCCCCTACCCCTCCCTGCCCCCACCCCAACCCACAGGCCCCACCCCCTGCACCTCCCTGGCCCCGCCCCAACCCACAGGCCCCGCCCCCATCCCACCCTGCACACCCGCCCCAACCCACAGGCCCCGCCCCCTGCCCCTCCCTGCCCCCACCCCAACCCACAGGCCCCGCCCCCATCCCACCCTGCACACCCGCCCCAACCCGCAGGCCCCACCCCCTGCCCCGCCCCCCCTCACCGGCGGCCCGCAGGAAGACGGGGTGCAGGTGGAAGGTGACCAGCGGCTCCTTGAGGCCCCTCAGGAAGTCCTTGAGCACCCCACAGACCACGTGCACGTCGCCCACGCGGCCCAGCGAGGGCAGCGCCCCCTTGGCCCGCAGCAGCTTCTGCTTCCACTCCCGCACCAGCGGCTCCGCGCCGGGCACCCGGTACAGCCCTGTCTGGGGGGGGGGTTGTCAGTCTCCACCACAGGGACCAGCCCCCCCAATCCCCCCAGAGCTCCCCTCTGTCCTACCTCCGTCAGGCCCCTGCGCTCCACCTCGCTGACGCACTGCACCACCAGGGCGGGCACCAGGGGGGCCGTGGGGGGCGCGAAGTCGGCCAGGACGCCCTGCAGGAGGGGACAGGGTGAGGGAGGGGACGGGCCAGGGACCCCGTCAGTCCCCCCCGGGCTCCCCCCAGTACTCACCTCCCGGGGCCGGGGCCGGGGGCCAGGGGTGCAGAGGCCGGGGCAGCGCCCGCGGCACTCGGGGTGCAGCAGCAGGTGGCACTGCCGGCACCGCAGCACCACCCGCCCGAAGCGGGCGCGGGAGCCGCAGACGGAGCAGGACTCGGGGCGGATCACCTGTCGAGAGGGGGGGTCACAGTGCGCCCGGCCAGGCCGCCTCCCTCCACCCCCCCTCCAGAACCCACAGCCCCCCTCCCCCCCAACCCCAGGGACCAGCACAACCCTGGGACCCCTCCCCCTGGACTGGCTGCCTCCCCCCCCCTCACCAAACCTGCTCACCCTGAGCCCCCCAGGGACCCGCCCCGCCCAGCCCTGGGGGCAGACGTGGCTGGGGAAGGGGAGCCGGGCAGGGACTCCGGCTGTGGGGCGCCCCTGGGGGGGAGGGGCTGTCAGTGGGGCCCGCGCTGCTCCCCACCGTTTTGGAAGTGAAGAGGTGCTGGGGCGGCGGCACCTCCTGTGGGGGGGAGAGGAAGGGGTCCAGCCCCCTGGGCTCCAGCCCTGCCCCACTCTCCGGGCGGGTGTCCGAGTCCTCACTGCTCCCCCACACCGTGGTCAGCTCTGAGGGGGGAGGAGAGTCAGCGGGGGGGAGCACAGGCCCCCCAATGACTCCCACTGCCCGAACCAGCCCCTGGCAGCGCCCCCCCCCCCAGCCCAGGCCCTCCCGCTCGGGGGTGGGGGGGGGGGCTGGGCACACACGGCTGCTGCCAGGCCCCAGCTGCCAACGCAGCCTCCCCGGGGCAGGGCCTGGCCCCCCAGGAGCCAGGCAAACGACCCCCCCGCCCCACGGCAGCCCCCGAACTGGCTCAGTGGAGCCCCGCGCGGGGGAGGGGGGCAGGGCCCGGGGGGGACCTGTGAGCGTGGAGAGGCGTCGGCCCTGGCGCGAGCGTCGGCCCAGCACTGGCACCACGGCCGCGGGCAGCAGGCTCCGGTCCCGGCCTCGGTCTTCAGCAACGGCCCCCGCTGGGAGGGTCCCCGGGGCCTCACTCGCCTGCGGGGGGAGAAGAGTTGGAGACTGGAGCTGAGCTGCCCCCCCCAGCCCGCACCGGGGCCCGGCAGGGCAGGCAGCAGAGCGGGGGGCCAAGCGGGAGGGCCCGGGGATAGGCGTGTGGTGCCTTTGGGGAGCAGGGCCCGTGCCCCCCCCGAATCCCCCACTCACCCTCCCCAGCCAGTCAGCCAGGGGCCGGGACGCAGGAACACCGGGGACGGCCCCTCCCCCAGCCAGCCTGGGGCTGCCCCCCCACGGTTACCCCGGCCCTGGCGAGCTGCCCCCGGGAAGGGCCTGGGCCCCAGGGAAGGGGCCGCTCAGCCCGACCAGGATCCGAGGGGCTCTCCCCCCCCCGTACTCACGCTGGCGGCTGGCAGCACCCGGTGGCGCGAGCGCTTTGCGGGGACCACGGGGCCGATCAGGGGGGCCAGAGACGAGCGCTGGGGACGGAGCAGACGGGCCAGTGAGAGCAGCCCGGGCCGGGCACCCGCAGCGCAGCTCAACCCCCCCCACCCCCACCTGCGGCTTCACCCCGGCTCCAAACCACTGCGCAAGGAACAGTCAGCAAAGCCCAGCGCCGGGCTGGGGGGGGCTGCGGGTCGGGACTGAGGGGCACCGGGGTTATTACGTGGCTCAGCTGAGGTCACTTCTCAGCTGTGGCGTCACCCTCCCAAGCGGTTCCCAGGAGCCCAGGCCACTTCTCCCCCCGTCCCCTGGGACCCTCTGGGTGCTGGGGCCACCCTGCATGGGGGGCAGGGTCCCCACCATTCACAGAACTGGGGGCAGAGCTGGGGATGGAACCCAGGAGTCCGGCTGCCCACAAGCCCCTTGCACGAGGCTGCATGGAGCTCCCAGGCCATCTGCCTCCTTCTGCCAGGGCCGCTGGGACCGGCCGCCCCGTGCAGCTGGCTCGGCAGCCCTGCAATGCGGCGCCCGCGCCGGGCCCACGGGGGATGGGCTGCGCTCAGGGTAACGAGCTATCGATCGGGGCCGTGGGCGGGCCCAGCGTCCAGAAACGAACCCCCCCGGCCTCCCTCGCGCCTCCCCTGGGGGCTGGGAGACGCAGGGCCGAGATCTCCCCGCCCCAGCCCTGGAGCCAGCCGCCCCCTGCACAGGCTGCCAGCCAACTCCAGAGCCAAGTCCGCCCTGGGCACCCGAGCCCTGACTCACACCTGGAGCAGGAGCCGGCTACCCCCCATGCAGCTCTGCCGGTGCCTCTCGCTCCCGACCCGCAGCCCCTGCCAGCTCAGCCCCAGGCTCCCCCCCACAGCTCTGCCGGTGCCTCTCGCTCCCGACCCGCAGCCCCTGCTAGCCCAGCCCTGGGCTCCCCGCTCCCCTGCCCCAGCTCTGCTGACGCCCATCAACTCTCCCAGGCCTCGTCCTCCCCCTGCTCCTGTGGGGCTGGGGCAAAGAGGGGATTTCCTGTAACATTTTTATGACCCCTGGGTGACCAGCATGGCCGATGCTGTAACCTTCACTCCCCTGGGCTCCCGGGGCTGGTCCAGGTGACTCATCACCCGCCTGTCGGCCCGCGCTGGCTGCGTGCCCCTGCAGATGCTGGCGGGGGCGAGAGGGGGCGCTGCCCCCCGAGATGGTACAAGTCTCCCTCGGGGTCTGTCTCAGGGGGACTCGCTGCCCGGGGCTCACGGGGGGGGCAGGGGGGCTGCAGGCCCAGGGGTCCAGCCCCAGGAGGCGGTGAAGCCGCGTGGTTTCTCCTGGAGGGAGAGCGAGACCCCTCGGGGGCCTGGCCGGCTGATGGGGCCTCCCAGAGCCTCTCCCCAAGCTGGGGCTGTGGCCCCGATCCTGGGGTCTGGGACTGGCGCATTCTGGGAGAATTTTGGTCCCATCTGTTGAGAATGTGACTGAAGCCAGGAGCCACCTGCCCCATCCCTGGCCCCAGGGCCCTGAGCACCCCCCAGCCTGGGGCAGCTCCAGGCATTTCGCACCTACCGGGCGCTCCTGGGACTTGCGCTTCAGGGGTTTCACCACCGTCACGTCCAAGTCCTGAAAGGAGGTGAGAATGAGGTGGCGCCCAGGCGGGGGTGGGGTGGGCACCCCAGGAGGGTGCAGGGTCAGGGGGCTCAGAGCCCTGGGTCCGTGGCAGCTCCATGCCCAGGCCGTCACCCACACCAGCTCCCCAAGGACCTGCTGGGGGATCCAGTACTGGGGGGGGGAGAAGAGACAGGCACCCCACTGGGCTGGTTACACTAGAAGGCCCCCCTCCCCCAGGCTATTAACGAGCCGGGACAGCCGGAGTCAGGCCCCTGCAGCGCTGCCCAGGGCATCCCCAGGGCTCGTCTGCCCGGAGCGGGACCCTCACCACGTCGTCCTCGGTGCGGTCGTAGCTGATGTCGGAATGGGACGTGAGCGAGGTGCGCGACTCGTTCACTGCGGACAGCCTGCAAGAGAGACGGTCAGCGCGGGCCGGCAGTGGGGGGCGCTGGCTCCTGCCAGGGCAGCTCCCCCTCCCTCCCCCCCACAACACCCCCCAGCAGCGCAGCGTGCCTGGCTCAGCCGCCCCAACCTGCTCGGGGGAGTCACGGCACCACAGCTAAGTCAACAAGCAGCCCAAGCACCTATGGGAGCAGAAATCAAACCCACCACTCAGCAGGGGGCTGCGGGTCAGGAGTGAGGGGCACCGGCAGAGCTGGGGAGGGGGGTGGCTGCGGTTCGGGAGTGAGGGGCACCGGCAGAGCTGGGGTGGGGATGGGGCAGGGGTAGGAGGGGGCTGCAGGTCGGGAGTGAGGGGCACCGGCAGGGCTCGGATTTGGTTCCAGGTGATTCCCGGATTCCAAGGGCCGCTGCGATCAGCAGCTGGGCTCGTGCCCGGCCCAGGCCAGGGAGCGTCGCCCGGAGCCCCCACAGCAGACGGGAAATGGCTCGTCCAGGGTCCCACGTGGCCAGCGATGGAGGATCCGCTGCGGCCCCCGGGCGCCACTCGCCCATTAGCCTCTCACCCCATTTCCCGCCGGGGCCTCTAGCCTCAGCGCCTGGCCAGGGGGCACCTCCCCCCCCCACTCACCTGCTCCCTGGCGCCAGGGCCGTGCCCAGCCGGGGCCCCTCCAGCAGGGCCAGGGCCGAGCGCTGCCCCTCGCTCAGGGCGGCGCTGGGGGATTCCTGCATCAGGAAGTCACAGATCAGCTGCAGCTTCCGTTCCTGGGGGGCAGGAGCAGCCTGTTGGGGGGGGGAGCAGCTCCACCGGGACCCCTTGCCCAGCCCCCCCCCAGCCTGAGTCCCCCTCAGCTTCCCCCCCAGGCCAGGGCCCTCCCGCAGCCCCCAGCCCCAGGGGAGCAAAGCTCAGAACCCCCCCTCCAGAGCCCCCCCCCCAGCCCCCCCCCTTCCCGCACCTGCTTCTCCAGCTCCGCCTCCGCCCGGTGCCGCTTCCCCATCTCCACCTCCACCTGGTTGCGCGCGTGTTTCAGCTTCACCCGCAGCGCCGAGCACTCGCTCTCCGCCGCCAGCAGCTGCTCGCGGGCCCGGCCCAGGTCCAGTCCCAGGCGGCAGCACCTCTGGCGGCAGGACTCGAACCCGCGGGCGACGCGGCTGCAGTCTGGGGGGGGGGGTGTCAGGGGCTCTCAGCGAGCTCGGGGGGGGGGTGTCTCGGGGGGGGTGTCAGGGGCTCTCAGCGAGCTCGGGGGGGGGTCTCGGGGGGGCGGTGTCCGGGGGGGGGAATTGGGGGCTCTCAGCGAGCTCGGGGGGGGGTCTCCGGGGGGGTCAGGAGCTCTCAGCGAGCTCGGGGGGGGCGGTGTCCGGGGGGGGGAATTGGGGGCTCTCAGCGAGCTCGGGGGGGGGTCTCGGGGGGGGTGTCAGGGGCTCTCAGCGAGCTCGGGGGGGTGTGTCTCGGGGGGGGGTGTCAGGAGCTCTCAGCGAGCTCGGGGGGGGGCGGTGTCCGGGGGGGGGGGAATTGGGGGCTCTCAGGGAGCACGGGGGGTCTCCGGGGGGGGGATTGGGGGCTCTCAGTGAGCTCGGGGGGGGGATCACCGGGGGGGTCAGGAGTTCTCAGCGAGCTCGGGGGGGGCGGTGTAAGGGGGGGGGAATTGGGGGCTCTCAGGGAGCTCGGGCGGGGGCTCCCGGGGGGTCAGGAGCTCTCAGAGAGCTCGGGGGGCGGCGGTGTCCGGGGGGGGGAATTGGGGGCTCTCAGGGAGCTCGGGGGGGGTCTCCGGGGGGGTCAGGAGCTCTCAGAGAGCTCGGGGGGGGGCGGTGTCCGGGGGGGGGAAGGGGGGGCTCGCAGGGAGCTCGGGAGGGGTCTCCGGGGGGGTCAGGAGCTCTCAGAGAGCTCGGGGGGGCGGCGGTGTCCGGGGGGGTGTCAGGGGCTCTCAGCGAGCTCGGGGGGGGGCGGTGTCCGGGGGGGGGGAATTGGGGGCTCTCAGGGAGCTCGGGGGGGGCGGTGTCCGGGGGGGGTCAGGGGCTCTCAGCGAGCTCGGGGGGGTCGGGCCCCTCCCCCCGGCGCCGGGCTCCCCCCAGGCCGGCTCGGCCCCGACGCTGGGTCCGGGGGGCAGAGCCGGGGTCCCCGGGGCCCCGAACCCACCTTCCTCCACGTCGCAGCTCAGCTCCAGGAGCCGGGCGAGCCGGGCCAGCTGGGCCAGGAGGGGCCCGCCGCGCTCCCGCGCCATGGGGCCGGGCGGACCGGACCGGGGGTCCCCGGGGCGCTGCTCACAACGCGGCTGCCGGGCCTGGAGAGGGGCCCCGCCCGCCCCGCGCCTGTATTTAGGGAGGGGCCGGGGCGGAGCTTCAGAGACAGCCCCGCCCCCCATTGTCCGGCTCCTCCGTGGGGTCCCGCCGGTAGCGCGGGCCAGGCCCCCTGGGAGCGGGTCTGGGGCCCCGGGATCCGGCCCCGCAGCGCCCGGTCCCCTTACAGCACCTGCCCCCCCCCAGCCCTCAGCCCCCCCCACAGCGCCCGGTGCCCCCCCCAGCACCTGCCCCCCCTCAGCCCCCCCGCAGCACCCAGCCCCCCCGCAGCGCCCGTTGCCCCCCCCCGCAGTGCCCAGCCCCCCCGGCAGCGGCCGGTGCCCCCCCCCGCAGCGCCCGGTCCTGCTTTGCAGCCAGAGGCCCCGGGGACGTGGCTGGGGGCCCCCGGCTGTCGGGCTGGGGGGTGGGAGTGGGGGGGTCACAGGGGGCCCCCGGCTGTCGGGCTGGGGGGTGGGAGTGGGGGGGTCACAGGGGGCCCCCGGCTGTCGGGCTGGGGGGTGGGAGTGGGGGGGTCACAGGGGGCCCCCGGCTGTCAGGCTGGGGGGATGTTGAGGGAGAAAAAGTGACGTGGCCCCACTTGTGTTGTTTCCCAGCGTGACAAAGTGGGAATGTTCTTAACGTTTTCTCCGAATACGGTGGGTGCCTCAGTTTCCCCTCTGCCTTTCTCAGGTATCTAGGTGGTGGGATGGGGGTGTGATTGGTGCAGAGCCCTAGGGGGCAGGTGTGACGGTGTCTGCACAGAGACTGGTGACTCCCTGTCTGCTGGCAACTGATGGCCTGGGCCCCTCCCCGGCAAGGTGCCAGCTGAAGGTGCTGGAGACACAGAGATCAGGGGCCTCCTGGCCCGGGGAAGGGACGAAGGCAGAGGAGGGGCTGGAGAGTGTCAGTTGGGGGCTGGCTGGGGACATGGAGGGAGGGCCCAGAACCGGGGTCTGGGCTTCCCCCCCCCCCCAGATGGAGCTGTGTGGGGGAGCAGGGAGCGGGGAGCGGGGAGCGGGGCGGGTTTGCCCTGGGAAGGTGGCCGGGGAGTTACACTGGGGATGAGAAGGAAGCTCCCTGAGCTGTAACCTGAGCCAGGAGGGGGGTTGGGTGGGGGGCGGGGGGGTCCTGAAGTGACACCTTCTGCCTGGGAGCCTGAACAAAGGACAGGAAGACCAGAGGGGAGGGGGCAGAGAGCTGCTGGGGGGAGTTTTAGTTTCAGTTTGGGCTGGGGGGTGCAGCGCAGGGAATCCCAAGCTGGGGTCTAAGCTCCCTGGCCCCCCAAAAGGACTTGACTGAAGGGTCCTGGTTGTACCTACAAGCTCTGCTGTAGCCTGCGTCCCTATTGTCCAATAAACCTTCCGTGTTACTGGCTGGCGGAGAGTCACAGTGAATCCCAGGAAGAGGGTGCAGGGCCCTGACTCCCCCACACGCCGTGACACCCAGTCCGGGGCTGATGCACTGGCCTGGGCTTGCGGTGCCCCTGGGTGCCAGCAGCAGGAGCCCCCTCCCCACGGAGCAGCCAGGCTGCAGGGCACCGGGGGAGGGTTCTGGCCTGGATCTCGCCAGGTTCCCTGCCCAGACCCCGAACGCCCGGCTCAGGCCTGGCCCTGCCATGGAGCCGAGGCAGCCTGGGCTGCACCGCGCCCCTCAGGCTCTGTGGCTGCCAGCTCGGGGCTGGCATGAAGGCCGGGCCGAGCTTCCCGGCTCCCTTCCAGCTGCGCCCGGCCCCACCGGCACCGGGGGGCTCCTCGGGCTGACACCCACGGGCTGGCCCAGGGCTGCTCCACACGCCAGGGCTGCAGGGTTTCACCGGCAGCACACTGAGGCTTGCGACTCCGGCTGGGTCATGCCAGGCAGTGCCAGGCCGGCTGTGCTGTTTTGTACCCATCTCCACCCCGACCCGGTGGCCCCAGCGCCCTGCACAGCAGCTGTCCCCAGCAGGGGCCCACTCTGGGGCGCCCCCCACCACTGACTGAGCAGCACCAGTCAGTAACGAGAGTGGAGGGGTGGAGAAGCCCCTGCCAGGGGCTCAGCCTCCAGCCCCTGAAGAGTTGAACTGAGCAAACAGATCCCTGCGCCCTGCAACATGCAGGGAGAAGTGGCCACTTGGTGCGCTCTGCTGTCCCGGCCTCGCCCAGCAGGGGGCGCTGTGGGGGGCGGGGCGGAAGCGCTGGCTGGGGGGAGCTCCCAGTGACTCCGGCCCGGCCTCTCCCAGCAGGGGGCGCTGTGGGGAGCGGGGCAGGGCTCTGGCCTGGGAGGGGGCTCCCAGTGACTCCGGCCCGGCCTCTCCCAGCAGGGGGCGCTGTGGGGGGCGAGTGCCTGGCACCGGCGCCCTTGGGCGCTGGCTGGAGGGGACGGCGTCCTTGGGGCTGAGTGCACTGCTGGCTGCGGCACAGAGACGGCGCGTGCCGGTCCATGTGGAGCGGCGTCTCCAGAGCCCGCCGGCCCCCGGCGCATGCTAAGCGGCTGGGCTGCGTGAGCAGACGGGGACTCACCGCCCGTCTGGGGCTGGCCCCGGCCCCTGCCCCTGCGGCTCCCTGGGCCCGCCCTGCAGCGCCGGGGCTGGGGAGACCCCCCCTGGAAATAATAAACCCCTCCCTGTGCCAGGGCTCAGACCCTCCCCCCACAGATCCCCTCTGCCGGGCCCCCGGCCCTCCCCGTCCCCTATCCCCCCACAGAGCCCCTCGGCCTGGCCCCCGGCCCTCCCCCTCCCCCCATAGAGCCCCTCTGCCGGGCCCCCGGCCCTCCCCCTCCCCCCACAGAGCCCCTCTGCCGGGCCCCCCGCCCTCCCCCTCCCCCCAAAGAGCCCCCAATGCTTGGCCTGCAGAGGCCGGTCAATGTTCTGGGTGGGATGGGGAGGGGGGCAGATCCCACAGCTCCGGCTGCTGCTGAGACTCCCTGGCCATCCTGCAGGTAGCGCCCTCTCCCTGCCTCAATGAGAGCGGAGATGGGGCTGCCCCCCCGACCCCCGCAGACACCCCCAGAACCCACAGACTCTGGGAAAGGGGAGACCCTCCCCGGCCCCAGAGACGCCAGCCCTGCAAGCCCCCGGCACCCTGTGTGTGTCCCTCCCCCGGCCTCGTCTGGCTCAGGGTGCACCCAGCCAGAGGGGATGGGAGCAGGGGTGTGGGGGGGCGCACCCAACCGGAGGGGATGGGAGCAGGGTGTGTGTGTGTGTGGCACCGGGCCTGGAGATCCCCCCCAGCCCCCTTCCCGTGGGCACAGAGCCCCTCTGGCTCCGGCACAGCTGCCCACACCCCCAGCGCAGAGCGCTGCAGGCCCCAGGGCCCCTGGCACAGCGACGGGAAGCAGACGGTGTTTCACAGAGAATCTCCCACGGTTCCTTCCCCACAAGGTTGAATCTGAGTCAGAGTTTGGAGCGACTTTAATTATGGCTGGATCGATCGGCTCGGCACGGCCAAGAAAATCCAATCGCGGCCCCAGGGGCTCCGGGCTGCATCCTCGCTAAGTGGAGCCGCATGGCGCTGGGGAGACCCCCCCCCCATGCAAACAGCGCAAACACCCCCCCCCAATGCAAACACTGCTCCAGCTTCGGGCCAGCTCCGCCCTGCACCTCCAGAGACACCCCCCCCCCCGCCTGCTGGGGATGTCCCCCCCATCCCAGTCGTGGCTCGGGGAGGGAGCGGGGGTGGGGGGCACCAGGGATAGTCAATTCGTTTTTCTCAAGGTCCAGATTTCGTGGTCAGGCTATTGCGAAGGTCCCGACTCCCGAGAAAACCCGACACAAACACAATGATCCAAGGAAAGGAAAAGACGTGTCTGTCCAGTCGCGCCCGGCGGGCGGGGTCTGGCCCACGGCTGCCCACTGGTTAGTGCCGACCCCGCAGGGGCCCAGGGGCTGACTGCGCTGCTGCCTCATCAGGCCTACATGGGAGCTCCTGGCCCCAGGCGCCGCAGGCCCAGTGACTCCCAGAGAAGCGGCCCCACGGGCCCTGGAGCTGGAGCTGGGGGGCTGCCGTAGCCCCTGGCGGGAAGTGGTTTCCATCATATGCAGCAAGGTTACAGTTGGGGCCAGTGGCTCTCAGCAGCCCCACTGTGCACCTTGTTCCAGCCCCTCTGAGCTGCCCCCTGGAGCCCAGCCCCCTTTACCCTGACAGAGCACAGCTGGGGGCGGGGGGGGGCCATACACCTCGCCCACCACTGACAAGCAGCCACCTCTGGGCTGCAGCTGGCAGCTGTTCAGCAGCCCAGTGACACGGCAGCTTAGTGCAGGAGCCGCCTGTGTCCAAACGACCGGCCTAGGGGAGCCTGGGGGGCTGATGCTTTACCCAGGTCACCCCCCCCCACCCCGAGCTTTTACTGCCCTGAGTCATCACAGCCTGGCTCTGAGTGCTCAGCCCATGAACTGCACCTCTGGGAGCCCAGCGCCCCCTAGTGCCCTGCTGGGACCAGCACTGCCTGCCAGGGGAGAGCGCCCCCTAGTGACCCCACTTACCCCCTATAGCACACGCCCCTAGTGACCCCCCTCGCAGCACAGCGCCCCCTAGTGCCCTGCTGGGACCAGCACTGACTGCCAGGGGAGAGCGCCCCCTAGTGACCCCACTTACCCCCTATAGCACACGCCCCTAGTGACCCCCCCGCAGCACAGCGCCCCCTAGTGCCATGCTGGGACCAGCACTGCCTGCCAGGGGAGAGCGCCCCCTAGTGACCCCACTTACCCCCTACAGCACACGCCCCTAGTGACCCCCCCCGCAGCACAGCGCCCCCTAGTGCCATGCTGGGGCCAGCACTGCCTGCCAGGGGAGAGCGCCCCCTAGTGACCCCACCCCCCCTGCAGCACAGCGCCCCCTAGTGCCCTGCTGGGACCAGCACTGCCTGCCAGGGGAGAGCGCCCCCTACTGACCCCACCCCCCCTGCAGCACACGCCCCTAGTGACCCCCCCCCGCAGCACAGCGCCCCCTAGTGCCATGCTGGGGCCAGCACTGCCTGCCAGGGGAGAGCGCCCCCTACTGACCCACCCCACCCCCTGCAGCACACGCCCCCTAGTGCCATGCTGGGACCAGCACTGACTGCCAGGGGAGAGCGCCCCCTACTGACCCCACTTACCCCCTACAGCACACGCCCCTAGTGACCCCCCCTGCAGCACAGCGCCCCCTAGTGCCCTGCTGGGACCAGCACTGCCTGCCAGGGGAGAGCGCCCCCTACTGACCCCACTTACCCCCTATAGCACACGCCCCTAGTGACGCCCCCCCGCATCACAGCGCCCCCTAGTGCCCTGCTGGGACCAGCACTGCCTGCCAGGGGAGAGCGCCCCCTAGTGACCCCACTTACCCCCTACAGCACACGCCCCTAGTGACCCCCCCCCCCGCAGCACAGCGCCCCCTAGTGCCCTGCTGGGACCAGCACTGCCTGCCAGGGGAGAGCGCCCCCTACTGCCCCCACCCACCCCCTGCAGCACACGCCCCTAGTGACCCCCCCCGCAGCACAGCGCCCCCTAGTGCCATGCTGGGACCAGCACTGCCTGCCAGGGGAGAGCGCCCCCTACTGACCCCCCCCTGCAGCACACGCCCCTAGTGACCCCCCCCGCAGCACAGCGCCCCCTAGTGCCCTGTTGGGACCAGCACTGCCTGCCAGGGGAGAGCTCCCTGTACAGAGCTGCCGCCCCACCTTTGTGGGGCTGGCATGGTCCTGGGTTGTCACAAGGAGCACGGCTTAGCTTGGGGGGTCTGCCAGGCCCCAGCCCGCCCCCCCCAGTGCTGAGATGCTGGGGGTGGGGGGCTCCTTGTCCCGTGGGGGAGGCCTGGCTCGGCGGGCACTGGGGAGCGGCTGTGTCTGGGGCGGATAATGCCGGCGGCTGGAGCTGAAGGCCCTGCTCCCCCTGTTCGAGGCAGGCAGGCTTCCTGGGAATGTTAATGAGCCGTTATCGGCCCGGAGTAACGCGGGCGCTCGGCAGTGGCGTTCGGAGGCCCAATTCAGGCAGCCGCGGCCCCACGGGCCGATAAGCGGGTCGTCCCCGTGTGGCGTGGGATGCAGGACGACTTCACCCTTCAGAGCCCGGTGGCAGACAGGGGTGCCGGGAGCAGCCTTGAATCCCTGCCTGGCCAGCTGGCACTGCCCGGGGGAGGGCACAGCAAGGGGGCTGGGAGCTGGCTTGTGCCCAGCCTTGTGGGCCGGGAGGTGCTGGTGAGGGCTACTGGGTGCCCGTCCCTGTAGCCCGGTGGGTCTGCCAGGCGCACGGAGGGGGCGCCAGGCCGGGGAGCTGGTGGGTGGCCTGTGACGCGTCTCCCGAAGCACCTGCAGATGGATGCCCCAGGGGCTGCCCCGGTGCCCGGAGAGGCTGTTTCCATGGCAGCAGGCAGGCGAGGGGCATCCATCAGCTGGGACCAGCCCACTCCCTGCACCGCACACCTGGTGATTTACGGTGCCACACGCCGGCCGCAGGCGCCAATCCCCGCCCCAGGTCAGGGAGCCCAATTAACGCACTGAGAGGAGCGACAGGCCCCGCGGCTGGGAACTAGCCAGACAGCGCTGGGGATGCAGAAAAATGAAGCGGGGGGGGGCGCTCGGCAGACAGGAGCACGGCGTGAGAGCATCAATCTCCAGGGAGAGACAGGCCTGGCACGTGCTTCCGCCTGCAGAGACGTGCTGCTCCCAGGTCCCCGGGGGTGAGCGTGAGGGGGGTCCCCGCAGGCACGGCCGGGGGGCCGGTGCAGCCCTGCAGTGCCGGAGAAGGCCTGGGGCGACCCTCTGCTCTGACAGCCGGGCCCTCCGCTGCACACAGACGTGGTGACTGGGCCCTGGGGCACCGCCTGGCCTGGCTGGACTGGTCAGAGCTCGGCCAAGCAGGGCTGGAGGGGAGACCGCCAAGAAAACCACCTGCTGCAGGAAACTGGCTGGCTCTTCAGTAGGGGGCGCTGCGCTGCAGGGAGCAGGGGGCAGTAGGGGGCGCTCTCCCCGGCCATCAGTGCTGGCCCCACTGTCCTAGTGTGGCGCTAGGGGGCGCTGTGCTGCGGGGAGCAGGGGGCAGTAGGGGGCGCTCTCCCTGGCCATCAGTGCTGGCCCCACTGTCCTAGTGTGGCGCTAGGGGGCGCTGCGCTGCGGGGAGCAGGGGGCAGTAGGGGGCGCTCTCCCTGGCCATCAGTGCTGGCCCCACTGACCTAGTGTGGCACTAGGGGGCGCTGCGCTGCAGGGAGCAGGGGGCAGTAGGGGGCGCTCTCCCTGGCCATCAGTGCTGGCCCCACTGTCCTAGTGTGGCGCTAGGGGGCGCTGCGCTGCGGGGAGCAGGGGGCAGTAGGGGGCGCTCTCCCTGGCCATCAGTGCTGGCTCCACTGCCCCAGTGTGGCACTAGGGGGCACTGTGCTGCAGAGAGCAGGGGGCAGTAGGAGGCGCTCTCCCCGGCCATCAGTGCTGGCCCCACTGCCCCAGTATGGCGCTAGGGGGCGCTGCGCTGCGGGGAGCAGGGGGCAGTAGGGGGTGCTCTCCCCGGCCATCAGTGCTGGCCCCACTGCCCTAGTGTGGCGCTAGGGGGCGCTGCGCTGCAGGGAGCAGGGGGGAGTAGGGGGCGCTCTCCCCGGCCATCAGTGCTGGCCCCACTGCCCCAGTGTGGCGCTAGGGGGCGCTGCGCTGCAGGGAGCAGGGGGCAGTAGGGGGCGCTCTCCCTGGCCATCAGTGCTGGCCCCACTGCCCCAGTGTGGCGCTAGGGGGCGCTGCGCTGCAGGGAGCAGGGGGCAGTAGGGGGTGCTCTCCCCGGCCATCAGTGCTGGCCCCACTGCCCTAGTGTGGCGCTAGGGGGCGCTGCGCTGCGGGGAGCAGGGGGCCAGTAGGGGGCACTCTCCCCTGGCACTCAGGGCTCACCCCCGTGCCCCAGCCGATGGAACGAAAGGTGCCGTCGTTGGAGTGTGACAGAAATGGTGGAGCAAAGCTGCCAGCTTGGCTGGTGAGTCCCTGGCCCGTTCCCAGCACTGGGTGATAACCCCGCTGTCCTGGCCAAGGTCCCAGTTGGATGAATCCATTCTGCAGTTCAAGCTGGATACGATTCTTCGTCACTTCCTGTCCCAAACTGCCACAGCACTGAGACAGCTTCCTCCTCTTCCCTGACAGGGCTACTGGCCTGGTGCCCGGGGGTGTGCGCCTGTAAGTGGAGACGGGCAGTAGCCACTGAGGGCAGGCGGGGCTGGGGGTTGGGGGTTCCCTGGGGAGGGGAGACCCAGAGAGAGGGGGCACTGCAGTGGGCAGAACCCCTGAGCAAAGGGCACCGGGGTCTGGGAGGGACCCGGGGCTAGCGGCAGGCCAGGCCATCAGCCGGCAGAGGGCGCTCCGGAGCTGGAAAAGAGCAAATTCCCTGGACAACCAGCAGGAGGTGCCGCACCGGTGAGTCGTCGCCCCACCACAAACGGTGGAGAATGCGGGCACATGCGGGCACATGCCCGATACAGGGGCAAGCGCGAGGACTGTGGGCCTGCTGGCCAGATCCGAGAGACCTGCGGACCCAAAAGTGGAGACAGAAGATGGACTATTGAGCCTGTGTGGCCCGGCTCACCGAGCAGCCAGCGGGGCTGCTTCAGCTGCTGCGGGGCCGGGCACACGGACCTCACTGGGGGCCAGGCACCTGGGGCAGGAGGCCGGCGCCGAGGCCCAGGAACCGTTGGGCCTGGGGGAACTGGGGCACCGGAAGAGGGAATTCCCTCGGGGACTCACAGGGCCCAGCCGAGCCCTGAGGTGGCCAAAGGAAGGCCCTGCTTGTGCCTCCTGTGCCACAGGGGGGGCATGTCCCACGGCCTTGCCCCCAGAGAAGGAGGGGGAGGCCGGAGGATCGGGCTGGGTCTGAAACTGCCCTGCGGGGGGGGGGTGAGGACCAGGGCCCTAGAAAGGAGATTGTCTGGGGCAGAGAGGCCCCAGACAAAATGGGGGACCCACGCGGGAGCTGCGAGGGCTGCGGTGGGGACCCAGACTGTCACGGAGGCTCCGTACAGTGGAGAGGCTGCAGCAAGAGAGGGATTCCCTGCGGGCCCAGCTGCGAGGGAGGCTGGGGCGATAGGGACCCCCCCCCGTGAGTATTGTGATGGGGGAGGGTGTGTAGCGGGGTGGTGACCCCGCTCCTGCCCTGGGAGGGGGCTGCAGTGGGGAAAAGCCAGGCTGACTGGGGGAAGCGGCCACAGCTGGGCCTGGGAGAGGGCTGAGGGCCAGAGGGTGAGACAGACCCACTCGCTGGCTTCCTGAGAGAGAAGGGCCTGGGGGTGGGGGAGGGGACCTGGACTGGAGCAGGGCTGGGGAAGGGCAGGGGGTGGGGGAGGGGACCTGGGCTGGAGCAGGGCTGGAGCAGGGCAGGGGGTGGGGGAGGGGACCTAGGCTGGAGCAGGGCTGGGGAAGGGCGGGGGGAGGGGGCGGGGACCTGGGCTGGAGCAGGGCTGGGGAAGGGCGGGGGGTGGGGGAGGGGACCTAGGGTGGAGCAGGGCAGGGGGTGGGGGAGGGGACCTAGGCTGGAGCAGGGCTGGGGAAGGGCGGGGGGTGGGGGAGGGGACCTGGGCTGGAGCAGGGCAGGGGAAGGGCGGGGGGCTGGGGGAGGGGACCTAGGGTGGAGCAGGGCAGGGGAAGGGCCGGGGGTGGGGGAGGGGACCTAGGCGGGAGCAGGGCAGGGGAAGGGCGGGGGGTGGGGGAGGGGACCTGGGCTGGAGCAGGGCTGGGGAAGGGGGAGGGGTGGGGGAGGGGACCTAGGCTGGAGCAGGGCTGGGGAAGGGCAGGGGGTGGGGGAGGGGACCTGGGCTGGAGCAGGGCAGGGGAAGGGCAGGGGGTGGGGGAGGGGACCTAGGCTGGAGCAGGGCTGGGGAAGGGCAGGGGGTGGGGGAGGGGACCTAGGCTGGATCAGGGCAGGGGAAGGGCGGGGGGTGGGGGAGGGGACCTAAGCAGGAGCAGGGCTGGGGGTGGGCGGGGGGTGGGGGAGGGGACCTGGGCTGGAGCAGGGCTGGGGAAGGGCGGGGGGCTGGGGGAGGGGACCTAGGGTGGAGCAGGGCAGGGGAAGGGCGGGGGGTGGGGGAGGGGACCTAGGCTGGAGCAGGGCAGGGGAAGGGCGGGGGGGGGGGTGGGGGAGGGGACCTAGGCTGGAGCAGGGCTGGGGAAGGGCGGGGGGTGGGGGAGGGGACCTAGGCTGGAGCAGGGCAGGGGAAGGGCGGGGGGCTGGGGGAGGGGACCTAGGGTGGAGCAGGGCAGGGGAAGGGCGGGGGGTGGGGGAGGGGACCTAGGCTGGAGCAGGGCAGGGGAAGGGCGGGGGGCTGGGGGAGGGGACCTAGGGTGGAGCAGGGCTGGGGAAGGGCAGGGGGGGTGGGGGAGGGGACCTGGACTGGAGCAGGGCTGGGGAAGGGCGGGGGGTGGGGGAGGGGACCTGGACTGGAGCAGGGCTGGGGAAGGGCGGGGGGTGGGGGAGGGGACCTAGGCTGGAGCAGGGCTGGGGAAGGGCGGGGGGCTGGGGGAGGGGACCTAGGGTGGAGCAGGGCTGGGGAAGGGCAGGGGGGGTGGGGGAGGGGACCTGGACTGGAGCAGGGCTGGGGAAGGGCGGGGGGCGAGGGGGGCGCTGGGGGGGCCGCAGGCCGTGGCAAAGGCCCAGCAGGGTCCTGGGGCTGCAGAGGCAGCTGGTGATGAGTGGTTCACAGACTGCGTCTGCCCCAGGGAGAGGGGCTAATGGAGACGGGCAGTAGCCACTGAGGCAGGGTGGGGGTAGGGGTGGGGTCCCCTGGGGAGGGGAGACCCAGAGCGAGGGGTGTCACGGAGTGTGGGGGAGTCAGGGCCCTGCACCCCTCTTCCTGCGACTCACCAGGACTCTCGGCCAGCCAGTAAAGCAGAAGGTTTATTTAGACGATAGGAACACCGTCCAGGACAGGTCTTGCAGGCACAGATAACAGGACCCTCTCAGTCAGGTCCATCTTGGGGGGCCCCAGGGAGGCCAGAGCCCCATCTGGGCTCCCCTCCATTTTCCCAGCCATCCCCAAACTGAAAACCCCCTCCAGCCCCTCCCTCAGCCTCCCCCGCCCCGGCTCCTCCCCCAGCCTTTGTCCAGTTTCCCGGGGCAAAGGTGTCACCTGCCCCCCCTTCCTGGCTCAGGTTACAGGCTCAGGTATCACCCCTCAAGTGAAGTCACCCCCTGCTCTCCCCTCCCCCATGCAGACAGCCCCAGTAAAACTCCCCTGCAACATCCCCCGGTCAATCCTCCCCGCTCCCTGCTCCCTCCCAAGGGGGCACTGCGGGGGGCAGAACCCCTGAGCACAGGGCACCGGCTCCAGGAGGGACACAGGGCCAGCGGCGGGTGAGACACTGGCCTGCGGAGGGAGCCTGGGCTGGAAAGAGCGAATTCCCAGGATGTCCAGCAGGAGGCGCCGCGCCGGTGAGGTGTCGCCCCGCCACAGTGACCAAGCGGGAGTTTTCGGTAATATTTTGTTAACTCGTGTCTGCCTCAGTTTCCCCTATATTTTGCATGGCTGCCTGGGGCGGGAGGCGGGAGGGGACAGTTTGTCTCAGGCAGGCTAAGGGACATAGGTGTGAATGTCGCCCGGCTGTCTCAGCTGAGACCGGCCAAGCCCATGTAGTCGCCAGGACACTGACACCTACAACCAGCACTCCCCGGGGGGGGGGGGGCTCAGCAAAGCCCCCAGCTGGAGAACAAAGCACTGGGGGGGGGGCGGATGCTGAGTGTCACGGCGTGTGGGGGAGTCCGGCCCTGCACCCTCTGCCCGGGACTCCCAGTGACTCTCAGCCAGCCAGTAACACGGAAGGTTTATTGGACACAGGAGCACAGGCTACAGCAGAGCTTGTGGGCACAGCCAGGACCCCTCACTCTGGTCCTTCTGGGGGTGCAGGGAGCTAAGTTCCCAGCTTGGGATTCCCTGCACTGCACCCCCCAGCCCCAAACCGACACTGACCCCCCCTCTCCAGCCGGCTCCCTCCTTTGTTCAGCTCCCCGGGCAGAGGTGTTGACCTCCCCCCCTGCCTAGCTCAGGTTCCAGGCTCAGGTCCTGTCCCTCCCCTAACGTCCTCCCGGCTCTCCCCTCCCCCACACAGACAGCCCCTGCTCCATCAGGCTGAGCAAAGCCCCCAGCTGGAGAGCAAAGCCCTGGGGGGGGGGGGGAGCCGGCTGCTGGAGGGAGTCCCCTGGGAACAGACCGGCCAGAGCCTGGAGCGTGGGGGGGTCACTCCAGCTGGGCCGGGCTCCCGACCTTCATTTCTCGGACCTCCCTGCTCTGATTGCAGAAAACCGAACACCCCTGCCCCGCCCCCGCTCCTTCTCTGAGCCCCCCCCACTCACTGCGTCCCCCTCCCCCCTCGCTCACTCTCCCCGGCGCGCCTGGGGGTGGGGTGCAGGGGCTCAGGGCCGGGGCAGGGGGTGGGTTCTGGGGGGGGAGTTCGGGGGCTCTGCTCCCTGCACAGTGGCCAGTCTTTAGGTGGCTCCGTCCCAGTGGGACTCGCTGCCCCAGCTCACAGGGCGGCTGGCGCCCTCAGGCCCAGCCTGAGGAGGTGGCGAGGCCGAGGCTGCCCTGGAGGAAGGGTGGGCGCCCGCCCGCGGGAGCCTGGCCCATCGAGGGGCTTCCGCCAGCAAACGCGGCACTTCAGGAGGGGATCTCGCGGGCTGGGGTAGCTCGTGGGGTCCCTCCCTGTCCAGTATCTTCGGGAAAGGGGCGGGGGAGGAGGCTTCCAGCCTGTGCGGATGACACCAAGCAGGATTCGAATTCACAGCGACCTCGACAAACTGGAGAATTGGTCTGAATTCAACAGGCTGAAATGCAAGAAAGCCAAGTGCAAAGCACCAGGCGTGGGAAGGAAAAATCCAGTGCCCAGGTCCAGACTGGCTGGACAGGGCCTGGGAGCAGGGCCCAGGCCTTGGGGTCACGGGGAGAAGATCAAGCAGCCCCTGCACCCTGCGGGTGGGATAGTGGCTGTCCCAGGCATTCTGCAGCACCAGGCTGCCCCCCCGGTGCCTCCCGCCGAATGCCGCCCACCCACCGGTGCCTCCCTCCCAATGCCACCCATCCGGTGCCGCCCGCCCGGTGCTGCCGACCCAGTGCCGCCCGCCCGGTGCCTCCCTCCCAATGCCACCCATCCGGTGCCGCCTGCCTGGTGCCGCCTGCCCGGTGCTGCCGACCCAGTGCCGCCCGCCCGGTGCCTCCCTCCCAATGCCACCCATCCGGTGCTGCCTGCCTGGTGCTGCCGACCCAGTGCCGCCCGCCCGGTGCCTCCCTCCCAATGCCACCCATCCGGTGCCGCCTGCCTGGTGCCACCTGCCCGGTGCTGCCGACCCGGTGCCTCCCACCCAGTGCCTCTTGCCAGCTGATCCTGCGTCCAGCCCTTCACTCGTGCGCCGCTCCCTGGCTCTGAGCTCTGACAGCCACATGCCAGTGCACCTGGGGGACACGGGGGCTGCCCCGAGCCCCTGCTCCAGGCAGCTGCACCACAAACAGTGGGGGGAGGGACCCCGGCCCCTGCCCGCCCTCGGAGGGTGCCCGTGGATGGGACGCGCTGCAGCTTGGCTTAGCGGTGGGGGTGGGGGTGGGCTGCCTGGGCTCCCTCTTACCCCCAGGCGGGGTGGGAGCCGGCAATTCTTTGGCGTCCCAGAGTTCACCCCCCTCTGCCTCCTGCCCCGCTGGCCCATGGGCTGGCCAGGGAGCGGCACGTGTGCCCAGCCGGCCTGGGCAGGTTCCCGGGGCCGTTAAGCAGGGCGGAGAGCGCCGGGATTAATGGCACTCGAAGGCTCTCCAGCCCCAGCTGCGAGCCAGCCCCGCGCTCTCAGCCTCGGAGCCGCCTCCCATGCCGAGTTCCCAGCCAGAGTCATTACGTGGAGAGCTTGGTTTTAATGCCGCCATCTGATGCCTTCGCACTGAGGAGCGGAACAACTGTCGCGGGTATTTTCTGCTCGGCGCTACACATCTGGCTCTGCCGGAGAAAATCCGTCTCTGCTACCGACACGGGATTCAGAGGAAATCCAGCCAGCTGCAGAGAGAGCCCGGCTGGCGCTAGCCAAGTCCGCCCGGCACCTCTCCAGAGCGCCGCTCCGGGGCGGGTGGGGGAGGCAGCCCAGCCGCCATCTCTCCGAGACCCCGGGGCTCATGGGAGCAGCACCGGCAGCACCTCGTGCCCCGGGGCTTCTCCCTGCAGCAGGGCCCTGCCCAGGCCGCGGAGCGGCCGCGGAGCCGGAGCAGGACACCCGAGACGGGGGCTGCCTGGCTCGGCCGGAGGGTGGGGCCGGGAGGGTTTGCAGGGCAGTGGGCAGAAGGGGCGAGTGCAGGCGGAGCTCAGCGGTCGCTGGCCCTGGCGCTGCCCAGCCGCGACCTCTGCTTTTCCGTTCAGCTCCGAGCCTCGTGTCCCCACCTGCTTCCTCGGCTGAGTCCGCACACGCCCTGGGGAGCCCGGGGAGAAAGTGAGCGACCGTCGTCAGCCCCTTGCCCGGCCTGCGCATCCCAGAATGGCCACGGAGCCAGGTCCCAGCGCCCCCTTCAGCCCCTCGGCACCTGGGCTCCCCCACCCCTCTCCTGCCCCACAGCATCCTCCTCCTGCCCCATGGCATCTGGGCTCCCCCACCCCTCTCCTGCCCCACAGCATCCTCCTCCTGCCCCTCGGCACCTGGGCTCCCCCTACCCTTCTTCTGCCCCACAGCATCCTCCTCCTGCCCCTCGGCACCTGGGCTCCCCCTACCCCTCTCCTGCCCCACAGCATCCTCCTCCTGCCCCATGGCATCTGGGGTCCACCTGCCACCCCCTCCTGCCCCTCGGCACCTGGGCTCCCCCACCCCTCTCCTGCCCCACAGCATCCTCCCCCTGCCCCACAGCATCCTCTCCTGCCCCTCGGCACCTGGGCTCCCCCACCCCTCTCCTGCCCCAGAGCATCCTCCCCCTGCCCCACAGCATCCTCCTCCTGCCCCATGGCATCTGGGCTCCCCCACCCCTCTCCTGCCCCACAGCTTCCTCCGGGTGCCCCACAGCATCCTCTCCTGCCCCTCGGCACCTGGGCTCCCCCTACCCCCCCCCTGCCCCCCTCCATCCTCCCCCTGCCCCACCGAATCCCCTCCTGCCCCTCGGCACCTGGGCTCCCCCACCCCTCTCCTGCCCCACAGCATCCTCCCCCTGCCCCACAGCATCCTCCTCCTGCCCCATGGCATCTGGGCTCCCCCACCCCTCTCCTGCCCCACAGCATCCTCCCCCTGCCCCATGGCATCCGGGCTCCCCCTGCCACCCCCTCCTGCCCCTCGGCACCTGGGCTCCCCCGCTGCCTCCCTGTGTCATGGTGGCTGGGACGGTTCGGGAGTGCGGCTGGGACCAGGAATGGTTCAGAGCCGACGTCTTTGAGGGGCAGATCCTGGGTGTTGGGGTCCCAGAGCTGTAGGCAGCCTCTGCCCCCACTCCTCAGGGCCCCACACCCCTGGCCTTAGCCTGAGGCTCAGTGAGCAGCACTGCACACCCCTGCCCGTGGCAGCCTGTGGACCAAGGGCAGAGCCTTCCCCTGGGCTCACGGCTCTGAGACGCCCCCCGTGACTCCTGGGGCAAATGGGGGAGAGTTCTGTGCTGTGTTTATGGAAAAACGTGACTCAGTTCCCCGCTCACTCTGTACCGTCACCCACTGGGTGTGAAGGGTTTAATTTCTCCTCTGGGACAGGGGACTGTGTTGGAACCTGGTAAGCAGCAGGCAGGGCCGGCAGCGACAAATTCCCACATATGAGTGGGACGGAGCCAAACTCCAGCAGCTTAATGAGACCAAATCAGAGGCGGATAATCTCCAGCCCAGGCTGCTAAAGGAGCCGGCACAGGAAATTGCAAGCCCAATAGCACAGATTTTAATGAATCCATAAACCCGGGTCGCACCCTCTGACTGGAGAATTGCGAATCTAGTTCCTAGAGTAAGAGAGAAAAAGAAAAGTGATCCCGAAAACTCCAGGCCTGTTAGTTTGACTTCGATTGTACGCAAGGTCTTGGAACAAATTGTGAAAGAGAGAGCAGTTAAGGAGCTGGAGGTAAATGGTAATAGGGATAAAATACATCTTGGCTTTACAAAAGGTAGATCGTGCCAGACCAAGCTCATCTCTCTCTTTGCGAAGATAACCGATTGCCTAGACAAAGGAAATGCCGTCGAGCTAATCTCCCTGGATGTCAGGACGGTACGTGATGCACTTCCACAAGGGAAATGATTGGTAGAAGTGGAGAAGATGGGGTTTAACACAAGAATCGAACAGTGGATAAGGAACTAGTTAACGGGAACGAGGATCCTTGTGGCATCTTAGAGACTGTGTGACGAAGTGGGAATGTTCTTAATGTTTCCTCTGAATACTCGGTGGGTGCCTCAGTTTCCCCTGTGCATTTCTTAAGTCTCCAGTGTGCATAAATAGCTGAAACTCTGTCTCCTGGCAACAAATGGCCGGGGCCCTTCCCCCCTGCAGGGGGATGCTAAAGGTGTTGGAGACAGAGAGACCTCCTGGCCCGGGAAAGGAACAAAGCCCAGAGGAGGAGGGGCTGGGGGGGGTTAGTCTGGAGCTGGCTGGGGACGAGGAGTGAGGGCAGACGTGGGGGTCTGGCTCACTGCCCCACCCAAATGGACCCGGCTGAGGGGTCCCATTCTCTGTACCTACAAGCTCTGTGTTAGACCCTGTTCCTGTCGTCTAATAAACCTCTGTGTTACTGGCTGGCTGAGAGTCACGTCTGACTGCGCAGTGGGGGGGCAGGACCCTGTGGCCCCCCAGGACCCCGCCTGGGTGGACTCGCTGGGGGAAGCGCACGGAGGGGCAGAGGATGCTGAATGCTCCAAGGAGAGACCCAGGAGGTGAAGGCGTGGGAGCTTCTTGCCCTGCAGACAGGCTGCTCCGAGGGAGAGGAGGCTCCCCAGGGTCCTGCCTGGCTTGGTGGGGAGCAGTTCCAGAGCAGCGCCCGGGGACGCCATGACAGACTAACACAGTTATTTGGGCATAAGCTTTTGTGGGCTATAACCCACTTCATGAGATGCATGGAGTGAAATACAGTAGCAGGTATAAATATACAGCCCATGACAAGATGGGCGTTGCCTTACCAAGTACACCGGGGCGCACTGAAAGGGGAGCTCTCTGGCTGGGGGGAGGTTACTAGGGTTGTTCCTCAGGGGTCAGTCTTGGGACCGATCTGATTTAACATTTTTATTACTGACCTTGGCACAGGAAGTGGGCGTGTGCTAAGAACACTTGCTGATGACCACAGTTGGGAGGCGTTGCCGGTACCGAGAGGCTGGAATGTCGTACAAGCTCTGGGGACCTGGAGTCATAGAAATGGGAGGATGTTTAATCGTGCAAAGTGCCAGGTCGTGCATTGGGACTAACAAGAAGAAGGTTTGCTGTAAACGGGGGATTGCTCGGTGGCAGTGCCCGCGGAGGAGAAGGAGCTGGGTGTATTGGCCGATCACAGGAGCACTATGAGCCGTCAGTGTGATGCGGCCGTGAAGGGCCCACGGCAGTGCTAGGGTCCAGCAGAGACAGGGAGGTGTTAGTGCCGTTCTCCAAGGCCCTGGTGAGGCCTCGTCTGGCGTCGTGTGGGCAGCTCTGGTCTCCCAGGGTTGAGAACGATGACTCCAAACTGGAACAGGTGCTGCAGGAGGGTGTGGCCATCCTTCGCCACCAGTCTCTGAGGGAAGCCACCACTCACCGGTGGGGTCCACAGGTGCCCACAGCTGCATCTCTGGGGTGGGGGGGGGAGCAGGACGCAGCAGAGCTACCCAGCTCGGGCTGAAGCCCCAGAGAGCGGCTGGCTGTGCGAGGACTCGGGCATGGTCCGGGAGCAGCCCCCCAGCACAGACCCGCCAGAGCCCTTGGACCCAGCTACCCCCGAGGACGGGGGGCGGGGCAGACTGCACAGAGCATGGCGGAGACTGGCCGCCGAGAGCCCCGGGCGGGGAGGAGCCTCCTCCCACTGGGTCGGTTCTGCCCCTCCCCACTGACCTCAGTGCTTGAGGGTGGGGCCCATCGGGCGCCCAGGGGGGTGGATTTAATTGCCCGGTTTCAGGCCCCTATTAAGTCTTTGGGGAGAATTGAACCCAGCCCTTTGCTGCTGGCGACCTGGGCAGCTCAGCTCCCCACGGGACTGAGAGCCCAGGGAAATGCCCCCAATCCCGGCGCCCCAGGTGGGGCCGTGGAACATCGCTGGGCACCATGTGTGGCACCACCATGGGCCAATTCTACCCGCGGCCAGAGACGGGGGATCCCCCTCCCGCCCCGGGACAGGCCGCAGGGACATGTGCAGCCCCCGGATGAACCGGCCATTTTGCAGCCACATCCTGCCGGGGCCGGGATTGCTCTGCATCCAGCGCAAACAACGCTGCTCTCGGCTGGTCGCTCGCCGGGCGTCCCCGGAGCTGCAGGCCAGGTCTCTGCTCGCTAATGCAGCCGTGGGGACCCGCGGCGTTCGCCAGCCCTGCCGCTGCCTACGGCGAGGGCAAAGTCAGTCGCTCACCAGCCCCTGGCGGTGACCTACTCGCCAGTTAGACTGAAAGAATCTGAGGGCTCGTTAGTGCAGCTGCTAACGGCTCCGGCAGCTTCAGCACAGGGCTCTGCATCCTGCTGGCCGGCGGGCTCGGCTGGCAGCTGGGGCGTGGTAGGGAGCAGGGGACGCCGTTCCACATTCCAGCCGCTCCGACAAAAACCAAAAACCACGGACCAGGAGGGTCATTCCGGGGGGCGGGGGAGCGTTACCCGCACTCTCTGGGGCACCCGCCTTTACCCTTCCGTGGGCTCAAGGCACAACCCAAATCATGTAAGCACCCCCACGCGTTCCCAGTCCCATAACCCGGTTAGTTCATGTACCCACCCGTACGCAGTTAGGGGGTAACCCGACCGTAGCGAGGCGGCCTGGTTCCCCACCACCCCGGAGGGGGACGAGCCCCTCCGGCTGCCAAAGTGGGCGGAGCCAGTGGAACTTGCACCCGCCCCCAGAGGTGAGGGTGCAGGACAGGAAGTACAAAAGCCCAACCCCAGAGCTCAGTAGGGGCCCGGCCTCCGGAGAAGCCAGACGCCTGTGGCCGAGCTCCCGGTGGGGAGACTCCTGCAGCCTGCGGCCGACCCGAGGACTGGCCAGACGCCCACCACACCCCGAGGAGCTGCCAAGCCTGCCGCTCGCCCGGTACCCAGAGGACCTGCCAAGCCTGCCGCTTGCCGGGTACCTGCCAAGCCTGCCGCTCACCGGTTACCTGCCAAGCCTGCCACTCACCGGGTACCCAGAGGAGCTGCCAAGCCTGCCGCTCGCCGGGTACCCAGAGGAGCCCATGGTGCTGGATCCCTTGGAAGATTCCGTCCGGACACAGGTACCTCTGGAAGGGGAGGCTGGAAGTAGCCCGGGGGCAGCCAACCCTCGTCTGGCAGCACCACACCCAGGGCCCATGTCAGCGTGTTGCGGGCAGGATCCCACTGATGCCGCAGTGGGTTGTTGCCGCTGCGAGGGCCCCGGGCTGGGACACCATTGGGTGGCTGGGCCTGCGTCCCCCCTGCCACCCACCTGCGGGTGTCAGTCTCCCCCTCTCCTCGGCCGCTCAGAGCCAGGACCTGGGCCTGTTACTGAACTGTTCACTCAGCCCCTGCCTGAGGGCCTGGGCCGCTGACTGTTTGCCGCCCAGCCCGGCGAATTCCCCGACTCACCGGACCGAAGTAACGAGGTGGCCTGGTTCCCAGCCACCCCAGAAGGGGGGAGCCCCGCCCGAACCCCTGCACTGACCCACTGCATCTCCCAATAGCTCCGGGAACCCCCCATTCATCATTCATGCAGGGGTGCGGTATCTCACACAAAGCAGGCCACGTACGCTGTGATATGAAAGGTCATGCTCTGCCGAACCCCCTTGTTCTGTCCAAACGTGCGTATCGCCGGTGGGCAGGCAGCCGGGTGGTTGTCACTGAAATACGTTGTACGTTTGCTAGTGCCGTACAAAGAAGGCAGAGCACTCCCAGGAGGGGCTCAACACCCACTGATCAGAGGGCAGCGGGAATCAGGGATTTACAACTCGATGGGGGCTGCCCAAGCACCACACTGGGGGGCTGCTCAACCCTGTGACCCAGCAAAGCCCATCAGGGCAAGTCTGGGCTCCGGGCACAGGGACTGAGGGTATAAAATACGGGACACAGAATCACAGAATCTCAGGGTTGGAAGGGACCTCAGGAGGGATCCAGTCCAACACCCTGCTCAAAGCAGGACCAACCCCAACTAAATCATCCCAGCCAGGGCTTTGTCAAGCCTGACCTTAAACACCTCTAAGGAAGGAGATTCCACCACCTCCCCAGGGAACCCATTCCAGTGCTTCACCACCCCCCTAGTGAAATACTGTTTCCTAATATCCAACCTAGACCTCCCGCACTGCAACTTGAGAACATAAGAATGGCCCTATTGGGTCAGACCAAGGGTCCATCTAGCCCAGTATCTTCCAACAGCGGCCAATGCCCGGTGCCCCAGAGGGAATGAACAGAACAGAGAATCAGCAAGTGACCCATCCCCTGTCGCCCATTCCCAGCTTCTGGCACACAGAGGCCAGGGACACCATCCCTGCCCAGCCTGGCTAATAGCCATTGATGGACCTATCCTCCATGAACTTCTCTAGTTGTTTTTTTTAACCCTGTTATAGTCTTGGCCTTCAAAGCATCCCCTGGCAAGGAGTTCCACAGGTTGGCTGTGCGCTGTGTGAAGAAATACGTCCTTTTATTTGTTTTAAACCTGCTGCCTAGTAATTTCATTTGGTGACCCCTAGTTCTTGTGTTATGAGAAGTAGTAAACAACACGTCCTTATCTACTTTCTCCACACCACTCATGATTTTATAGACCTCAATCATATCCCCCCTTAACGGTCTCTTTCCCAAGCTGAACAGTCCCAGTCTTATTAATCTCTCCTCATATGGAAGCCGTTCCACACCCCTAATCATTTTTGTTGCCTTTTTATGACCCTTTTCCAATCCAATATATCTTGTTTGAGGTGGGGCGACCACCTCTGCATGCAGTATTCAAGATGTGGACGTACCATGGATTTATATAGAGGCAACGTGATATTTTCTGTCTTATTATCTCTCCCTTTCTTAATGATTCCCAACATTCTGTTCGCTTTTTTGACTGATGCTGCACCTTGAGTGGATGTTTTCAGAGAACCCGAGTGCAGGCAGGGGTGGGCGTGAGCACTATCAGGACAGAAGCACCTTTTAACAGCCCATATTACACTGTTCCATGTCCTTTAGAGGGAATGTGAGGATGTGACTCTCGGCTTCTTAGCTCATGGCTGCTGCTGCTGCTAAAGAAAAAGGCCTCAGACCTGGGCGGGGGGGGGGCATTCTAGATTGTGGGTTAAGACTAAGTGGATGGTGTCACGGAGTCCCTGGGCGCTGCTCTGGAACTGCTCCCCCAAAGCCAGGCAGGACCCTGGGGAGCCTCCTCTCCCTCGGAGCAGACTGTCTGCAGGGCAAGAAGCTCCCACGGCTTCACCTCCTGGGTCTCTCCTTGGAGCATTCAGCATCCTCTGCCCCTCCGTGCGCTTCCCCCAGCGAGTCCGCCCAGGCGGGGTCCTGGGGGGCCACAGGGTCCTGCCCCCCCACTGCGCAGTCAGACGTGACTCTCAGCCAGCCAGTGACACAGAGGTTTATTCGATGACAGGAACAGGGTCTAAACCAGAGCTTGTAGGTACAGAGAACAGGACCCCTCAGCCAGACCCCCACGTCTGCCCTCACTTCCCCCGTCCCCAGCCAGCTCCCAAATGCAACCCCCTCTGGCCCCTCCTCTCTGGCCTTTGTCTCTTTCCCGGGCCAGGAGGTCACCTGATCTCTTTGTTCACCTTTAGCATCTCCTTGCAGCGGGGGAAGGGCCCCAGCCATTTGTTGCCAGGAGACAGAGTGTTGGCCATCTATGGGCACTGGAGACTAGGGGAAACTGAGGCACCCACAGAGTATTCAGAGGAAACATTAAGAACAGTCCCACTTCGTCACAGATGGGCCGCAGGAAAACCCCAGGCATCTCTGCCACAGAGTCCCAGGCTGGGTGCTCTGGCACCGATCGGAGTGAAGCCAGGCAGGACACGGGGCAGCGTCTCCTCTCAGGGCCACTCTCACCGGGGCAAGACGGTTCTTCTTCGAGTGCTGGCCCTGTGGGTGCTCCACTGGAGGTGACGGTGCGTCCCGGCGCCGTTGATCGGAGATTTTTGGTAGCGGTGCCTGGTCGGGACGCACGCACTCAGTTGGTATCTCCCGTCTCGTTGGGATCTTCCTGAGCGCCTGCGTCCCGCACCCTCCTCAGTTCCTTCTCAACCGCCCTCGGCCAAAGACGGGACTCGGGGCAGTGCTGAGCCTCTTCCCTGGCCTCTGAATGAAACAATTCCATAGAAAGAGTTCGTTAGTAATAGCCTGGTTCTTCCCCTTCCTTTCGAATAGTTACTGAGTTTAAAAAAAAAATTCCTCAGGTTTGTCTCCCACTGAGACTCTCTCCCCTGGCATTACTAGCGCAATAATGCCGGGGGCTTCAGGATTCCAGGCATGTGCTTCCTGTCAGGACTTTATGCCAATGTCCAATGGGCGCTCGCGCTGTGTGAAGTGCCTTGGCGAGACACACGTCCCTGCCAAGTGTGTCCACTGCACGAGCCTCAAAACCAGAGCTCGTCCTGACAGGAACCTGCCGCTGAAACTGCTGCTCATGCGGAAATCCCTGCAGCCGCCTCTGGAGACAGGTAACGGCAAACCCGCTCCCTCACGCTCCCCTGCCAAGGCAGAACCGACCGGGATCCCGGCTTCACCCTCTCCCGTGAAGAGGCAGGAAGCCCTAATGTCTCCTCTCAGAGACACTCAAGAGGGTAACTGATCCCCTGCAGAGTCTTTACGCTTGGTGCTGTCAGCGCGGAGAGCAGGCAGCTCTGACCGCCCCTGCACTGTACAAGCAACTCTCCCGGGGCTCTAAAGCAGGGACCCGGCTTCCGGCAGCGGGAAGCTCTCGGCACCGGTTTCCCCGGCACCGACAATGGACCCGGTGCCAACAACGAGTTCCACCCCCGGCACCGAGCCTGCCTGCTACCCCCAGCAGAGTCAGACCCTCTGCGAGGCTCACAGACAGCTCTCGGCTCCTGCCAAAGTGACACTAAAATCACTCCGGGCTGCCGCTCAGACTTCACGCTCCGCAGCACGGCAGCCTAGGGAGCAGCAGGGTATCCCTGTGGCCCCAGGCCTGGCTCTGGGCTCCGGGACAGGGAGCACTCACTGTCTGAACAGCAGCTCTCCCCACGGGACCTGGCTCCTTTCACTGATAGTGAGAACGGCACACAGCAGCCCTGCCTGAGTCTCCCCCGCCCCCACCGGAGCCATATATACCCCAAGACATGGGGCGTCCTAAGAATCAGCCTCAGTTTCCCTACTTTGTCCCCCATCAGGAGACAGCAGCTTCCAGCAGCCCAGCCTCGGTCACCCCCGGCTGCCCCCCTGCGGCCTTTGTCTCCTTCCCGGGCAAACAGGGCCCCTGGTCTCTGGTCTCCAGCCCCTCCGGTGGCTCTGGCGGGGAGGGGCCCGGCGGTCAGTTGCTGGGATACAGGGTGTCCGGCTGTTCTCTGTGCCCAGGCAGCCAGTTGGGAGTTCGTTGGGACACAGGACCGGAGAGGGACTCGGGACCCCGGCCCGGCCTGGAGGATGGAGACCCCAGCGACTGGTGACCTGGGGACCCGGAGACCCAGCTCAGGAGTCGCAGCCGGTTCTGGCCAGTGGGGGACAATGGGCTGCGGGGAGAGGACCCCGGTGCCCTGACCAGCCGGTTCCAGGCAGAGGGGGGCTGAGAGGAGAAGAGGCCCAGGCCTGCCTGTTTCCCTGAGAGAAGCCAATGGACAGAGGGGGCTTGGAACTAGTGCAGGGCCGGCTCGAAATTTTTTGCTGCCCCAAGTAAAAAAAAAACACAAAAAAGAGCCGACCCCCCCAGCGCCGCCGAACCGAAACCAACCCCCCAGCGCCGCCCCACCGAACCGAAACCAACCCCCCCAGCGCCATGCCTCCGAGCCAGAATCAACCCCCCAGCGCCGCCCCGCCGAAACGAAACCAACCCTCCCAGTGCCGCCCCGCCGAACCGAAACCAACCCCCCAGCGCCGCCCCGCCGAACCAAAACCAACCCCCCCCCCAGCGCCGCCCCGCCGAACCGAAACCAACCCCCCCAGCGCCGCCCCGCCGAACCAAAACCAACCCCCCCAGCGCCGCCCCGCCGAACCAAAACCAACCCCCCCAGCGCCGCCCCGCCGAACCAAAACCAACCCCCCAGCGCCTCCCCGCCGATCCGAAACCAACCCCCCCAGCGCCGCCCCGCCGAACCAGAACGAACCCCCCCAGCCCCGCCCCACCGAACCAAAACCAACCCCCCCCAGCGCCGCCCCGCCGAACCGAAACCAACCCCCACAGCGCCGCCCCGCCGAAACCTAACCAATCCCGCGAGCGCCGCCCCGCCGATCCGAATCCAACCCCCCCAGCGCCGCCCCGCCGAACCGAAACCAACCCCCCCAGCGCCGCCCCGCCGAACCGAAACCACCCCCCCCAGCGCCGCCCCGCCGAACCGAAACCAACCCCCCCAGGGCCGCCCCGCCGAACCGAAACCAACCCCCCCAGCGCCGCCCCGCCGACCCGCCCCGCCCAACCAAAACCAACCCCCCCCCCAGCGCCGCCCCCCGCCGAACCGAAACCAACCCCCCCAGCGCCGCCCCCGCCGAACCAAAACCAACCCCCCAGCGCCGCCCCGCCGAACCAAAACCAACCCCCCCAGCGCCGCCCCGCCGAACCAAAACCAACCCCCCAGCGCCTCCCCGCCGAACCGAAACCAACCCCCCCAGCGCCGCCCCGCTGAACCCGAACGAACCCCCCCAGCCCCGCCCCGCCGAACCAAAACCAACCCCCCCAGCGCCGCCCCGCCGAACCGAAACCAACCCCCCCAGCGCCGCCCCGCCGAACCGAAACCAACCCCCCAGCGCCGCCCCGCCGAACCGAAACCAACCCCCCCAGCGCCGCCCCGCCGAACCGAAACCAACCCCCCCAGCGCCGCCCCGCCGAACCGAAACCCACCCCCCCGCGCCGCCCCGCCGAACCGAAACCAACCCCCCCAGCGCCGCCCCGCCGAACCGAAACCAACCCCCAGCGCCGCCCCGCCGAACCAGAACCAACCCCCCCAGCGCCGCCCGCCCCGCCGAACCAGAACCAACCCCCCCAGCGCCGCCCCGCCGAACCGAAACCAACCCCCCCAGCGCGCCCCCGCCGAACCGAAACCAACCCCCCCCGCGCCGCCCCGCCGAACCCAAACCAACCCCCCCAGCGCCGCCCCGCCGAACCGAAACCAACCTCCCCAGCGCCGCCCCGCCGAACCGAAACCAACCCCCCCAGCGCCGCCCCGCCGAACCAGAACCAACCCCCCCAGCGCCGCCCCGCCGAACCGAAACCAACCCCCCCAGCGCCGCCCCGCCGAACCGAAACCAACCCCCCCCAGCGCCGCCCCGCCGAACCGAAACCAACCCCCCCAGCGCCGCCCTGCCGAACCAAAACCAACCCCCAGCGCCATCCCGCCGAACCAAAACCAACCCCCCCAGCGCCACCCCGCCGAACCAAAACCAACCCCCCCACCGCCGCCCCGCTGAACCAAAACCAACCCCCCAGCGCCGCCCCGCCGAACCAAAACCAACCCCCCAGTGCCACCCCGCCAAACCGAAACCACCCCCCCAGCGCCGCCCCGCCGAACCAGAACCACCCCCCCCCCGCGCCACCCCGCTGAACCAAAACCAACCCCCCCACCGCCGCCCCGCTGAACCGAAACCAACCCCCCCAGCGCCACCCCGCCGAACCAAAACCAACCCCCCCAGCGCCGCCCCGCCGAACCGAAACCAACCCCCCCCCAGCGTCGCCCTGCCGAACCGAAACCAACCACCCCAGCACCATCCCGCCGAACCAAAACCAACCCCCCCAGCACCGTCCCGCCGAACCGAAACCAACCCCCCAGCGCCGCCCCGCCGAACCAAAACCAACCCCCCCAGCGTCACCCCGCCGAACCAAAACGAACCCCCCCACTGCCGCCCCGCTGAACCACACCCAACCCCCCAGCGCCGCCCCGCTGAACCAAAACCAACCCCTCAGCGCCGCCCCGCTGAACCAAAACCAACCCCCCCCAGCGCCGCCCCGCCGAACCGAAACCAACCCCCCCAGTGCCGCCCCGCTGAACCGAAACCAACCCCCCCAGCGCCGCCCCGCCGAACCGAAACCAACCCCCCCCGCGCCGCCCCGCCGAACCAAAACCAACCCCCCCCAGCGCCGCCCCGCCGAACCAAAACCAACCCCCCCAGCGCCGCCCCGCCGAACCAAAACCAACCCCCACAGCGCCGCCCCGCCGAACCTAAACCAACCCCCCCAGCGCTGCCCCGCCAAACCAAAAAGGAAAACAACACCCCCCACCCCCCGTGTGTCGCCGCCAGGTCCGGGGCTGGGGCCACAGGATAGCCACCTCTCCCCAGGCCATAGCAGGTCCGGGGCTGGGCTGGGCTGGGGCCGGAGGAGGGGCACCTCTCCCCTGGCTGTAGCAGGTCCAGAGTTGGGGGAGAGGCATCTCACCCCACCGCAGCCCTGAACGCCTGCATGGCACTTAATAGGCTGCTGTGTGGCCACACAGCCTAGAGGGAACTTAGACCATGACCCAACAAATCTTTTTCAGAGTCCCTGCCCCCCAGGATAGAGTCCTCTTCCTGTAAGCATGGCCTACAGTCTTTGTTCCTAGACGTGGACTGTTGTCAGATGTTTGGCTGCGTGTGTGTGGTTTTCCTGTGTGCCGTCCCAGCTCTGCACAGACAGCTGGCACAGTAGACCTTGAGCAAACCGCCCAATGACCACAGGATCCATTAAGGTACGAAGGCATCCGGCCACGGTTAGTGCCAACGAAGCACGGTCCTAGCTCCCTGGATCGAACTGTACAGTTACACTAGCACAGGTGCACCCATGACTTTATGTTTTCTTTCAGGTCATTGATAAAAATGTTGAACAGCGCAGGGCCAAGAACTGATCCCTGCAGCGCCACTAGAAGCACAGACGCTTGATGCTGATTCCCCATTTACAATTATAGCTTCAGACCTGCTAGTTAGCCAGGCTTTAATCCATTCCATGTGAGCCATGTTAGCCTTATGTTGTTCTAGGTTTTAGTCAACATGTCCTGCAGTATCAAGTTCAACGCCTCACAGAACTCTATCACCGCAGCACTACCACCTTTATTAACCAAATTCCTATTCTCCTAGAAAAATCAAGCTCCTTTGACAGGATCTATTTTCCATATATGTTGATTTCCATTAATTACATCCCCCTCCTTTAGCTCTTTATTAATCGAGTCCCATAGCAGCCACTTGGTTATCTTGCCTGGGATAGATGTCAGACCCATAGTCTTGTAATGACCTGGATCATCCCATTTCCCCTTCTTAAAAACTGGCCCAACATTCGCTTTCTTCCAGTCTCTGGGAAGTCCCCAGTGCTCCAGAGCTTATTGAAAATCAACATTAACGGGCCTGCGAGCGCCTCAGCCAGCGCTTTCAAAACTCTTAAATGCAAGTGTGCTTGAACCCCTGATTTAAAAGTGTCTGACTTTAGTAGCTGGTGTTTAACGTCCTCCAGAGACACGAGTGGGATGGCAAGAGTGTTATCACCATATGATGAGACTATATGATCTGTTTTTCCCCAAATACAGAACAGTAACATTCACTGGACACGTCTCCTTTTTCTGCATTATTGATAATTCTACCTTTTCCATCTAGTAATGGACCAATACCATTGTCAGAATTCTTGTTCCTAAACATATTTTAAAAACTCCTTCTTATTGTCCTTAATTCTCCTGTCCAGAGAATTATCTTTCTGTCCCTTGGCTTCCCTTTTCAGTTTTCTACAATTCCTAACTTATGATTTGTATTCATTAGTATCAACTTCCCCTTTCTTCCATTTGTTTTATACATATATAATTTTTTATAGCTACCTTCGCTTCCCCTCTAAACCAGGCCGTCTTTCAGCCAGCGTGGCCTTTGTCCTCAGCTGTGGGATGGTGGCTTTTTGGGCATCTAGTAAGTGCTCTTAAATGATTCCCAATTATCATTCCCGTTTTCTAATTCAATTTTCCTCCCAGGTGATCTGGCTCAGAACCGTTTGCAGCTTTGTGGAATTGTCCCTAGTAAAGCTCCCAGTATCTCGCTCACTGCTCTTGACTTTATTCTGCTCACACATTACAAAGGTGATCAAGTCAGGGTCACTGGTCCCTAAGCTGCCACGACTTGTACGTGCTGTGATGGTTCCTCTCTCTCTGCCACGACAAGGTCTAAGAGAATCTCCCCGCTGGCTGCACCGCGTCTGGAGTTAGGAGAAATCCCCAGCGTGTGTCCCTCAGACCGAAGTCCCCCTGATCACGCCGCTTTCCCCTACACGGCGCAGGGGATTTGGGCTCCGTGGCAGACACCAGCTAACAGCCCCTCCTGAGCTTTATCTGCCAGGACACTGAGCCAGGAGCATTCGAGGCCGTTTTCTTCTGGGTGGGCAGCGACTGGGACGCAGGCAAGGCCATTTCTGACAGTGCCCCCCACCCCCCAGGTCCTAAGCAGCGATTTTAACCCTCCAACCGTGCGACTCACCCACCCGGTTCCAGTGACACCAACTAGATGGAATTTCTGCTCCTCGACGAGCGATTCCAATTCGCCGTTTGCTCCCCGGCTCCCAGCGCTGGTGTCCAGGCAAGTCACAAATTTCTTCTCTCCGGGTCCTTTGGCTCCTCGATTTTCTTCGCAGCGTCTGGAGCTTGTGCTGGCCGAGGGCTCAGATCTTCCCTCTCTTCGCCCTCCCCTTGGGCTCTCAGTTAAACCGCCAGCCTGCTCTAGCCGGCCGGTGCCTGGGGACATTGGTCCCCTTGTACTGAGGGGCAGCCCTCACCCTCTCGCGGTTCCCGGCCAATGGGAGCTGCAGAGCCGGCTCTTGGGGTGGGGGCAGTGCGTGGTGCCTCCCGGCTGCCCATGTGTCAGTCTAGGGGCTGCAGGAGCTGCCTGGAGCTCTTGGTGTGTAGTAATAGTGAAGGACCCCCAGCTTTGGGCGGTGACTGCCCCGCTCTGAGCAATTTGTCCTGAATTGCTGCTCTCAGTTGGGTCCCGCCAGAGCAGCTTCGTTACAGGGGGGTGTTGGTCATTGTGGCAGTGGAGCTACGGCTGCAGGTTTTGCATCCGTTGCTCTGGCAGGGTCTGGCACCGCGTTGAGCAGGTGTGCCCGGGTCTGTGGGGAGCCTGCTTCTGATGCTGAGTGGAGAGGGGCTGGGGGGTGTCTGAAGGCCGGGGGGGGGGCTCAGGAAAGAGTTATTTCAGGGTGGGTTGTAGGTGTTTGATGATGGCCAGACAATCACTGCGCTCTCGGATGAACTCACACAGGAACATGATAACAGAGAAAAGCCCCCTGTCCCCTGGAGGTGAGCACGTCTCACAAAGCGATCGCTCCACGGCTGACCTCTCCCTCCTCAGCCTCCGAGGAAACACTTTCCAAAGACAAATCTTGGAGCTTAAATTCATCACTCTGCTAGCCACAAACTCAGGGCCTGCCCGAGACTCTGGATTTATGGCTTCTTACAACAATCTGTCACCCACTAACCCCCTCTTGTCCTAGGGCTGCAGAGGTGGAAACGGGCCCCTCCACCTTGCACGGTCCCTTCCTCAGGCGGGATTCCGAGCAGCGGGTTTTGGTTTTTGCTTCGGCGCGGCAGGGGCTGTGTGCTCAAAACATTTCTACTGACAGGGGGGCGCGATGCGAGTCCTGCCTTGGGATTCCTGCTAAAGCCGTTGCACCCGGCATTAGCTGGGATGCTCCAGGACCTTTCCCAGTCCCGACGAATCGCTCTGTGTGGCTCCAAAGTGTGTCTCTCCCGCCAGAGAAGTGGGTCTAATAAAAGCTATTCCCTCCCCACCCAGCTACACAGCATGCAATAGCGGCACGAGGATATTTCTCTTTCCGAAGGGTTCCCAGCGGCTGTTCGCTTCCTTGGCGGCTGCCTGCTGAGCGAATGTTTTCAGGGAGCTGCCCACGATGACCCCAACATCTCTCTTGTGTGTAACCGCATATTTACAGCCCAGCCGATGGTCTGTGTAGCGGGGATGATGTTTTCCAATGTGCATCACTTTGCGTTTATTAACCTTTCGGTCGGGTCTGCACTGTGGCCTAGTGTTGCTCTAACTCTGTCACTCGGGTGGGACGATGTCGTTACACCGACCTAATCCCACGTACCAGCGCTGTTGGCGGGAGAGCGTCTCCCCTTGGCACAGGGCATCTTCCTGACAGCACGAGAGCTGCAGCATTTTAAGGGTGGACCTGCCCTGAATGTCATCTGCCATTTTGCTGCGCAGTCACCCAGGACAGGGAGGGCGTGGGGGTTAGGGGGGGCAGGGATGGGGGGAGGGCGTGGGAGCTGGGGGGGAGCGGGGCTGGGGGCCGGGAGGAGAGTGGGGCCGGACAGGGAGGGGGTGGGGGTTGGGGGGGCAGGGTGGGGAGCGGGGTCAGACAGGGAGGGCATGGGGACGGGGGGGGGGAGCGGGACTGGGGGGGGGGCGTGGGGGCTGGGAGGAGAGCAGACAGGGAGGGTGTGGGGGGGGGGGGGGGGTGGGGCTGGGGGCCGGGAGGAGAGTGGGGCCGGACAGGGAGGGTGTGGGGGTTGGGGGGTCAGGGAGGGGAGCGGGGTCAGACAGGGAGGGCATGGGGACGGGGGGGGGAGCGGGACTGGGGGGAGGGCGTGGGGGCTGGGAGGAGAGCGGGGCTGGACAGGGAGGGTGTGGGGATGGGGGAGGGAGGGTGTGGGGGCCGTGGGTGAGTCAGAGCTGGGGGGCAAGCAGGGCAGGGGCTGACCCCCCCTCCTCCCCCCAGGCTCCCAGCCACGCTGTGTCGGTGCTGCTCTCTGTTTGCTCCGGGGTCTGTGATCCCAGCGACACGGGCACAGCCTGGCAGCGTGCCAGGCGTGATGCCGGATTAGTGCTGGCTCCTACAAACGAGCGGTTAATTATCATAATCTGGTAATTGAGAAAAATCTAATTATGCGAAGCTAATGGATTTAGAGCTGTGCGGGGAGCGCGGCCCCTGGGCCCGGCTGACATCCCACTCCCTGCTGCAGGGGACCCAGCGCCAGCCGGCCACGCAGGGGATGGTCCTGCCACGGGCCGGACTCCCGGCAGAGCCTGGCAGCGGGGGGGCTGGAGGGGCCAGAGACGGGAGTAGGGGTGTCACTGGACCCTGGGGGTCAAGGGGCTGAGTGGAGGCTGGGGAAGGACACAGCAGGACAGAGCAGAGCCCCAGGGCCGAGACGGGGCAGGTGTCTCGGGGACTCAGGACTGGCATCGGGGAGCAGAAGGGGGCGAGGGACGGGGAGTGCTTGTGGTGCAGGGCTGTTGGGGAGGGGTGTTTGGGGTGCAGGGCCCTGGTGGGGGGCAGGGAGTGTCTGGGGCATAGGGGGGTGCTGGGCCTGGTGGGTGGGGTGTGTCTGGGGCACAGGGGGGTGCTGGGCCTGGTGGGTGGGGGGTGTTTGGGGCACAGAAGGGTGCTGGGCCTGGTGGGTGGGGTCCAGGGGTGTCTGGGGCACAGGGGGGTGCTGGGCCTGGTGGGTGGGGTCCAGGGGTGTCTGGGGCACAGGGGGGTGCTGGGCCTGGTGGGTGGGGGCCGGGGGTGTCTGGGGCACAGAGGGGTTGCTGGGCCTGGTAGGTGTGGGGTGTTTGGGGCACAAGGGTTGCTGGGCCTGGTAGGTGTGGGGTGTTTGGGGCACAGAGGGGTGCTGGGCCTGGTGGGTGGGGTCCAGGGGTGTCTGGGGACCGGGGGCGGTGTGCTGGGCCTGGTGGGTGGGGGCCGGGGGTGTCTGGGGCACAGGGGGTGCTGGGCCTGGTGGGTGTGGGGTGTTTGGGGCACAGAGGGGTGCAGGGCCTGGTGGGTGGGGGCCGGGGGTGTCTGGGGCACGGGGGGGTGCTGGGCCTGGTGTGGGGGGGTGTTTTGGGCACAGAGGGGTGCTGGGCCTGGTGGGTGGGGTCCAGGGGTGTCTGGGGCACGGGGGGGTGCTGGGCCTGGTGGGTGGGGTCCAGGGGTGTCTGGGGCACGGGGGGGTGCTGGGCCTGGTGGGTGGGAGCCGGGGGTGTCTGGGGCACGGGGGGGTGCTGGGCCTGGTGGGTGGGTGTGACGGAGCGATTCTGGCGGGACCCAACTGAGAGTGCCAAATCAGGACCAATTGCTCAAACAGGGCAGTTACAGCCCTAGGCTGGGGTTTTTCCACTTCTAAGGCAAACCAAACCAGCCAGACAAAAAGGACTTTGGTCTCACCCCACTGGCTAACCACAAGTCACACAAGCAATTTCCTTAGACACTCCAGTCTCCCAGTATCCCCACCAGTGCACTCGTCCTGGGGATAAATGGTTATGAAAACCAACACCCCAATAAAAGAAAAAGGTTCTCTCGATCCCAAAGGACCAAGCCCCAGACCCAGGTCAATATACACATCAGATCTTACCCACAAATCACGCTGTTGCCAATCCTTTAGAATCTAAAATCTAAAGGTTTATTTACAAAGGGAAAAAGGTAGAGATGAGAGGTAGAATTGGTTAAATGGAATCAATTACATACAGTAATGGCAAAGTTCTTAGTTCAGGCTTGCAGCAGTGCTGGAGTAAACTGCAGGTTTAGATTAAGTCTCTGGAACATCCCCCGCTGGGATGGGTCCTCAGTCCCTGGTGTAGAGCTTCAGTTTGTAGCAAAGTCCTTCCAGAGGTTAGAAGCAGGATTGAAGACCAGATGGAGATGATGCATCAGCCTTATATAGACTTTTCCAGGTGTAAGAATCCCTTTGTCCTCACGGTGGAAACTTACAGCAAAAATATGGAGTCTGGAGTCACATGGGCCAGTCCCTGCATACTTTGCTGAGTCACAAGGCGTGTCTGCCTTCTCTCCATGGGTCAATTGTGTAGCTGATGGCCCTTTAATGGGCCATCAAGCCAGCTATGCCGTGCTAACATCAGCTTTGTCTGGGACACTTCCCAGAGGCAGAGCATAATACAAAATATAGACATTACAGAGCCAATACTTATACTTAAACTACAAAATGATACACAGACATACAGACAGCATAATCATAACCAGCAACCCAGAACCTGGTCTTAGACATCTTATATGACCCCCTTTACTTAGGATTTGGTGCCACCACAGGACCTTGGTTGCAACCCATGTTCTATATGGTTCCCATTTATATCAATAACGTCACAGTGGGAGCCGGGGGTGTCTGGGGCACGGGGGGGTGCTGGGCCTGGTGGGTGGGGTCCAGGGGTGTCTGGGGCACAAGGGTTGCTGGGCCTGGTGTGGGAGGGTGTTTGGGGCACAGAAGGGTGCTGGGCCTGGTGGGTGGGGTCCAGGGGTGTCTGGGGCACAGAGGGGTGCTGGGCCTGGTGGGTGGGGTCCAGGGGTGTCTGGGGCATGGGGGGGTGGTGCTGGGCCTGGTGGGTGTGGGGTGTTTGGGGCACAGAGGGGTGCTAGGCCTGGTGGGTGGGGTCCAGGGGTGTCTGGGGCACAGAGGGGTGCTGGGCCTGGTGGGTGGGGTCCAGGGGTGTCTGGGGCATGGGGGGGGTGGTGCTGGGCCTGGTGGGTGTGGGGTGTTTGGGGCACAGAAGGGTGCTGGGCCTGGTGGGTGGGGTCCAGGGGTGTCTGGGGCACAAGGGGTGCTGGGCCTGGTGGGTGGGGTCCAGGGGTGTCTGGGGCATGGGGGGGGTGCTGGGCCTGGTGGGTGGGAGCCGGGGGTGTTTGGGGCACAAGGGTTGCTGGGCCTGGTGGGTGGGGGGTGTTTGGGGCACAGAGGGGTGCTGGGCCTGGTGGGTGGGGTCCAGGGGTGTCTGGGGCACGGTGGGGGGGGTGCTGGGCCTGGTGGGGGGGCAGGCCCCGGGGGACTCAGAATAACGGCAGAATGGGTAGCTGGGTCTGAACGTCAGGGAACGGGCTCTGGTGGGGGCCGGGGCTGGGGCCTGGGTTTTTCCCGGGCACAGCGCCTGGCCCAAAAGGCCCCCCAGAAGTAGGGGGGCAGGCAGGGGATGGCTGCAGGGGGGAAGGGCTGGGAGCCCCGAGGCGTCGGCTGAGCCTGCCCGACACTCTCCATTGGCAGAGCCCGGCGCAGCATGGCTGGAAGCTCTCCCGTCGCTCCTGCAGAGCTACAAGCCAGTCGCTGGGCCTGCCAGGCCGCAGGCTCCTAGCCACCAAGGGCTGGCCGGGCCCTCGCTAGCCATGTGGCCCAGTCCCTGCGTGGAGGCAGGGCTCTATTCCAGCCCTCGCCCAGCCCTGCCCGCCGTTCGGCCGCCTGTTCTCAACCCCTCCGGTGACGGAGACTCCACGGCCACCCTGGGCTTGGCCGGCCGGCCGGAGAGGGAGGGAGATTTTCTGAATGTCCAAGCCCGGCTGCTGGGCCCGTGCTCAGCGCCTGAGAACAAATCGTCACCCTCCTTTTCGTAACAGCCTTTTATGGACTTGAAACCGCTCTCAGGTCCCCCCGTCTCTCCTCTCCAGACTAAACAACCCCCAGTTTTCCAATCTCCCCTCAGAGCTCAGGTTTTCTAGCCCTTTCGTCAGTTTTGTTGCTCTTCTGTGGACTTTCTCCACTTTCTCCACGTCTCTCCT
This sequence comes from Mauremys mutica, assembly GCF_020497125.1. Lineage (NCBI taxonomy): Eukaryota > Metazoa > Chordata > Testudines > Geoemydidae > Mauremys > Mauremys mutica. The sequence continues at coordinate 1,137,710 of NC_059081.1, read as the reverse complement.
GAAATGTGGCGCCCAGAACTGGACACAAGTCTCCAGCTGAGGCCTAATCAGCACGGAGCAGAGCGGGAAAAATACTGCTCCTGTCTTGCTTACGACACTCCTGCTGATACAGCCCAGAATGACAGGCGCTTTTTTTGCGACAGAGTTACCCTGTTGACTCATATCTAGCTTGTGAGCCACTGTGACTCCTTGTGACAAAGGGGGAATGTTTTAAATGTTTTCTCTGAATACTGTGTGTGCCTCAGTTTCCCCAGTGTGCTACTCCAGTATCTAGGCGGTGGGACAGGGGGTGTGACTGTTGCAGGGACCCCCAGAGGGCAGCTGTGACCCCGACTGGCTGCCTGGGCACAGACAATGGCCAACACCCTGTATCCCAGCAACTGACCGCCGGGCCCCTCCCCGCCAGAGCCACCGGAGGGGCTGGAGACCAGAGACCAGGGGCCCTGTTTGCCCGGGAAGGAGACAAAGGCCGCAGGGGGGCAGCCGGGGGTGACCGAGGCTGGGCTGCTGGAAGCGAGTCAGTCGCCTGGTTTGGGATGTGGGGCTGGGAGGGGGGATGCTGGGCCCTGGATCCCCCCAAGCTGGACTTTGCTGCAGGTCCCTGATTTCTGTGCTCACAAGCTCTGTCCTGTGCTGGGTTCCCGGCTAAGAACCCGTCTGTGTCCCACGCTGGCTGGAGTCACGGCTGGCTGCCGAGTGGGGGGCAGGGTCCTTTGGGGGGGCGGGTGGGAGGCTCCCCAGGGGTCGGAGGACTCGCTGTGGGGAGCTCCCGGGGTGAGCAGGGGGCTGAACGCTCCGAGGTCAGAGCCAGGAGGCGCTGAAGCCGGGCAGGCTCCTTGCCCTGGCGAGTGGCCCCGAGGGGAGACGCTGCCCCAGAGTCCTGGCTGGCGTCACTCAGAGCGGTGCCCGAGCCCCCAGCCCGCGACTCCGGGACACCCCCAGATCCCTTTCCGCAGGCTCCTCCCTAGGCCGTCAGGGCCCATTTTGTGTGTGTGCAACTGATTGTTCCTTCCTGAGTGCAGCACTTGGCATTTGTCCTGATTGAATTTCACCCTATTGACTTCAGACCATTTCTCCAGTTTGTCCAGATCAGTTTGAATTTTAATCCTGTCCCCCAAAGCTCTTGGCACCCCTCCCAGCTTGGTATCGGCCCCAGACTTTATCAGTGTGCTCTGCATGCCATTCTCGACATCACTGCTGAGCTGTTGACCAGAGCCGGACCCAGAACTGATCCCCACTCGTTATGTCCTTCCAGCCTGACTGAACCACCGCTAACGACTCTCTGGGAACGGTTTTCTGAGCAATCATAACTGAACCTAGGGCCGGGCTGACCCACCTCCAGGACTGGCAGTGACCTGGAGCTCCTGGAGCATTTCTAGCAGGTGAGGAGGGGTCCCCTGTCACGGACTCACAGGGCTCGTGCCCACTCTCGGCCCCGTGTGGTTCCTGGGGGGAGACCCCTTCAGGGCGACAGCCCTTCTCGGGGTCCACTCTCTCTCGGGGTCAGGCCCCTCCGCCTCCTGGAGCCGCACCTCTCTGAGCCTCAGCACGTCTGTCTCTGCCGAGGGCCCCCTCAGGGAGTCCACGCGCTCTGGGCCCCCAGGGCCTCCTCACCCCGAAGGAATAATGCCCTCCCCCCGTTCTCTAGCCCGGAGCGACTCTCAGCCAGCGTAACACAGGAGGGTTTATTGAGGGTTGAACCCAGCACAGGAAACTCTCCTGGCCTCAGGCCTGGCCTCCCCCAGCCCAGCACATCCCAGTCCCCCTGCAGCCGGGGGGCTCTGGCTGCTCTCCCCAGTCCAGCCGCCCCCCCTCGCAGCCGATCATCCAAAATCATCTCCCCCAACAGCTCCTCCCCTGTCCATTGTCTGCAGTCCCAGCAGGGCCGGCTCCAGGCACCCGCTGAGCAAGCTGGTGCTTGGGGCGGCAGATTCCAAGGGGCGGCTTCCGCCCAAACCTTTTTTTTTTTTTTTTTGCGCTTTGCCGCTTCCGCTGCCCCTGCAGGTTTTTTTCTTTTGGTTTGCTGCTCCTGCGCCCTGTAGGGAGCTGCTGGGAGCGGTGCCAGGTCTGCAGCAAGCCCGGCACGGCAGCCCGCGTCCTTCCCTGCCTGCCCGCCGGAGCGCGCGGAGCCCTGCCAGCAGATGGTGCGGCGGGAGGGGCCGCATGGCGAGCGCCCCGCGTAAGGAGGCTCCGGCCGGCAGGTTGGTTTCCCGCCCCCCCCCCCCTTGCTGCTCCGGCCGGCAGGTTGGTTTCCCGCCCCCCCCCCCTTTGCTGTTTCTGCTGCTGCGCAGGTGTTTTTTTTGTTTTGTTTTGTTTTTTTGCTTGGGGCGGCAAAAAAGCCAGAGCCGGCCCTGAGTCCCAGGTAAACAGGTCGCCTGGGCCCTCTCTTCCCTTCTTTGTTCCCACCCCAGCTGGACCTGGCTGGTCAGGTCGCCTGGGCCCTCTCTCCTGTCAGCCTCTCCTCTCTCCTGTCCGTCATTCCCCTCTGGCTGGTCAGGTCACGGGGTCCTCTCTCCTCAGCCCATTGCCCCCTCCACCTCCGGGCCGTTGTCCGGGGTCCCGACTGCCAGGCGAGATCACACCTGGCCCTCTGCAAGAACAAACCCTCCGTCACCCCCTCGCTGCACACGCAGCATACAGGGAAACTGAGTCCCGCACACTTTGTATCTAACCCTTGAAAAAACAAGAAAATTCCCCACTTTGTTACATCCCCACTGCAGGCCCAGTGACCCACCTTCCCCTCTGGGGCACCACGTGGGGCAGAGGGAGAGAAAGAGACAGCAGGGCCAGGCTGGGCACCACCCCCACAACAGCACCTCTGGCCTTGTATCTATTGGGTTTCCGGGAAACGGGGCGGGCGAAGCTAACGGATCCCCCCCCCCAGCCTAAGGGGAGGATCCACAGGGCCACGGAAACCCACTAAATGCGGGGGACAACTAATAAAAGAACAGGGACCTCTGGCCTTGTAGCAGGGTGGCTACCCGCTCCTGCCACTTGGGGCTTTAGAACAGCCCTGGGAAGGGGCTTTAGGCTGGGCTGATTGGGGAAGTGGCTGCAGCTGGCCAGGGGAGCCAGAAGGACAGTCAGTCTCTCTCTGCATTCAGAGGGAGAAGGGCCTGGCTGCAGGGAGCTGGACACAGGGTGCCTGAGTGGAGCAGGGCTGGGGAGCGGCAGAGGAGCTGGGGAGCTCCTGCCTGGAAAGCCCCAGGCTGCGGCCTAGCAGTGAGCCAACAGGTACTGGGGTTGCAGGGGGCAGCCCAGGGGTGGGCCGAGGCAGCAGGCCCAAACCCCTTTGCCAGTGCTGAACAGGCTGATCCTGCAGCCTGCCCCAGGGCGTGGGGCTAGACAATGACTGGCAGTAGCCATACACTGAGGCAAAGTGGGGATAGTGGGGTGGGGGTTCCCCTGGGAGGGGGAGACCCAGTTAAAGGGGCCCCGGGGGGGACACGGGAGACAGGCGGATCACCGGCCTGCAGAGGGCGCTCCGAACGCTGGACTGAGCTAATTCCCAAGGACGACCAGCAGGAGGCGCCGCAGGGGTGAGTCCGACCCGTTACACGTGGTGGAGAATGCGGGCCTAGCGGGCCGCCCCTGACGCAAGGGGCTAGAGAAAGGATGGTGAAACTAATGCCTGGACATTGAGAAGGTGGAGACACTGAGGCAGGGGGTGATGGATCCCTGTTACACCGGGGGCTTGTTTGCGGAGACTCCAGGCGTTGTCCATGGGTGGGGTTTGGAGTCAGCACCCCAGAGGAAGGGGACTGATGCCCCACAGGGACTGCGGGAGGCGCAATGGGCCCTCCAAGGACAGATGGCCCAGCTGGTGGAGGAACAGCGGGCCTTGCGGAAGCTCCTGCAGCAGGTGTTCGGGAGGAACCGCCAAGGGAGGAGCCCGGCTCTAGGGCCAGGAGGCTGGGACTGAAAAGCCTCCACATGGCATCAGCGTGTCTAATCGTTGGTTTCGGAGCCAGCCTCGGGCCTGGCTGCAGCGGGGGCTACGGGGGCTCGGAGCCATCCGGTCACGGAGTCCCCGGGCGCTGCTCTGGAACTGCTCCCCACCAAGCCAGGCAGGACCCTGGGGAGCCTCCTCTCCCTCGGAGCAGCCTGTCTGCAGGGCAAGAAGCTCCCACGGCTTCACCTCCTGGGTCTGACCTTGGAGCATTCAGCCTCCTCTGCCCCTCCGTGCGCTTCCCCCAGCGAGTCCGCCCAGGCGGGGTCCTGCGGGGGCCACAGGGTCCTGCCCCCCCACTTCGCAGTCAGACGTGACTCTCAGCCAGCCAGTAACACAGAGGTTTATTAGACGACAGGAACAGGGTCTAACACAGAGCTTGTAGGAACAGCGAACCGGACCCCTCGGCTGGGTCCATCCTGGGGGGCAGTGAGCCAGACCCCCACGTCTGCCCTCACTTCCCGTCCCCAGCCAGCTCCAGACTGACCCCCCCTCCAGCCCCTCCTCTCTGCTCAGCCCCTTTCCCCGCTCAGGAGGTCACCTGACCCCTTTGTCTCCAACACCTTCAGTTGGCACCTTTGCAGGGGAGGGGCCCAGGCCATCAGTTGCTAGGAGACAGAGTGTTGGGCATTTAGGTGCACTGGCCCCTTGCTCTGCAGCAACCAGACCCCCTGATCCCCCCACCTAGATATTAAGAACTGCAGAGGGGACACTGAGGCACCAACACCGTATTCAGAGCAAACATTAAGAACATTCCCAGTTCGTCACAGGGGCAGGTCCTGCTAGGCCATGCCCAGCTGCCGGGGGGCGGGGGCAGGGCAGGTCCCGCTTGGCCGCGCCCGGTCGCTGGCCCGGATCGGGGGTTTTCAGCCTGGGGACTCGGGCTGGCCTGGATTTCCAAAGGGGCCGGCCAGTGCCAAAGGCTGGAAAGCCCTGGCCCGACCGGCCAGGCCGGCTCCCATTGGAGGGCCGGGCTGGGGGTGTAACCCACACGCTGGGGGGCGAGGGGCTAATGGGAGCTGAGAGCTCAATTAGTGGAGCGGGGGCGGGGGAGACAGGGCTCCTCCTGGCCTGGGGACCCCCCCAGCCTCCCCCAGGCCCGGCCCATTCACTCCAACAGGAGACAGTGCTCTGCCCTGCGGGGGTCACGGGCTGCAGAGCCTGGCTGGGGGTAGCCCTGGCCCCCGCTGCCCGTCCCCAGGGCCCCTCGGGGGCTGATGGGGCTGTGTGAGCCTGGCCTTGGGCCAGGCACTTCCCACCCCCAGGGCCAGGCGCGCTTCTCGGGGGGCTGGCAGGGGAGCCCCAGGCAGCGCCCCCCCCAGACGCTGGCAGGACACTGGGGCTCCGGCCTGCCTGCTCCCCCCGAGCTGCTGGTGCTTTGCCGAGGATCAATGAGGCCTCTGGCTCGCTGCCCCCGCGCCGTCCCTGGGGACACTCGGCCTGTGCTTCCCACGGCTGTGGGACCCGCCGCGCTCGGCTGTTCCGGGCTGTGTGGCGAGCTAAGTGTCTCTGCGGTCTCAGCACTTAGCCTGTTTACCGTCAGCAGGCCCCCGGGGGCCGGGGGGGCGGGGGCTGCTAACCGTGCCGGGGCCGGCTCGAGCTGTGCCGTGCAGAGGGGCAGAGACGCGGATCCGGCGGCACTCGCTGCCCCTGCCGTGCCCTGCACCTGGTGCGGGAGTGTCGGCTCAGCTGCCTGCCGGCGCCATGTGGGCAGAGGGGCCCTGCAGGAGGCCCTCTCAGCACCAGGACGGCCCCAGGCTGGTCGCGGCCCATCGCCAGGACAGCAGCCAGGCCGTGCACCCACCGGGCGGCTCCTGCCACGCAGAGCTGGCCGCCCCCCAGCCCTGTGCCCCCAGCCTGGAGCAGTTCGCCAGCCGCTCCACGCTCCACGGCATCCACCACATCTTCGCCCGCGGGCCCTCCACGGGCCGGCAGCTGCTGTGGACGCTGGCCTTCCTGGGCTCGCTGGGCCTGCTGCTGCACGTCTACGCCGAGCGCGTGGGCTACTACGTCCAGTACCCGCACACCACGCAGCTGGAGGAGGAGACGGTGCCCCACACCGCCTTCCCGGCCATCACCCTCTGCAACCTCAACCGCGCCCGCCTCTCCCAGCTCACCGGCCACGACCTGCACTGGGCCGGCGAGCTCCTGGGCCTGCTGGACAGCGCCCACCAGCCGCTGGCGCCCGAGGCCCTGGAGACGCTGGCCGGGAAGCTGGCACTCAGCCCCGAGGAGCAGCGTCGGCCCTTCGACCTGCTGGAGCTCTACGAGCGCGCGGGCCACCGGCTCGACCTCGGCCACATGCTGCTCGGCTGCCGCTTCGTCAACGAGACCTGCAACGCCAGCGACTTCCAGACCGTGAGTGCCCGGCCCCCTCGCGGCGGGGCTGGGGGCACGGGGCAGGGGCAGGCGGGGCAGAGGGGCAGGCGGGGCTGGGGGGAGGGGCTGGGGGGCACGGATGACACATGAGCTGGGGTCTGAGGCTGAACGGCTCCTAGCAGCGGAGGGAGTGGGGGGAGGGGCAGTGTCAGTCTGGAGCTGAGCTGGGAGTTGGCTGAGAGTTTGAGCAACGCTGTGGAGCCCCCAAGGGCCTGGGGGGGGAGGGGCAGGTGGTGCTGGGGGGAGGGGCAGGTGGCACTGTCGGGGCCCCAGGAGAATGGCAGGCGGCGCTGGGGGGGAGGGGCAGGCGGCGCTGTGGGGGGGGCAGGCGGTGCAGGGGGGGAGGCAGCACTGGGGGGAGGGGCAGGCTGTGCTGGGGGGGAGGGGCCGGCGGCGCTGTGGGGGGGGCAGGCGGTGCAGGGGGGGAGGCAGCACTGGGGAGAGGGGCAGGCGGCGCTGGCGGGGGTAGGCGGCGCTGGGGGGAGGGGCAGGCGGGGCTGGGGGGGAGGCGGCGCTGGGGGGGAGGGGCAGGCGGGGCTGTGGGGGCAGTCGGCGCTGGGGGGGAGGGGCAGGCGGGGCTGTGCGGGGGGCCGGCGGCGCTGGGGAGGAGGGGCAGGCGGTGCTGGGGGGAGGGGCAGGCAGGGTGGGGAGGGAGGGGCCGGCGGGGCTGGGGGCAGGGGCCGGCGGGGCTGGGGGGCCGGCGGCGCTGGGGGGGGAGGGGCCGGCAGCGCTGGGGGAGGCAGGTGGCACTGGGGGGGGAGGGGCCGGCGGCGCTGGGGGGGGCAGGAGCACTGTTGGACCCCAGGGGCGGGGCTGGCTGGCCCGTGCCCAGGGTGGCTGGAGAAGGGGGATGTGGGAGGGGGCCCCCCGTGACCGGGTCGAGGAGCAGGCCCCGAGCAGGGGGCCCCTCGGCCGGGTCGGCGCGTGGTAGATGAGCGGGTTGGGCTGGCGCGCGAGCCCGGGGGACTGGGCCTGAGCCTGCCTGTGCCCGGCGCCCCCTGCTGGGGGGCAGGACCTGCGCCGTGGGGCTGGGGCTGCTGGCGCAGGAGTGAGGAGCTAGGACCTCTGTACTGCCCCCCCCATCCTAGGGGCTTCCCCCCCACGCTCCCTCCCCCCTCCCTCCGTGCCCCCAGGGTCCCAGCTCCCCTCGCCCCGGCCAGCTGGGGTTTTCAGGCCAGTCCCCCCGTGCTGACCCGGGGTGGTCCCCTCGTTTTCCCCCGTGGAGCCCCTCACACCGCCCCCCCAGCCAGAACTCCTGGGTCCATCCCCAGCTCTGGGAGTGGAAGGAGCAGCTCCCTGCCCGTGGGGCAGGGCTCGCTGGCTGCGCTTGGAGCCGGAGATGGGCGCTGAGGATCGTTAGCCCCCTGCTCCCGCTGCCCCCATGGCCTGGCCGGCGCGAGGGGCTCCCACGGCTGAGCTGCCCGTCGTGCGGCGCATCGGGAGCTGCATGCGAGAAGGCCCCTAATTCAGTGTGACGGCTCCGCTCAGTGCGATAATGAGAACAAAGTGAGGCTGCCGCGCGCTCTGTGCTGCCAGGTGTCAGGCCGCTGGCGCTAATCCCAGCCGAGCGGGAGGAGACTGCGCCGGGGGAGGGGAGGCTCTGGCTGCTGTGCTGCGAGTGGCCCCCGTCGGACCCATGCACTGGGGCCGGCCCCACGGGAGGGGGCCATGGGCCTGGCAGCAGAGGCTGCAGGATAGGGGCCCCCCCGCTGAGCGAGGAGCTGCCTTTCCTGGGCAGGACCGGTGGGCTTTGGGTTCGGGCATGGGGGGCCGGCAGTTTGGGGCTGGCATGTCCTCCCCGCCCAGGCTGAGCTCCTCCCCCCCTTGCATTGGGGCTGGCAGGGGGAGCTGGCGTCCTTCTGCCTGTGCCCTGCATGGGGCTGAGCCCCGGTCCTGTGGGTGCTGGGCCAGAGCCCAGGGTGCAGGGCAGGCTGGGGGAGGTGCATCCCGGGGCTGCCCCCTGCTCCCAGGACTTGTGGGGAGGTGCCCGCACCCCATGCTCCCCGGCCTGCCCTGCCCAGAGCACCTGTGAGTCATGGCAGACGGGGCCCCCTCAGCCCACTCTGCCCCCGCCAGGATGGGGCCCTGGGCCGCAGCCTGGGTGTCCCAGGGGGTGCGGTGCAGGGCCCGATCCCGGAGCAGGCGGGCTCAGGCGCGTGCTGCCGGCTCGCGGCTCAGGCCTGCGCTGGAGCCCCCTCGCAGGCTGGGTCCGGGCCGTTTGGCCGTGGGAAGGACCAGAGCGAGGCCCTGGCGCTGCGGAGCGGGCCCTGCCCCGGGCACCGTGCCCAGCAGATGGCTGCGGAATACCAGCCCCATCGCTCCCGCTGCCACTCGCGTCCTGGCTGCGGCACCGGCCCCTCCTCCTCGTTTGCCAGCCATTCTCTCCCGCCTGCCAGGTGCGGCCGGCGTGGCCGCCTGCCAGCCAGCGTGAGGGGGGTGGGGATCCTGGCAGTGCCCCCGAGCCGCGGTGACGGGGAAGGCGCAGCTGTGCCCGGCTCAGCGTGCCACCCCCTCCCCGGGCATGCTGGTGCCCAGTCCTCACGGATCATTCGCTGCAGCCCCTGTGCGCTCCAGGGAACCGTTCGCCCCTCCTCGTGAGGGCAGGTGTCCCAGATCCCCAGGATCGGGGCCACGGCCAGCGTGGGGACAGGCTCTGGGGGGCCCCGTCAGCCGGCCAGGCCTCCGAGGGGTCTCGCTCTCCCTCCAGGGGAAGCTTCACTGCCTCCTGGGGCTGGACCCCTGGGCCTGCAGCCCCCCTGCCCCCCCCCATGAGCTCCAGGCAGCGAGTCCCCCGGAGACAAACCCCGCTGGAGACTTGTACCATCTTGGGGGGCAGCGCCCCCCCGCCAGCGTCTGCAGGGACACGCAGCCAGCGCGGGCCGACAGGCGGGTGATGAGTCACCTGGACCAGCCCGGGGAGCCCGGAGAATGAAGGTTACAGCATTGGCCATGCTGGTCGCCCGGAGGCCGGTCACGCTGCAGGGACCCCTCGGTTCAAGCTCCATCCGTCAGACCCCTGGGCACACCTGACTGCTGCCCGCAGCCCCCATGTAACCCCCTCGCTTGCAGTTGGATCTGCCGTTGTCTTCTGCAGAACTGCGTGGTTACGGGGCCCAGCCCCAGACACCTGGGAGCAGAGAGCAGCAGCCCTTCCTACCCCAGGTAACCCTGCAGTGGGTGGGGGAAACTGAGGCACACACCGGTGTTACACAGCAATGACAGACAATTCCCCTGTGCGTGTTCTCGGTTCGCCTGGTGCCGGCAGGTGGACCAGGAGGGAGGCAGTGGCCCTGGCAGAGCACTGGGCACTACATGTGCCCGCTGGCAGCTCCCCTTGGCGGGGCCCTGAGCTCTGGGATGAAGCTGGCTTCTGCCCAGCCCCATGTTCTGCTGCACACCGGAGCCAGCCCTGCCGTCACGGAGAGGACCCCACGCCCTCCCTGCCAGGCCTGGTGCCAACGCGGTGCCTGGGCAGATAATGGGCTGGGACTGAAAAGCCTCCACATGGCATCAGCGTGTCTAATCGTTGGTTTCGGAGCCAGCCTCGGGCCTGGCTGCAGCGGGGGCTACGGGTGCTCGGAGCCGTCCGGTCACGGGGTCCCCGGGCGCTGCTCTGGAACTGCTCCCCACCAAGCCAGGCAGGACTCTGGGGAGCCTCCTCTCCCTCGGAGCAGCCTGTCTGCAGGGCAAGAAGCTCCCACGGCTTCACCTCCTGGGTCTGACCTTGGAGCATTCAGCCTCCTCTGCCCCTCCGTGCGCTTCCCCCAGCGAGTCCGCCCAGGCGGGGTCCTGGGGGGGGCCACAGGGTCCTGCCCCCCCACTTCGCAGTCAGACGTGACTCTCAGCCAGCCAGTAACAGAGGTTTATTAGGCGACAGGATCACAGCGTAGGGCAGAGCTTGTTAGCACAGAAATCAGTGACTTTCAGCCAAGTCCATCCTCGAGGGAGGGAGCCCAGAGCCAGGGCTCTGCTCTCCCCGCTTGGCACAAGCCAGCCGAGACCGACTCCTTCCAGCTGCCTGGCCTCTGCCCGGCCCGTTGCTCCTCCGGCCTTTGTCTCGCTTCCCGGGCCAGAGTCACCTGGTCACATCCCCCTCCTGGGTCTCAGGTTCTGAGGGCGGGGGCACAGCATCCCTGCAGGCAGCGGGAGCAGCCCCTGCAAAGTCACACGCTAGTTCCCATCACCTAGACACTGGTGAATACACAGGGAAACTGAGGCACACACAGCATTCATGACTCACATACAACATAAGGGGAAATCCCCCCTCCTCACACATGGGGCTGGCGTGGGGCCGGCGCAGGGGCTGTGGGGGTTTGTTTGTGCGGGGAAGGGGGGGGTGTTGCAGCATCCCTGGAGCTCTAACACCATGTGGGGGGAGGGGCCCTCGGCCATGAACCCAAACCCGACAGAGCCACTTCCCCTGAACCTGCTGGGGCCAGGCCAGACCAGGAACCCCTCAAATGGGGGTTGACAGCATCCCCCCCTCGCACACACACCAGGCCCCAGGGGGAGCTCAGCACTTGGCCTCTGCAGACACAGGCAGTGGGGGGGCTTGTCCCTGGGCACCCCTGGCTTTCCAGGGCTTCCCCCACCCATACTCCCCACTGCCCCATGGCCCCCCATGCCAAGCTCTCCCCCGCTGCCTCGTGGCCCTGCACCCCACATTCCCCCTGCCCCATGCCATGCTCTCCCCCGCTGCCCCGTGGCCCTGCACCCCACATTCCCCCTGCCCCATGCCATGCTCCCCCCACTAGCCTCCATGCCCCCTCTGCCCCATGGCCCCCCATGCCATGCTCTGCCCCGTGGCCCTGCACCCCACATTCCCCCCGCCCCATGTCATGCTCCCCCCACTATCCTCCATGCCTGCCTGCCTGGCACCCCCCAGCTTTGGGTCCCCCCCCAGCCCTGCTCCGCAGTGACCTTCCCTCTGACTTTGCTGCCTCACACACTTGTGGGCTTTTTTTACTTTCTATTAATAGTTTTACCCCCTTAAATTATTGATCCGTATTTACAGCCCGAGCGAGCAGCTGAACAGCGGCTGGGAATAAATCTCAGCTTCGGGACAGGAACCACTCGGGGCCGGGCTAGCAGGGGCTACGAGTCGGGATTGAGTGGCACCGTCAGAGGTCGGGGGAGCCCAGGGCTGGGCTAGCAGGGGCTGCGGGTCGGGAGTGAGGGGCACCGGCAGAGCTGGGGGGAGCCCAGGGCTGGGCTAGCAGGGGCTGCGGGTCGGGAGTGAGGGGCACCGGCAGAGCTGGGGGGCCGGCTGCCCAGCACACCTGCGCTAGGCAGTGTCCCCCTGGTGCTCCCTTTCCCAAACCCCAAATCCCAGCGTTTCCTGCTGTCATGGCGTCCCCGGGCGCTGCTCTGGAACTGCTCCCCACCAAGCCAGGCAGGACTCTGGGAGCCTCCTCTCCCTCGGAGCAGCCTGTCTGCAGGGCAAGAAGCTCCCACGGCTTCACCTCCTGGGTCTCTCCTTGGAGCATTCAGCATCCTCTGCCCCTCCGTGCGCTTCCCCCAGTGAGTCCACCCAGGCGGGGTCCTGGGGGGCCACAGGGTCCTGCCCCCCCACTGCGCAGTCAGACGTGACTCTCAGCCAGCCAGTGACACAGAGGTTTATTCGATGACAGGAACAGGGTCTAACACAGAGCTTGTAGGTACAGAGAACGGGACCCCTCAGCCGGGTCCATTCTGGGGGGCAGTGAGCCAGACCCCCACGTCTGCCCTCACTCCTCGTCCCCAGCCAGCTCCAGACTGACACCCCCTCCAGCCCCTCCTCTCTGCTCAGCCCCTTTCCTGGGCCAGGAGGTCACCTGACCCCTTTGTCTCCAACACCTTCAGCTGGCACCTTTGCAGGGGAGGGGGGGGCCCAGGCCATCAGTTGCTAGGAGACAGAGTGTCAGGCATTTAGGTGGACTGGCCCCTTCCTCTGCAGCAATCACACCCCCTGATCCCCCCACCTGGATATTAAGAACTGCAGAGGGGACACTGAGGCACCAACACCGTATTCAGAGCAAACATTAAGAACATTCCCAGTTCGTCACACCTGCCCCCTGGGGTGTGTGCCGGCCCCACGCGGTGCAGGGAGCCGGGCACCGGGGCGGCGAACGCTGCTATCTCTGCGGCTCAGGCGGGAACACGTGTGCAGCGGGCGGGGGGCGAATTAGTCACGCTGGCTCGGAGCCGCGGGACGTGGAGAACGCAGGAAATGAAGGAATCGGTGGCGCGCAGGGAGCGGCTGGGGGGGGCTCTGGGGCAGCTGGGGCTGGGCTGGCAGGTGTCAGGGGCTCCCAGGCCTGTGCTCTCTGTGCCCCGTACGGCCCTGGGGGACCCCGCAGTGCGACAGCCCTTCTCGGGGGGCCACTGCCTCTCAGGGGTCCAGCCCCCGCACCTCTCTGAGCCTCCAGCAGGCCTGTCTCTGCCGTGGGCCCCCCCAGGGAGACCCCTCGCTCTGGCCTCCACCCCCAGAGGGAGCAATGCCCCCCTCCCCCAATCTCTAGCCTGCCGTGACTCTCAGCCAGTGCAAAACAGGAGGTTCATTGACTCTCTGAACCCAGCACAGGCACTTCTCAGGGCCTCGGGCCTGGCCCGTCTCCGCCCCGTCCAGCTGGGTCCGTCCCCCTCCCCATGGGCTCCGGCTGCTCCTTGTCCCAGTCCAGCAGCCCCCTCCTATAGCCCCTCCCCCACAGCCCCCCTCTGTCCTGTGTCCTCGGTCCCAGGCAAACAGGCCACCTGGGCCCCGCTCTCCCGTCCGTTGCCCCCCCGGCTGGTCAGGTCACCGGGCCCCTCTCTCCGCAGCCCTTTGGCCTCCCCCTGGCCAGACCCGGCTGGCTCAGGCCGTCAGCCCCGGGCCCCATCGCGGGTCAGGGCGGTGGCAGCGAGCCCCAGGGGTGGGTGTCGGGGAGGGGCTCTCGCTTGCAGGTGGGGGCCCTGTCCCACGCTGGCTGCTCCGGGGCTGCCCACCCCTGCGCAGGGAGAAGATCTGGGGGCTCGGGCCGGGTATGGAGCCTGGGGACCATGGGGCAGGATGCTCCAGCATCCGGGGCAGCGCCCAGAGGGTGCCTGTGGCAGGGCCTGCGAGGGCAGCGGGGGGTGGGTTGGCCCCTCTGCCCGGGGCTGGGCTCTGCGGGGTGGGGCAGGGTGGGGCGCGGCCTGGCTGAGTGAGGCTGGCACTGGGCCCTGCCCCGGGCCCTGCTCCCCAGCCAGGCAGGGCGAGGAGGCGGCTGGCAGGAAGCCCCGGGCCCGGCGCCTCCCAGCTGCCCGGCTCTTTCCAGCCTGGCCTCTCCTCCTCCCTCCCGCGCCAGGAGGCTGCTCAGCTCCCGGGGCTGCCGCTTTTCCGCAGGGTCCCCCCGTGTGGCGCGTGGCAGCCTGGCCTGTGGGACTCCCTGCCACAGGGGCCGGGTCTCAGCCCTGCCGGCATCAGCCCCCCCGCTGCTGCTCGGAGCGGTGCTGGGGGGTGGGGGAGGGCTGAGCAGTGGGGGGGGGCAGAGCGGTGCTGGTGCTGGTGCCGGGGGCTGAGCAGTGGGGGGGGCAGAGTGGTGATGGGGGAGGGCTGAGCAGTGGGGGGGGCAGAGCGGTGCCGGGGGGGGGCTGAGCAGTGGGGGGGGGCAGAGCGGTGCCGGGGGGGGCTGAGCAGTGGGGGGGACAGAGCGGTGCCGGTGCGGGGGGGGGGCTGAGCAGTGGGGGGGACAGAGCGGTGCCGGTGCGGGGGGGGGGGGCTGAGCAGTTGGGGGGGCAGAGTGGTGCTGGGGGGGGGCTGAGCAGCGGGGGTGGGGGGCTCTTGAGGCTGATTGCGATTCCGCCCGGCGGGGGGTGCGGAACCTGCTGCAATCGGGGATTTAATTATCTCCTGCGGAGCAGCGGGAATCCCGTGGGGGGGGGCTGGTTACTCCCAACAGGGGCCACGTGGGGGGGGCTCAAGGACCTTCAGCAGCCTGAGCGAGGCGGGGGTGTCCTGCCGCTGCGCCCCCCCGTCCCCAGGAGCCTGGCGCCCTGTGCTGTGGCATTGCCCCATGTATCCCCCCAGCACCCCCCAGCTGTGACACCCCCAGAGACCCCCTGCCCCTCCCCCCAGCACCCCCCAGCTGTGACACCCCCAGAAACCCCCTGCCCCTCCCCCCAGCACCCCCCAGCTGTGACACCCCCAGAAACCCCCTGGCCCTCCCCCCAGCACCCCCAGCTGTGACACCCCCAGAAACCCCCTGCCCCTCCCCCCAGCACCCCCGAGCTGTGACACCCCCAGAAACCCCTGCCCCTCCCCCCAGCACCCCCCAGCTGTGACACCTCCAGAGACCCCCTGCTCCTCCCCCACAGTACTCCCCAGCTGTGACACCCCCAGAAACCCCCTGCCCCTCCCCCAGCACCCCCAGCTGTGACACCCCCAGAGACCCCCTGCCCCTCCCCCCAGCACCCCCCAGCTGTGACACCCCCAGAGACCCCCCGCCCCTCCCCCCAGCACCCCCAGCTGTGACACCCCCAGAGTCCCACTGCCCCTCCCCCCAGCACCCCCCGCTGTGACACCCCCAGAAACCCCCTGCCCCTCCCCCCAGCACCTCCCAGCTGTGACACCCCCAGATACCCCCTGCCCCTCCCCCCAGCACCCCCCACCTGTGACACCCCCAGAAACCCCCTGCCCCTCCCCCCAGCACCCCCCAGCTGTGACACCCCCAGAGATCCCCTGCCCCTCCCCCCAGCACCCCCGAGCTGTGACACCCTCACAGACCCCTCGGCCCTGCCCTGCTCAGGATTCTGCACCCTCCCCCCGGGCATGGGGCAGGAAACTCTTCACTTCACACATCAGCAGAGCGGGGGCGGGGGGCGGGATCTCCTGTGCCCAGGGCACCGATCCCTGGCCTGGTCAGGGCCATCGGACCCACTGCAGCCCAGGGGGGCCTGGTCCCCGAACCTGTCCCTCGGCTGCCCGAGGGGAGCCCCCCCTGTGCCCTGGCCCTGTGGGGGTTAAGTGCCGCTGGGCTGTTTGCGGGGGGCGGGCGCTGAGCAGCGATCGATACCCAGGGCTGGAGCTGCAGCAAATCGCAGCTGGGAGCCATAAATCTGCCTCCCTCCGCGGGCAGGGAGCGTGAGACGGGAGCTTATCTCCTGCCTGCCAGCCGGGCTGCGGCCTCCTGCACCGCGACACCCCGGCATGGCTGCCTGCACCCCGACACGCTGCACCTCGACGCCCCAACATGGCTGCCTGCACCCCCAAACTGCACCCCGACACCCCGGCATGGCTGCCTGCACCCCGACACGCTGCGCCTCGACACCCCAACATGGCTGCCTGCACCCCGACACGCTGCGCCTCGACACCCCAACATGGCTGCCTGCACCCCCAAACTGCACCCCGACACCCCGGCATGGCTGCCTGCACCCCGACACGCTGCACCTCGACACCCTGGCATGGCTGCCTGCACCCCGACACGCTGCGCCTCGACACCCTGGCATGGCTGCCTGCACCCCGACACGCTGCACCTCGACACCCCAACATGGCTGCCTGCACCCCCAAACTGCACCCCGACACCCCGGCATGGCTGCCTGCACCCCGACACGCTGCACCTCGACACCCTGGCATGGCTGCCTGCACCCCGACACGCTGCACCTCGACGCCCCGGCATGGCTGCCTGCACCCCCAAACTGCACCCCGACACCCCGGCATGGCTGCCTGCACCCCGACACGCTGCACCTCGACGCCCCGGCATGGCTGCCTGCACCCCCAAACTGCACCCCGACACCCCGGCATGGCTGCCTGCACCCCGACACGCTGCACCTCAACGCCCCGGCATGGCTGCCTGCACCCCCAAACTGCACCCCGACACCCCGGCATGGCTGCATGCACCCCGACATGCTGCACCTCGACACCCCAACATGGCTGCCTGCACCCCGACACGCTGCGCCTCGACACCCTGGCATGGCTGCCTGCACCCCCAAACTGCGCCCCTACACCCCGGCATGGCTGCCTGCACCCCGACACGCTGCGCCTCGACACCCCAACATGGCTGCCTGCACCCCCAAACTGCACCCCGACACCCCGGCATGGCTGCCTGCACCCCCAAACTGCGCCCTGACACCCTGGCATGGCTGCCTGCACCCCGACACGCTGCGCCTCGACACCCCGGCATGGCTGCCTGCACCCCCAAACTGCGCCCTGACACCCTGGCATGGCTGCCTGCACCCCGACACGCTGCGCCTCGACACCCTGGCATGGCTGCCTGCACCCCGACACGCTGCGCCTCGACACCCCGGCATGGCTGCCTGCACCCCCAAACTGCACCCCGACACGGCTGCCTGCACCCCGACATGCTGCGCCTCGACACCCCAACATGGCTGCCTGCACCCCCAAACTGCACCCCGACACCCCGGCATGGCTGCCTGCACCCCGACATGCTGCACCTCGACACCCCAACATGGCTGCCTGCACCCCGACACGCTGCGCCTCGACACCCTGGCATGGCTGCCTGCACCCCGACACGCTGCGCCTCGACACCCCGGCATGGCTGCCTGCACCCCCAAACTGCGCCCTGACACCCTGGCATGGCTGCCTGCACCCCGACACGCTGCGCCTCGACACCCCGGCATGGCTGCCTGCACCCCCAAACTGCGCCCTGACACCCTGGCATGGCTGCCTGCACCCCGACACGCTGCGCCTCGACACCCTGGCATGGCTGCCTGCACCCCGACACGCTGCGCCTCGACACCCCGGCATGGCTGCCTGCACCCCCAAACTGCGCCCCGACACCCTGGCATGGCTGCCTGCACCCCGACACGCTGCGCCTCGACACCCCAACATGGCTGCCTGCACCCCCAAACTGCACCCCGACACCCCGGCATGGCTGCCTGCACCCCGACACGCTGCGCCTCGACACCCCAACATGGCTGCCTGCACCCCGACACGCTGCGCCTCGACACCCCGGCATGGCTGCCTGCACCCCCAAACTGCGCCCCGACACCCCGGCATGGCTGCCTGCACCCCGACACGCTGCGCCTCGACACCCTGGCATGGCTGCCTGCACCCCCAAACTGCACCCCGACACCCCGGCATGGCCGCCTGTGCCCCGTGTCACGGAGTGTGGGGGAGTCAGGCCCTGCACCCCCGGGCTCCCTGCCGATTCACCAGGACTCTCAGCCAGCCAGTAAAGCAGAAGGTTTATTCAGACGACAGGAACACAGTCCAGGACAGGTCTTGCAGGCACAGATAACCGGATCTCCCCGGTTAGGTCCATCTTGGGGCATCCCAGCCCCCCTCGGGGATCAGAGCCCGGTCTCCCTGCCTCCCCTCTGTTCTCCAGCCAGCTCCTGTCTGCCCACCCCCCCTCCGGCCCCTCCTCTCTGCTCAGCTCCTTTCCCGGGCCAGGAGGTCACCTGACCCCTTTGTCTCCCACACCTTTAGATGCACCTTTGCAGGGAGGGGCCCGGCCATCTGTTGCTAGGAGACAGAGTGTCAGGCATTCGGCCCAGCATTCCCAGCCCCCAGTACAAACAGTCCCACTTCGTCACACCCCGACACTGCAGCACCCTGACACTGACACAGCTGCCTGCTCTGTGCCGTGCTGTGCCCTGACCCCCAGCAGCGCCGGCACACGCGTCAAGCCAGGCTGGGACCCGTGTGACCAATGTGGGAATGTTGGTCCCTCCGTTTCCTTCTGTGTCTGGGGGGCTGTGCCCCAGGCTGTGCCCACAGCAAGGGCAGGTCGGCAGGGACCGCGGCCCCCTTCAGCGCCTCCTCCTCCCTGCGAGGCGGGAGCTGCAGCCATGGGGGTCCCCCACCCGGCTCCCTTTGCACCCCGCTGAGCCCCGGAGCCGAGTGACTCTGAGGCAGCCTCTCCCCTCAGGGCTCCTGGTGACAGGCCCCGGCCATCAGGTGCCAGGTTCCGAAGCACCTCGGCCGTTCTCTGCGCCGGCAGCTAGGGGCAGCCTCACCCGCCCACCAGGGGCTCAGCAAAAATCACCCCCTTGTCCCACCACCTGGGCATTGTGTACAGGGGAAACTGAGGCACACAGTATTCATGCAAAGCATTAAGAAAACCCCTCCCGCTTTGTCAGAGTCCGACGCTGGGCAGCGGAGAGGCCAGGCTGGGCTGGCGCGGTGCCCAGGTGGCAGCGGGGTCCAGGGCCTGTGGGGCTGGCTGGGGCAGTGCAGCCGGCAGGAGCTGTGCTTCTCTCCCCAGGTTCAAGGTGGAGCTGGCAGAGTTGCTGTTCCCTGTAGCCCCCTGAGGCTCTGTCACGGACTCACAGATCGTACCCACTCGTGGCCCCGTGGGGTCTGTGGGGGGAGCCCCTTTCAGTGCGACAGCCCTTCTCAGGGGGCCACTCCTGGGGTCCGGCCCCTCCACCTCCTGGAGCCGCACCTCTCTGAGCCTCAGCACGTCTGTCTCTGCCGTGGGCCCCTCAGGGAGTCCCCTCGCCCCGGGCCCCCCGGGCCTCTACCCCCCGAAGGGGATTATACCCCCGGCCCTGTTCTCTAGCCCGGAGCGACTCTCAGCCAGCGTAACACAGGAGGTTTATTGAGGGTTGAACCCAGCACAGGAAACTCTCAGGGCCTCAGGCCTGGCCTCCCTCAGCCCAGCACATCCCAGTCCCCCTGCAGCCAGGGGGGGCTCTGCCTGCTCCCCCTCTCCAGCCCCGAGCCCCCCTGCTTCCCAGCTGGGCCTCCGATATCCCCGGCCCCAAGCCCCCTCTGTCCATTGGCTTCTCTCCAGGGAAACAGGCTCCTCTGGGCCTCCTCTCCCCTCTCCTCTCCTCTGGCCCCTCTGGCTGGAGCCGGCTGGTCAGGTCACCGGGGTCCTCTCCCCGCAGCCCATTGTCCTCCCACTGGCCAGAACCGGCTGCGACTCCTGAGCTGGGTCTCCGGGTGGTCAGGTCACCAGTCGCTGGGGTCTCCATCCTCCAGGCCGGGCCGGGGTCCCGAGTCCCCTCTGTCATGGAGTGAGGGGGAGCCCGGCCCTGCACCCTCTTCCTGGGACTCCCAGTGACTCTCAGCCAGCCAGTAACACGGAAGGTTTATTGGACACAGGAGCACAGGCTACAGCAGAGCTTGTGGGCACAGCCAGGACCCCTCAATCTGGTCCTTCTGGGGGTGCAGGGAGCTAAGTTCCCAGCTTGGGATTCCCTGCACTGCACCCCCCAGCCCCAAACCGAAACTGACCCCCCCTCTCCAGCCGGCTCCCTCCTTTGTCCAGCTCCCCGGGCCGAGGTGTTGACCTCCCCCCTGCCTAGCTCAGGTTACAGGCTCAGGTCCTGTCCCTCCCCTAACGTCCTCCCGGCTCTCCCCTCCCCCACACAGACAGCCCCTGCTCCATCACACCTCTCCCCCCTCCGAGACTGAACTGAGCGGGGTCACTTTGCCCAGTGACCCGGGGAAGTTCGGGGCCCCCTCTCCGGGACAGCGCGTCCGCTATCAGGTTGGCACTTCCCTTCACGTGGACCTCGTCCATGTCATAGTCCTGCAGGAGCAGGCTCCACCTCAGGAGCTTGGCGTTGGCTCCTTTCATCTGGTGCAGCCAGGTCAGGGGAGAGTGGTCGGTGTACACGGTGAAGTGGCGCCCAAAGAGATAGGGCTCCAGTTTCTTCAGGGCCCGCACCATGGCCAGGCATTCCTTCTCGATGGCCACGTAGTTCTGCTCCCGGGGTAGCAACTTCTTGCTCAGGTACACGATGGGGTGTCTCTCCCCCTTTTCATCCTCCTGCATCAACACCGCCCCCAGGCCCATGTCGGAGGCGTCGGTAAACACCATAAAGGGCTTGTCAAAGTTTGGGTTTGCCAGAACTGGGCCTCTGAGCAGAGCCTCCTTCAGCGCCTGGAGAGCCTCCTGGCACTGCTCGGTCCAGACCACCTTGTCTGGCTTCCCCTTCTTGCACAGCTCAGTGATGGGGGCGGCTATGGCGCTAAAGTGGGGCACGAACCTCCGATAGTACCCCGCCATCCCAATAAAGGCCTGGACCTGCTTTTTGGTCTGGGGAGCGGGCCAGTCTCTGATCGCCTCCACCTTGGCTGGTTCCGGCTTTAGGCAGCTGAGGGATCAGCTCCCTGCGCCCTGGGGACTTGGTTGTGGGGTCCTGGTTGTACCCACAAGCCCTGCTTGGGACTAATAAACCTTCCGCTTTACGGGCTGGCTGAGAGTCCCAGGAATCGCAGGATGTGGGGGTGCGGGGCCCTGACTCCCCCGCATGCCGTGACAGGCCGGCAATGGAGCCTTCGGCCCCCGGGGGCGCTGTGATGTGAGGGGTGCCCCGTGGAGCGTGGCCTGCACGCAGAGCGGGGTGGTGTCGGCTCCGGCGCGGCTCCAGGCCAGGTGCTGCTGATGGGAAGGGACTCGCCCGTGGTCACACGGCCGCTCCCCCCTGCGCTGCACCGGGTGACCCCTGCCCCCCCCCTCGAGAGGCACCTGCTGGCCTGGCCTGGATGAAGCTGCGTGGGAGCAAAAGGGTTAAACTCTCTTGCCCCGGTGCCCGGCAGCTGGGGCCGTGGCTCTGGGGCAGGCAGCCGGCGCTGGCTGAGGTGTGCGGTGCCGAGGGCTGGATTAACAGACCCGGGAGGCTCCGAGCACCCGCGCCAGCCGGGAGCAGCCATCGGCCCTGAACCCTCATAAATCTCCCCAGGGCGGCCGCCACTCGCCACCGTGGATTTGATTTGTCAAATATTCAAATGAGCTGAGGATGGAGCGGTGGCCGACGCCTGCACCTCTGCTCCCGCCCATGCATCATCCTGCTCCCTGCCCTCGCCGGCGCCGGCAGCGCGGATAAATCAGCCGCCCGCGCTGCTAAAGAGGAGCTGATTGCTTCGTGCCGGAGCGGGGCTCACCTGGGAAATCACGCGGGGCCCGGGGGGGGGCTGGGGTGCCGCACCAGGCAGCAATTTATTGCTTTGATTTGCCGGGGTTGGTTTGTTCCCAAACGCCCGCTGGGGAATTGCGGCCCCGGAGCTGTAATGCCAGGCCGGACGCCGGCTCGTTAAAGTGTCGCCGCCCATAATTCCTCCCACATTAGCGTTCCCAGGCAGCCCGGCTCCCAGCCTCCTGCTCCATGGCCATTGCTGGCCTGCCGCGGTGTCGGGACAGACAGAGCCAGCTCCTCCGGGGAGCCGCGCGCCCCCAGGCCACAGCATCAACATGGAGGGGACCCCAGTCTGGGCCTGTGTGGGGCTGTCACGGGGTCCTCGGGCGCTGCTCCCCACCAAGCCAGGCAGGACCCTGGGGAGCCTCCTCTCCCTCGGAGCAGCCTGTCTGCAGGGCAAGAAGCTCCCACGGCTTCACCTCCTGGGTCTGACTTGGAGCATTCAGCATCCTCTGCCCCTCCGTGCACTTCCCCCAGCGAGTCCGCCCAGGCGGGGTCCTGGGGGGGCCACAGGGTCCTGCACCCCCCACTGCGCAGTCAGACGTGACTCTCAGCCAGCCAGTGACACAGAGGTTTATTCGATGACAGGAACAGGGTCTAACACAGAGCTTGTAGGTACAGAGAACCGGACCCCTCGGCTGGGTCCATCTTGGGGGGTGGGGAGCCCAGACCCCGGTTCTGGGTCTCCCTCCATGTCCCCAGCCAGCTCCCAACTGACACTCTCCAGCTCCTCCTCTGCCTTTATCCCTTTCCCGGGCCAGGAGGCCCCTGATCTCTGTGTCTCCAGCACCTTCAGCTGGCACCTTGCCGGGGAGGGGCCCAGGCCGTCAGTTGCCAGCAGACAGGGAGTCGCCAGTCTCTGTGCAGACACCGTCACACCTGCCCCCTAGGGCTCTGCACCAATCACACCCCCATCCCACCACCTAGATACCTGAGAAAGGCAGGGGGGAAACTGAGGCACCCACTGTATTCGGAGAAAACATTAAGAACTCGCTGAGCAGGGCTGGGGGTGCCACCCCTCGGGGCAGCAGTGGCTGGGCTGTCTGTGGGGCTGAGGTGCTGTCTGAGTCTCTTGTGCTGCAGGATGCAGAGGCAGAGCTAACTAGGGGGCTTTTGTGGGGGCTCAGTAGAGGTGAAATTGCTGCTAAGCTGGTGGGAGGGCTCAGCCTGACAGCTGCTGGGGGGCAGGGGCTGGGGTGGCCCTGCTAGCTGCTGGCACCCCCAGAGCTGTGTGAAGTGGGGGGACCTCAGGACCTCTCTGGGTTGCAGTGGGGAGCAAACGGCCCTGTGACACGACACCTCCCCCGGGCTGGGTGGTGAGCTCCTGTGAACACCCCAGTGGGGTGGGAGTGGGGGGCGGGGGCCGTTTGTTTGTGGGGCTGTCAGCGCGCTCCGGGGCCGGGGTTCTGCCTGTGGGCACGTGTTCTCGAACCCCAGCCAGCGCCTGGTTCCTGTCCCTGTCATTAGACGTCTCTCCCACCCCCAGGCTCGGGGCGGGTGAGAGGGGCGGCATTGTGGGGGAGAGGGAGACGTGTGATTTTCCAGGTTCCAGGCTGGGGTCGAGCTGGGTCGTGTTGTGAAGACGAAGCCCTGGGTATTGAACCAGCCCTGGTGCTGCCGACCCCCCGCTCCCAGGCAGACGGGTTACACCAGGACTCGGGGGCTGGGTAGGGCAGGGACATGCAGAGGGGTCCCTGCCAGGCCATGTGGGGCTGGGATCCCTGGGTCCAGGAGGGGCCATGCACAGACCCAAAGTCGGGGGTGCCAGGCACAACGAGCCTCGCCTGGCGCTGCCCATGGAGGGGGCGAGCGGCACACGCCTGGCCAGGGAGCCCATGGCAGAGAGGCTGGAGGCCCAGCATGGAGGGGGCTGGGGGGTACAGGAGGGGAGCAGCTGGCTTTAGGGCACTTTGGCCCAGCGCCTGCAAAGCCCTGTGGCCCCGGCTGTGACGGTGCTGCCCGTGGGAGCCAGCTGAGGTCACTCAATCAGGGTGAACTGCAAACAGAACAGGGCAGACAAACCCCAAATGCTGGTGGTTATTCCAATACTTAGATTTACCAACCAGCACAAAACAGCTTCTACAGCACCTCACTGGTCACTTAGAAGTCCAAACCACGCAGTTCCCTTAAAGTGCCCAGCCTCAGGCCTCCGTCCAGACACACCTGTCAGATATGATGATGATTCCTAAGAATCTTACTTCATCATATAAAAGAAAAGGTTCTTCCAATCCCAAAGGATCAGCCACATACCCAGGTCCAATTATAACTTAGATCTTACCCAAAATACACGCTATAGCCAATTCTTATTAGCTAAGCTAAAATTTATTAAAAAAGAAAAGATAGAGAGTGTTGGTTAAAAGATTAATCTACAGACAGTCTTGAATTCAATTCTTGAGGTTCAGATACACAGTAGAGATGAGCTTGTAGTTGCCAAAAGTCCTTTTAGAAATAGTCCAGAGGTTATAGTCCAAGTTCCATATTCAGGGTGGCTCCAGTCAATGACTGGTGATCTCAATCCTTATGGCTTAAGGTTTCCCCCTCTTGAAACCCAAAGCAGATCTGAGATGAAGAAGGATCGTGTCCCAGGGTTCTTATACATTTCCAGCAGCCTTTCGGCCTGAGAAAACAATAGGCTTAATTCCTTCTCCCAAACATCCTGGCAATTAGCACAGAGTAATTTACCCATTAAACAGTTCAGATACAGGTTAGCACAACCTTCAAAGAGACACATAGACAATAATACTATTTTACTCAAGTATCATTATAAATGTTAATATTCCTTTTTTTGATCTTTGAACTAAAACTATAGCAATAGACAAGACTTGTTTGCTTGCATCCCAAGACCTGAGCAAACATCTCCCCTTCTACCTCTAACAATGCAGACTTGCATTTCAAAGCTCTATTCATTTACATATCTTCCTAACCAGTCCTTAAGGTTCACCCATGGGTCAGGTCAGTCTGTGAGTTAATTAACTCTTTCTGGCCCTTTCCCCTTTCAATGAGATATTATATCACAGTCATAACGTCACACCGGCGCAGGCAGCAGTTTCCTTCGGTGGCCACATCCACCCCATACACACGTTTTCCCCGCTCGGCTCTGCCTGCCCGGGGCCTGCGCCCTCCCCTCTTCCCTGGGCATGGAGAGTGCCCAGCGGCTGCTGGCGCAGCCCCCGCCTGGCTCCTGGGGACGGGCCCTTCTCCCTGGGGGCAGGGGATGGGGGGACAGGGGCAGCGCTCCTGCTCCCATGTGCTGGGGCCTCCCCAGGGCTCGGTGCCTCGGTTTCCCCCCGAGGAGCAGCCAGCTGAGCCAGGGGTCTCTCTGCAGAGAGATTTGTTTGGCGGTGACGCTGGGGCTGCGCTGGCTTAACTGACCTGGTGTGAAGCCTGGGGGGATGCGGCGAGTTGCGTCCAGTTCACACCTGTCCGTCTCTGGCTGCTGCTAAACTGGAGTCAGCCCGGTTTGATCCGAGCCGCACACGACCTCCCTCTGCATGGAGATATGGCCCATGCCAGGGGCGTCGTCCTGCGGCGGCTCCCCCCACCCCGTGCACTGACTCCCCACCGGATCTGCCTCCCCCCGCGTCTGGCCCCGGGCAGAGCACTGCCCCACGTCCGTTCCCCGGGCAGAGAGCTGCCCCACGTCCGGTCCCCGGGCAGAGCGCTGCCCCACGTCCGGTCCCCGGGCAGAGAGCTGCCCCACGTCCGGTCCCCGGGCAGAGCGCTGCCCCACGTCCGTTCCCCGGGCAGAGCGCTGCCCCACGTCCGTTCCCCGGGCAGAGCGCCTCCAAACGGCTGATCTGGATGTAAAAGGTGCCAGCGAGGAAGAATCGGCCCCGGCCCCCGGTCAGTTGTTCAGTGGTTAATGACCCTGCCCATCAGTCTCCAGGCGGAACTGGCCGAGCTCCCAGCCGTGATTCCCTGCCAGCTCCATGGAGACGAGCTCCCAGCCTGGCCTCTCCGAGTGGGGCTTCCCCGTTGGATCCATCTGTCGCTGAGGTTTTCCACAGGTTCAGCAGCCTCAGTTTCCCTTCTGTTAATTTCTCTCTGGCTCAGGTGCAGGAGGGGGCGGGGGAGCCCAGGGTGTTCTGTGTGGTCTGAGCCAGTCCCTGGACCTCCCGGGCCTCAGTTTCCCCTTCTAGGGTTTGTGGCAGCCCTGTGCGTCCCCCTCGCCTGGCCGCTGGCTGCCTGGCTGCCATGTCCTTCTCCACGCTGACCATGGGGTCTGAGCTGGGGCAGCTCCCTAGATTGCTGGACTCCAGATTAAACCTGGCCAGCCATACCCGTCCCCAGGCACCCAGGCCCCATTCACTCCCCAGCCTGCTCTGGGCACATTCCCCTCTGCGGGATGGCTGGTTCCGAGGGACGCAGGATCCGAGGCGTCTGCCACCCAGTGTCTCCTGCTCGCTCACCCTCTCCCGAGTCCCTTTGCTCCGTGTTTGTCACGGTCCCTCGGCACTTCTGGGCCACTCTGCAGAGGTTCGTCCCCTGCCCCCAGCACCGTGGTGTCAGGGCAGCGTGGTCGGGCACTGGGCATTGGCCGGGGTGCTGTGTTCCCTCGCCTGGCCCAGGCGCGCTGGGTGTGCCGGGGTCGTTGGGGGCTTGAAGCTCTGCCTGGCTCTGGGGTTCTGTCGGAAGGGGATGGGCACCGCGCCTGGCACAGGGTGGGGCCCCAGCCTGGGGCCTGTCTCCCGCCTGGACAAGCTTCTCCCTGATGGTAAATGCTGGGCTGTGTCAGCCCAGCGCTGTCGATCCAGGCGGAGGAAAGTCAGTGGGGAGCCGGGCTCTCTGCTAGCGGAGCATCCTCAGGGCTCCAGGGTCCGTGCCCAGCTGCTGACGGCTGGAGTCCAGCCGCGGGCACAAAGCCAAGACGGCCGGCCCCTGAGCCCAGCAGCGTCGGGAGAAGACGTCGCCCGTGATGGTGCCATCGGAGAGCTCTGCGAATCCTCCACCCTGGCCAGACCCTCCAGCCAACGGAGCCTCACCAGGGTGTGTCCCTCTGCCCACAGCATCACCCCGTCTGCTCGCGGCCAGCGCCAGCCCTGCACCCCGGTGCTCCCCGCTGGGCTGCTTCCTGCAGCCGCCTGTCCTTGCTCAGCCCTTGCTTTGCTCTGCTCCCTTACGAGGGTTACTGGACAATTAACCGGCACCGCTCGCCAGCCGTCCCTGAGCCCGGAACCACACCTGCTTTCTCCAGCCCTCTGGTACCGCCCCAGTCCTCGATGGTTTGCAAACTCCTGAGCCGGTTCCCTGCCGGCCGATCCAGACTTTCCATTAGCACCAGGGGTGCATGTGTGTAGAAATGTACTTCGCATTAGCATCACTTTTCCATTTCCAAAGTGCTGCAAAAACCTGAGCTAATCTTCCGAGCTATTTTTTAAGCTCCTCATTACTCCCTAATTGTTCAAACTTCTTGTCTTTTCTTTCTGATTAAAAGCACATTTGAAAAGAGCAGTTCAGTATCTCAGCTATTTTAGAGTCAAATGAATTCCAGCCCCCTCCTCATTTATTAATAACCTGCTCTCACGCTGACACCGCTTCCCCGGGGGCTAGTAAAAGCCTGAGAAGAGACAAGGTGACAGCAGAGCTCCAGAGGGAGGCATTCAAAGGGGGTTACAAATCTATCTGTCTGTCTATCCATCTAACCCCAAACACCTCCTCCATCCATCCCTCTGTCCATCTAACCCCAAACACCTCCTCCATCCATCCCTCTGTCCATCTAACCCCAAACACCTCCTCCATCCATCTAACCCCAAACACCTCCTCCATCCATCCATCTGTGATGAAGTGGGAATGTTCTTAATGTTTTCTCCGAGTGCTGTGTGGGTGCCTCAGTTTCCCCTCTGCCTTTCTCAGGTATCTAGGTGGTGGGATGGGGGGTGTGATTGGTGCAGAGCCCTAGGGGGCAGGTGTGATGGTGTCTGCACAGAGACTGGTGACACCCTGTCTGCTGGCAACTGACGGCCTGGGCCCCTCCCCGGCAAGGTGCCAGCTGAAGGTGCTGGAGACACAGAGATCAGGGGCCTCCTGGCCCGGGAAAGGGACAAAGGCAGAGGAGGGGCTGGACAGTGTCAGTTGGGGGCTGGCTGGGGACATGGAGGGAGGCCCAGACAGACCTCCTGGCCTCCCCTGGCCCCCCACGATGGACCTGACTGAGGGGGTCCTGTTGTCCGTACTTGCGAGGCCTGTCCTGGGCTATGTTCCTGTCGTTTAAACAAACCTTCTGTGTTACTGGCTGGCCGAGAGCCCCGGTGAATCGCAGGAAGCCGGGGGTGCAGGGTCCTGTTGCCCAGTAACTCCGTGACACCATCTAACCACACACTCCCTCCCTCCATCTGTCCATCCATCCCCATACACTCCCTTCATCTATCTATCTATCTATCTGTAACGGGGGGGGGGTGTCACGGCGTGTCGGGGAGTCAGGGCCCTGCACCCTCTTCCTGCGATTCCCCGGGACTCTCAGCCAGCCAGTAACACAGCAGGTTTATTAGCCAACAGGAACAGTCCCAAGCAGGGCTTGTAGGTACAGCCAGGACCCCTCAGTCCAGTCCTTCTAGGGGTTCAGGGAGCTTAGACCCCAGCTTGGGGTCCCCAGGGCGTGGGGGCTAGATGGTGACTGGCAGTAGCCATACACTGAGGTGAGGTGGGGATAGTGGGGGGGGGTCCCTGGGAGGGGGAGACCCCGAGAGGAAGGGGTTACTGCCGGGGGCAGGGCACCGGGTCCAGGGAGGGGCACGCGGGCCAGAGGCCAGGCAGATCACCGGCCTGCAGGGGCGCTTTGGGCTGGAAATCGAGCTAATTCCCAGAAGTCACCAGCAGGAGGTGCCGCAGGGGTGAGTCCGCACGTCTACACTATCTATCGAGTCCTCTTTCTCTTTAACTAGAACCGTCATAACGGAGTGTCTGGACCTTCCCCGCCTCGACCAGAAAGACCCACTAGCGTAGAGTGGAGAGTGGGCAGGTGTGGGGAGGGTCGGCTGGGGGAATGGGTATGTGAAGGGGTGTGGGTGGCTCACTGGGTGAGTAGGTTGGTGCATTGCTGGGTGGCTCTCTGGCTGGGTGGGTGGCACGAGTCTGGTTGGGTGGATGGCTCGGTGGGTGGGTGAGTTGCTGGATGGGTGGCTTTCTGGGTGGCTGGGTGGAAGGTGAGCGGGTGGAAGGTGAGCGGTGGGTGGTGCGTCTGGCTGTGTGGGTGACTCGCTGGGTGGAAGGTGAGCGGTGGGTGGAAGTCTCTCTGGGTGAGAGGTTGGAGCGTGTGCAAAGGCAGTGGGGGGTGTCTGTGTGGGTGGGTGTTTTTTTGTCCCTGAGGAGCCGGTGGAGGGTGTGGGGGCTGGAGTGGGTGTTGCGGGAGCCGGGAGTGGGATGAGCGGACTGTCTCCTTGCCTGGGCTGGTGCCTGGGGGGGATCCTGCCTCCAGCACTCAGCAGCTGTCCTGGGGTGGCCACAGTGTTGTGGTCTGGGAGAAGGGGTGTCTCCAGCATGGGACCCTGGAGGGCAGGGACTGAAGAGGATTTAGGGGACAGAGGGACCCCAAAGCAGGAGCCCCTGGGTGACCCTTGGGTGCACAGGCAGGAGGGGCGCAGGGTGGGATTTTCCCTGTATGCACCGAGCCGGAGCCTGCAGCCCACTGGAGCGAGTGTGGGAACAGCCACAAAGCGAGTCCCTGGGCTGGGAGAAGGCGTTTGGGTGAAGGCCCTTGAGAGCTGGGCTGCGGCTGTGGCCTGGCCGCAGAGGGGGGACCGTTGCCCGTATGACACCGCATGGGGTTGGCTGGTGCCCCATGTCCTGCCCCTGCGTTTTCCCCACTGCCCCACCCTGCAGATGTCGCCAGTGAGGGGTGGGCGGGTGTGCTGCAGTCCCCGAGCTGGTGTGATGCAGGAGGGTCCCCATGGTGGGCTCTGCCCCACAGGTGGGGGGGTGCACTGACAGCCCAGTCACACCGGCCAGGGTAGGGGGGATTCTGTGGCCATGGCTCTCGTACCAATCACAGGGGGGTGCCATGTGCTGGGCGGGGGTGGGGGGAATGAGCTCCTCCCAGCACCAGCATCCACTGCGACAACGTGGCAATTGTCAGTAATGTGTTTGATTCCTGCGTGCCTCAGTTTCCCCAATAAGCTGCATGGTTACGAGTGGGGGGGGTGCTTGATCTCAGGGAGGCTCAGAGACATTGGGGTGAATATTGCCCGGCGAGCGGGGCTGGGTTATGGGAAAGGACTGGCCCAGCCCCTTATCAATGGGGAATCCCAGCAAAGCCAGTCACAGGACACACCGGGAGGGGATTTCCCCACCGGTCCCCAGGGAGGTTGGGCACCCCCCAGCTGGAGAACAAAGGAAGCAGAAGATGGGGAGGGGGCATCAGAGCTGGCCTGTGTAAGGCGTCAGGGCCCCCCCGGAGTCTGGCCAGGGTCAGACCGATGCCAGCTCTCCTCCCCCGCCCCCGCTCCTGGCGTGGTGCAGTGACACGCCCAGCCCCTGTGTAGACAGCGCTCTGTGAGGGGGGCAGCCCCCACCTCTTGCAGAGGGAGTAACCCCCACACCCTGAGCCAGGCAGAGCTTGGACCATGGGGCTCGGTGCCTGTGGCTGGGCTCTGGACGATGCTTCTGTCACGGCGTCCCCGGGCGCTGCTCTGGAGCTGCTCCCCACCAAGCCAGGCA
Organism: Mauremys mutica; assembly: GCF_020497125.1. Lineage (NCBI taxonomy): Eukaryota > Metazoa > Chordata > Testudines > Geoemydidae > Mauremys > Mauremys mutica. Next base: position 1,107,901 of record NC_059081.1, on the reverse strand, counting down.
GGACTCTGGGGAGCCTCCTCTCCCTCGGAGCAGCCTGTCTGCAGGGCAAGAAGCTCCCACGGCTTCACCTCCTGGGTCTCTCCTGGGAGCATCCAGCATCCTCTGCCCCTCCGTGCGCTTCCCCCAGTGAGTCCACCCAGGCGGGGTCCTGGGGGGGCCACAGGGTCCTGCCCCCCCACTGCGCAGTCAGACGTGACTCTCAGCCAGCCAGTAACACAGAGGTTTATTCGATGACAGGAACAGGGTCTAACACAGAGCTTGTAGGTACAGAGAACGGGACCCTCAGCTGGGTCCATTCTGGGGGGCAGTGAGCCAGACCCCCACGTCTGCACTTCACTCCTCATCCCCAGCCAGCTCCAGCCTAACAACCCCCTCCAGCCCCTCCTCTGGCCTTTGTCTCTTTCCTGGGCCAGGAGGTCACCTGATCTCTTTGTTCACCTTTAGCTATTCCCTTGCGGGGGGAAGGGCCCCGGGCATTTGTTGCCAGGAGACAGGGTCGGCCATCTATGCACCCCAGAGACTTAAGAAATGCACAGGGGAAACTGAGGCACCCACAGAGTATTCAGAAGAAACATTAAGAACAGCCCCACTTCATCACACCTTTAATCTCCAGTTCTCCTGGGTCCGGGTGTCTAATCACCCGCCTGTCGGCCCGCGCTGGCTGCGTGTCCCTGCAGATGCTGGCGGAGGGGGGGGCGCTGCCCCCTGAGATGGTACAAGTCTCCCTTGGGGTCTGTCTCAGGGGGACTCGCTGCCCGGGGCTCATGGTGGGGGGGTAGGGGGGCTGCGGGCCCAGGGGTCCAGCCCCCGGAGACGGTGAAGCCGCGTGGTTTCCCCTGGAGGGAGAGCGAGACCCCTCGGGGGCCTGGCCCACTGACAGGGCCTCCCAGAGCCTGTCCCCATGCTGGGGCCATGGCCCTGATCCTGGGGGTCCGGGACACCTGCCTCTCACGTGGGGGGTTCCCTTCACCCAGCTGCTCTGTACCCAGGTGCTGCCCTCGGCTGGGCGCTGGGGTGGGGTGGCTTGTGGGGCTCCCAGCAGCCAGGCACACGCTGAGTGATGTGGGGCATGGCCCTGGGGTGGGCGGGCACCAGGGGCTGAGGCCGTGGGGTTGGCACGTGGCCCAGGGGAGGGGCCTTGGCCCTGCTGCCAGCTTCGCTCTGGCTCCCTGCCTGGCCAGCGCCGGGCGCCCTGACCTTGGGATAATCTTCAATAGGATTAAGAGCTTAAACGTCTCCATGTAATTGCTGGGCGCTGCCTCGGCTGATCCGGCACACGCCCAGGGCTGGGAGCTCCCTGCCAATGCCAGCGCGTGGCTGGACCCAGCACCTCGAGCGGCCCCGGCGTCGTCCCAGGGCTCAGCCCACGCAGGGCGTCCAGGCAGACGGAGGGGCCGGGGCTGCCAGAGGCCAGCCAGCCACGTGGGCACAGACAGCGGAGATGGGCCAGGCCCTTGGTGCTGAGAGCGGGTCCATCCCTGCTGCGTCGGGTGGCGAAGCGCTTGCTGCGGGAGCAGAGCATGGTGCCCGTCAGCCCTGGGTTTGCTGGGGAGGCGCAGGCCCCGAACAGGGCTGGCAAAAGACAGCTCCCCCCGCCCCCCCCTTGTCCAGCACGACTCGGGTGCAGCAACGCTTCCGGCTCCGTCTGTGCCCGTGGGACCTGGGGGCGCGGGGTGGGACAGGAGCTGAGGCTGCCAAGGGGGCTGCAGGGCCCAGCGGCTGGGTTACGTGGCAGGTGACTCCCAGTGGGTGCTGAGAGCACCCAGGGCAGGCAGTGGGAGCAGGGAAAACCCCTTCCATGGATGGAGAGGTACCAGGGCCCCCCGAACAGCGCTGCTCCGGCCCCCCCACGGCTCTGGGGCTGCTGCAGGGACTGCTGGGGAGGGTCTGGGCGGGGGGGGGGGAGTCCATTGCACCCTTCATGTCTGTGAACGATACATTTCCTGCTGCTGCCTGGCCTGGGCCTGCTGGGGGCACCCAGGGATGTGGATTCTCTGGAGGTGTTGGGGGGGGCTCAGGGCCTAGGCTGGGGGTGTCGGGGGGAGGCTAACGCCCCAGGTCTCTCCATCCGGCCCCTGGCCCTGTGCTCCTGCAGCCCCGTGGCAGCGCTCCAGGAAGCCCCCAGCGCTCCGGGCCGGATCCCAGGCAGGGGCAGGGCTGCAGCAGGGAGCAGCGTCCCAGCCCCCCAATCTGGCTAATGGGCCCTGACATTTCAATGAGATTTAGCACGGAGCCCGGCACTGAATATTCATGAGGCCGCCCGGCCGGGCTGCTCGCGTGATTAATCATGTGCTGTTCCCTTCCCTGCAAACCTCACCTGCACCCACCCGCTGCTCACCAAGCGCCGCCAGCTCCGGCCCCCGGGGCCCAGAACGGCCCCTTCCCCCGGGGGCCCCGCGGTCCCACTGACCTGCCCCCTGCCAGGCGGGAGCGTCTCGGCGCAGCGGGGGGCCGTGCCCTCTGCCAGGCAGGGAGCTGGGGGGCAGCAGGGGAGTGGGGTGAGGAGAGGGGGTCCTGGTCCCTCCCGCACCCTGGGGATCGCGTTTCCCCAGCGGGCAGCCCCGGGGGCCCTGGTGGTTCCTGGGCTCATGGCCTGTGACTCTTGCCAGGTCTGATTGTGCTCGGGCTGCCTGGGTCTGTCTGGGAGCTGGGCACTGCTTGGGTAGGGCCAGGGCAGCCTGTTGGCGCCAGGCCGGGGCTCTCTGATCCAGCAGGGCTCGGTGTCCGGCTCCCACTCCTGGACACTCACCCGTGGGGGGCTCTCGGGGCCACCCGGAGCCTGGGGGAGCGACGTCCCCGCGGTCGGCAGACAGACAGGGGCTGGGCTGTGGAAGTCCCTTTAGACAGATGGGTCCCGGCCTGTCCTGCCAGCTCCGGCGTCGCCCGGAGCCCTTGGCCCCAGCTCATGTGCTGGCCTCCTAGTCACACTCCACATGGCCAGGCTGGGGCCGCCGGGCACTGGCCCCTCCGCGCCTTGTCCTAACCCTGCGGGGCCCCGGGCCCCCCCCCGCTCCTGGGCACCGGCCCCTCCGTGCCTTGTCCTAACCCTGTGGGGCCCTGGGCCCCCCCTGCTCCTGGGCACTGGCCCCTCCGCGCCTTGTCCTAACCCTGCAGGGCCCCACACGCCCCCCGCTCCTGGGCACCGGCCCCTCTGTGCCTTGTCCTAACCCTGCGGGGCCCGGGCCCCGCCCTGCTCCTGGGCACCAGCCCCTCCGCGCCTTGTCCTAACCCTGGCGGAGCCCTGGGCCCCCCCCCGGCTCCTGGGCACCGGCCCGTTCGTGCCTAACCAGCCGCTGCCAGGCTCCCTCAGGGACACTGGCGCCTTTGTTTCTGGGGGTATCCCTGTGCCCCGGCTGTCACCGCGTGGGCGCTTGCGCCTGCCTCTGTCTGTGCAGCGGGAGGCAGCTGGGCTCTGCGGCCAGCGGCTCCTTCCCAGCTGGGCAGTTATTGCTGCCCCTGCCCGGGACCCAGCCTGTGCACCCCCTGTCACGGGGTCCCCGGGCGATGCCCTGGAACGGCTCCCCACAAGCCAGGCAGGACCCTGGGGAGCCTCCTCTCCCTCGGAGCAGCCTGTCTGCAGGGCAAGAAGCTCCCACGGCTTCACCTCCTGGGTCTCTCCTTGGAGCATTCAGCATCCTCTGCCCCTCCGGGCGCTTCCCCCAGCGAGTCCGCCCAGGCGGGGTCCTGGGGGGGCCACAGGGTCCTGCCCCCCCACTGCGCAGTCAGACGTGACTCTCAGCCAGCCAGTAACACAGAGGTTTATTCGATGACAGGAACAGGGTCTAACACAGAGCTTGTAGGTACCGTGAACCGGACCCCTCAGCCAGGTCCATTCAGGGGCCCAGCGAGCCAGACAACCCCATCTGGCCTCACTCCTTGTCCCCAGCCAGCCCCATACTGAGCCCCCCTCCAGCCCCTCCTCTCTGGCCTTTGTCCCTTTCCTGGGCCAGGAGGTCACCTGACCTCTTTGTTCTCCCCCACCTTTAGCATCCCCTTGCACGGGGAAGGGCCTGGCCATTAGTTGCCATGGAGACAGCATGTCAGTGATTTATGCACCCTGGCCTTTATCCCACCACCTAGAGACTTAAGCACTGCAGAGGGGAAACTGAGGCACCCACACAGTATTCAGAGGAAACATTAAGAACATTCCCAGTTTGTCACACCACCCCCGCTCAGGGCCCGGCCTGTCCACCCTAACACCCCGCCCAGGGCCCCCTGCCCCGGAGTTTCCAGCCGCTCGCTCGCTCGGCGACGCTCTCGGGGCTGCAGAGACCCCAGCCTGGAGGCTGCCTTGCTGCAGCCCGAGCGGCCGTTATTCTCTGCAGCGCGACCCCGCTGCTGGGATCTGGGCCTGCGTCACCGGGGGCGAGAGTCCCACCAGGGGCCCCACCCGGGCAGTGCCCGCTGGGAGCGCGTGGGGCGGTGGTGCAGGGGGCCAGGGGAGCTGGAGGCGGCAGAGCTATAGGAGGATCTGCCCCGAGAGCGTGGCAGGAACGTGCTGCTGGCCGGGGCCCAAGTCCCCCCAGATACATTGTCCTTGGAGGAACAGCGCGTTGGGGAACTGCCCCGAACCGGCCTCGGCATCTCTCTCCCTCCAGGTCCCGTCCCCGGTGGGGAGTCTGGGCCGGGCGGGATCCAGCCCCCAGTGCGTGTGCAGGGCTCTGTGGGGAGCCGGGGGGGCCTGGCCCACATCTCACATCCGCTTGGTGCTGCGGCTCTGGCAGTTCTGCACAAATTGCATAAATATTCATGGGCCGTGCTCAGAAATGTGCCTGTCCCAGCTGATTACCGAGCCCGTCCTGCAGCTCCTGGGCTAACGCAGCCGGGCCCAGCCAGGAACCCGCCCGCTCTGCTCTGCCAGGCCCCCGGGCTGCACGGGCGTCTCCGTTCCAGACAACACCTGGGTCTCCGTTCCCGGGCTGCAGCCAGCTGCCTTTGCCGTGCGAAGCAGGGGCAGCATCTCCAGGCGGGGCTGAGCCACGGGCCCCAGCACAGCAGCCCAGCTGGCAGAGGGATCCACCTGGTCTGGCCAGGGGGCTCTGGGGCAGGGGCTCCGCCCGGCTTGGGGGCTCTGGGATGGGGGCTCCGCCCGGATAGGGGGCTCTGGGATCCCTCATGGGCTGAATCTTGTGCTCTGTGGCTGATGCTCTCAGCCCCTGGCAGCCCCCCTGCTCCGTGTGCTGGCCCTGGGTGGGGCCGTGAGAGGAGGAGACAGGCCAGAGGGAAGGGCCATTGAAGTCTCCTCTGGCTCCTCGCCTGCTGCCGAATTATCTGCCAGCCTGGCCAGGGTGCGGGGAAGGGGCGTGTGTGATCCTGCCTCTGCGCACCAGGCTCCCCACTGTGTCCTCAATGACCTCGTGCATAATCCCGTCCCAATTCCCATTACCGCCGCCTGCCCGCCCCCCGCTGGGTACTGTCACGCCCCAGCCGCCCTCCTGGGATGTGCGGGGGGGAGAACCACGGTCCCACCCCGCAAGATTGATGGGGGCTGTATTTCAAAGCCCACGGGCCACGGTGGGCTTCCCCAGACGGCACCCAGCAGCTCATGGGGCCATGCCCAGCTGCCGGGGACCTGACTGCAGGCAGCTCTCCAGGCCGGAGCAGCACCACGGCCTCTGCTCAGCACACGGGCACACGGGCACAGACAGACACGCACGGGGGCACACGGACACGGTGCGGGAGGGACTCGCTCTCATTGGCCCGGCTGCTTGGGAGAGATCCCAGCTTTGGAGCCCCCGAGCTCTGCCCCCGGCTGGGCAGGGTGCTGCCGGTCGGCCGCAGAGAAGGTGGAGGGATTGTTGAGTGTCCGTAGTTAACTCGTGTCTCTCTCCCCAGCAGAAGTGGGTCTGTAGTGGGCAGGGTGACCAGATGTCCCGATTTTATAGGGACAGTCCTGATATTTGGGGCTTTTTTTAATATGGGCTCCTATTACCCCCCGAATCCCCCCATCCCGAGTTTCCCACGTGCTGCCTGGTCACCCTAGGGGTGGGGTGGCTGCCCCACTCCCGCAGAACAGGGGGTGGGAGCAGCCCTGGAGAGGGCTCTGGCTGGGATAAGAAGTGGGGGGCGGCTGAGGGAGTAGGACCACGGGTGTGGCCAGCTCAGTCAGGGCCGGGCTGGAGCCAGGAGCTGGAGGAGTCTCTCCCCAGCCTTGGGGTGGGAAGGGCCTGGCTGCCTGAGGGGAGGGGACCTGGACTGGAGCAGGGCTGGGGAAGGGCGGGGGGCGAGGGGGGCGCTGGGGGGGGCCGCAGGCCGTGGCAAAGGCCCAGCAGGGTCCTGGGGCTGCAGGGGGCAGCCCGGGGTCAGGCGGAGGCAGCCGGTGATGAGTGGTTCACAGACTGCGTCTGCCCCAGGGAGAGGGGCTAATGGAGACGGGCAGTAGCCACTGAGGCAGGGTGGGGGTAGGGGTGGGGTTCCCTGGGGGGGAGACCCAGCGTCTGGGGACTGCTGGGGGGGGGGGAGAACCCTGAGGTAAAGGGACCAGGGTCCGGGAGGGACACGGGGCCTGAGGCAGGCGAGACACCGGCCAGCAGAGGGGGCTCGGGGCTGGAGTTGAGCTAATTCCCAGACCACCAGCAGGAGGCGCCACGCCAGTGAGTCGTCACCTCACTACTGGGTCCAATAAACCTATTCTCCCCCCCCCCCCGCCCCATCTCCCCGTGTGTCTGCTACCCTGGGACCAGCCCGGCTCCAGCAACACCCCGCGCTAGAGACACCCGCTCACAATGCGCACACCCCCGTGTTCCTGTCCCAGCCGGGCCCCGCCCCTGCCTGGCCGCCCTTGGGTGCCCCCGCCATGGTCACTGCCTAGATCCGCCCCTTCCTGCCTGGCCACACACGGCTCCACAAACACAACAGGTGCTTAGCGGCAACACACACGCACACACACACGAGCCAAACCCCCCTTTCCTCCCCACTCCCTTTGTCCAGCTCCCCGGGCAGAGGTGTCGACTCCCCCCACCCCCCTGCCTGGCTCAGGTTACAGGCTCAGGCCCTGTCCCTCCCCTAGAGTCACCCCCTGCTCCCCCCTCCCCCACGCACAGTCACAGGTCTGTCCTGCGCCAGGCGGGTGCCCGGGGGGGGGGGGGGGCTGCGCTGCATGGACGTGTGCCTGGGGAGGGGAGGGCGGTGGGGGGCCAGGCCTGGGGAGGCACTGCAGGTTGAACCTGGGCCCTTGTTACCCCCTGGAGCAGCTGCCCCCGGCCGCGTGGGCTCCCTGGCACTGCCAGTCTCTCAAGCCAGCTTGGGGGCTCCAGGACCCGCCTGGTTCAGCCGGGTTCCCCGGGCCGGCGTGATGGGGGGTCGGACAACGATCAAGGTGCACCCGTCTGCCCTTGGACTCACCGAGCTCCTGGTGCCGGGTGGGGGCAGGAGCCCCGTGGGGCTGGGCTCTGCTCAGGCAGGCATCAGACAGCCCCTCCAGCCGGGCCCAGGCTGCCTGCCACACCGTGCCACCCTGGGGCTGAGGGGGCCGGGCCGGGTTTGCACCCACCAGTGGAGCCGCCCCGGGTCAGGGAAATGGGACAGGGTGCACTGCCCAGAGCTGGGCGTCCCGTGGGGCTCAGACCAAGTGTGGGGGGCAGGCGGGGGTGGGGTGTAATGGCTTACATTTCTCTCTGCCCTGCAGTGCGGCCTCCTCTGGGGTGGAGCTGGGCTACCCCTGCCCTGCCCTGCCCTGCCCTGGGTTCCAGAGCCCCGCAGGGGAAGGTGGGTGGCGTGGCCAGCTCCAGCCACACACGCTGCCCTTGCAGACGGGACACGACGGGCATGGGCTGGCACCAGCTCCCGTCTGAGCACTTCAGCCTAGGGGCACTGGGGTGGGGTAGATAGGGGACTGGGGGATGGCAAGACACCCCTCCATCGGCTCCTCAGCTGCTGCTCAGCCCGGCTCGTTAGTGTGAGATCCCGGCCGTGCTGAGCGTCCCGGTGCCCCCGCCTGGCGCCCCCAGGCTCAGTGTCTGGGGGCTGGGATCCCTGGGGTGTTTGGAGGTGGTTCCCAGCATGCCGTGGGGGCAGCAGAGCTATAAATAGCCAGCTGGGCACGCGGGGGCCGGGGGGGCAGTCGCTTTGTGAGCAGGACAAAGAGGAGGCAGCTTTGTGCTCGCTCGGCATTAGCCGCCTTCCTGCCGGGGGATGTGCCAGCCGGGGGCCTGGGCGCCGACAATGGAGCTTTAAATAGCAGCGTCCAGCTCCCCAGAGCCGCCTGCCAGCGCCAGGAGCTGGAGCCTGGAGAGTGCCAGGGAGGAAGGAACAGCCCCAGAGCCGGGATGGGGGCAGCCAGATGGCAGCACAGCTGGGGAATGGGCAGCACCGGGCACCGCAGAGCCCCTGGCACGGCCATGTCCTAGGGCACTGCCCCGGCGGGGGCTGAGGAGAGCTGGGCAGAGACGCCCCTCGCACACGGACTGGGAGCAGGTTTGGGCCAAGCCGCGGCCTGGCTCTCTGGGTCACACTAGTCACTACTGCCCTGAGCGAGGCCTGGCGTTCGGTGCGGCGAGGAGGGGCTGGATGAGAACCCAGCCGGCCTGCGCGGCCGGGGCCTGGCTGAAATGGAACAGACCAAGGCCAAGTGCGTCCCCGTGGCGCACGTGGGAACTGGGGAGTCGCTGGCTGGGGCGGCACCGCGGGGCAGGGCCTGCCGAGGCGCCGACAGGAGCTCGTGCCAGGGGGTGTTCACGGGAGGTGACTGGCTGGGCCCGGCTCTGGCGCGTCCAGAGGAGTCAGGCCTGCTCCAAGGTTTAAACCCCGGGATGTGAGGGCCCCGGCGCCTTTGCTGTGGAGCCGCCCCGAGAACCGGCTCCCAGCTGCGAGGGGCTGTTCGGTGCTGTGATGGGGGGTGAATGGGGGGCTCCCTTTTCTGGACACCCAGCCAGCCGGTGGCTATAAAATCCCTGTTAGAGCTGTTCGGTACTGGCTCTACCTGGGAAGGGTTAACAAGTCTCTGTGCCATGCACAGGGAAAGGGAAGGGGGTGGGCACCTGGCCGAATTGAAACCCGACCCCCTTTTGTCTGTGGTTGCTCTAGGGGAGAGGGGACAGGGCCGAGCTGGGCTGGGCCCTAAGACGCTTGGGAAACCCCAGCTGTGTAAGTAGGTCAGGAAATGTCTAGGAAGACGCAATCAGGTTTCTCTCTGTTATTTCTCTATGGCTGGTGGACTCCTCTGTGCTAACCCCAGGTGCTCTTGTTTTGCTTGTAACCTTTAAACTGGACCTCAAGGAAACTATTCTTGGCGCTTAATCCTTGTAGGGTTGTTTTGGTTTTTTAATCTACCAAGAGCTGAGTTCCCAGATGTATTTTTAAGACCAGGGCTGGAGTTTTGTGTCCTCGGAGGTTTGTGCACATCTTGTTTCATTAGCTGGTGGCAACAGCTAATTTCCTTTGTTTTCGTTCTCAGCTCTCCCCGGAGGGGGGTAGAAGGGCTGAGGGTGCCCCACAGGGAGGAATTCCCAAGGGCGCCTTCCTGGGCTCTCAAGGGGGTTCTGCGCTTGGGTGGTGGAGCTGTGAGGACGTGGGAATGTTCGGGCTGGTCTGTGAATGCCGAGTGGGGAGTGTTGGCCTGGGAAGGTGGCAGGGGAGTTGTGCTGGGCCGGCCTGCACTGGGGAAGGGAGGTACCTGAGCGTGTAACCTGAGACCCCAGGTGGGGGGATGGAGGCCAGGTGACACCTCTGCCCGGGACACTGGACAAAGGCTGGGGGAGGAGCCGGGGGGAGGCTGAGTGAGAGGCTGGGGGGGAGTTTTCAGTTTGAAGCTGGCTGGGAAATGGAGGGAGCCCCAATGGGACTGGGGCCTCCCTGGGCCCCCAGATGGACCTAACTAAAGGGGGGTCCTGTTGTCTGTACCGGCAAGACCAGTTTTGGACCGTGTTCCTGTCGCCTAATAAACCTCTGTGTCCCCGGCTGGCTGAGAGTCCCGTCTGACTGCGCAGTGGGGGGGCAGGACCCTGTGGCCCCCCCAGGACCCCGCCTGGGCGGACTCGCTGGGGGAAGCGCACGGAGGGGCAGAGGATGCTGAATGCTCCAAGGAGAGACCCAGGAGGTGAAGCCGTGGGAGCTTCTTGCCCTGCAGACAGGCTGCTCCGAGGGAGAGGAGGCTCCCCAGAGTCCTGCCTGGCTTGGTGGGGAGCAGCGCCCGGGGACCCGGTGACAGCAGGTACAAAGGGCTGGGGGGGGGGCGGTTGCTCTCCGTGCCCACGATGCTGCGTCCACTGGCCCGGAGCCGCTGACAGGCTCCCAGGGTGTGGATGAGGGTCAGGCTCAGGCTGGCCCTCACCCCCTTGCAGGGTCCCAGAGCCGGGATCCAGCGGCGCCCGCCCACACGGGAACGCACAGCCCCGGAGCCGGAGCCCCGCCGCCCGGCCCAGCTGCGGACACACCCTGCGGCGGGACCGAGCAAGGGGCTGGCTCGGGGCAGGGAGCGGCAGGTCGGACCTGGGCCGAACTTTGTACGCTCGGGAGCAGCGTCCGGGGTCCCGACCCGCCGCCACAGGCGGGCCCGGCCGGTGCCGCGGGCAGAGCAGCGCACGGTGCACACTGCGGAGCGCCGGCAAATGTCAGATTTACATAAAATGACACAAACTCATCGGGAGAAACATGCATCCAATTACCGGCGCCTCTGGCTCCCGGCCGCACGTCCCGCTCGCTGCACTTCCCTCCCCCGCGCCGAGCAGCCCTGGCAGGCGGCCGGGCCCTGCTCCCAGCCTGGGCAGTGCCAGGGGCTGCCCGGGACCCGCCCCACGGCCCGCGGGGGTGCCAGGGCCAGTCCCGCCGCGGCACGGCCCGTAGGACCCCCCCCGGGCCGGCCCGGCCCGCTCTGCGCTGAGCCCGGAGCGAGCTGGGGAGCATTGGGAGGGGCTGGCCTCCCAGCACCCCACGGCAGCCCATGGGCCCCTCGGGGAGCAGCCGCCGTCCCCAGCCTGCCTGCGCGAAGCCTCAGGCCGGGAATCGAGCCCGGGGCCCTCGCCTTCCCTCCAGCCCTGCCCCCGGCCCGGCCCGTGCCAAGGGAGCAGCCCACGCCCAGGAGCTGCGCCCGCGCGTCCTGGCACGTGTCCCGGGCTCGGCGCCGGAGGGACGATGAGGGCCCCGGGTTCGATTCCCGCCTCTGGCGACGCTGGGCGATGCCCTCGGCCTCTGGCCTCAGCTGCCCTCTGTGCCGTGTGGTGTGAGAGCCGCTGCCGCTGCGGGGGCTGGGACCCGGCTGCGGGCACGGAGCGCGGTGCCCCGTGCCCAGCTACAGGCGCAGAGGAGCCTGGCGGTGCTGCAGCCTGTGGCTGGGGGATCGGGGCAGGGCCCGTGGGGAGGGGCTGGGGGAGCTTTGCACTGTCCAGCCAGCGAGGGGTTAATGACGAGTGAGCCCCCGGTGAGGGGGGGGGCGGCCCTGCCGGCTCTCAGGGGGCGCCCGGCCGAGCGGACACGCGGCTGCGAGGAATGTTCCGCGCAGCCCCTGGTCGCGGAGCCTGACGAGCGCTGGGCAGGGGGCTGCGGGTGGGGCTGGGCACGCGCTGCCCCCCCCCCGGACACCCCCAGGCCACGACAGGCGCTTAGAAGCTGGGGGGGGGAGGCAGAGAGCGACAGAGCGGGGGAGGGGGGCTCCCGGAAGAGCGATCCTGCCCCCCCCACGGGATCCTGGAGCAGCCAGGCCCCTCTGCACCCCCAGCCCCGGTGCCCCATTGTCCAGTTGCCCCCTTGGTATTTCTTGCCCCGTGTCTGCCCTGAGCGCCAGCAGCCGCCACAACGTCACCTGGGAGGGAAAGGGGGGAAGGGCTCGATGGAGAGGGGTGGGCAGAACAGGGTGCGGGGGCTGGGGGCAGAACCTGGGGGGATGGGAGCAGAGCAGGGAGTGGGAGGGGCTGGGGCAGAACCGGGGGTGGCTCAGAGGGGCGCGGGGTGCTCGGGGGGGCTGGGAGCAGAGCTGGGGGCTGGGGGTGCATGGGGTGGCTCAGGGGGGCTGGGAGCAGAGCAGGGGGCGGGGAGGGGCTAGGGCAGAACGGGGGGGATGGGAGCAGAGCAGGGGGCTGGGGGTGCATGAGGTGGCTCAGAGGGGCTGGGAGCAGAGCAGGGGGCTGGGAGGGGCTAGGGCAGAACGGGGGGGATGGGAGCAGAGCAGGGGGCTGGGGGTGCATGGGGTGGCTCAGGGGGGCTGGGAGCAGAGCAGGGGGCTGGGGGTGCATGGGGTGGCTCAGATGAGCTGGGGCAGAACGGGGGGATGGGAGCAGAGCAGGGGGCTGGGGGTGCTTGGGGTGGCTCAGAGGGGCTGGGAGCAGAGCAGGGGGCTGGGAGGGGCTAGGGCAGAACAGGGGGGCTGGGAGCAGAGCAGGGGGCTGGGGGTGCTTGGGGTGGCTCAGAGGGGCTGGGGCAGAACGGGGGGGATGGGAGCAGAGCAGGGGGCTGGGAGGGGCTAGGGCAGAACAGGGGGGCTGGGAGCAGAGCAGGGGGCTGGGGGTGCATGGGGTGGCTCAGAGGGGCTGGGGCAGAACGGGGGGGATGGGAGGGGCTGGGGCTGGGGCAGGACCGGGGCGACGGCTCTGCGCAGAGGGGCCGGTACCTGCGGCGCGGGGGCATTGGCTGAGCACCGTTAATTACAGGTGCCGCTTGGCTGGCGCAGCGCGTCCGGCTGCTCCCCTGGCAGAGCCGCGCAGCGAGTGACGCGCTCCATGATAAATTGATGTCCCGTTTAGCATCAATTTTCCCTTCTCCGGTGGCAGACAGCCGCGCTAATGGGCTGGGACAAGCGCAGATGAAGTAATGGGCCCTGCGCGCCAGCCACCGCTCTGCCAGGACGCTGCTGCTGGGCGCCACGGGGCAGCACCGGGCTCCCCCCTGGCTCCTTGGCACCGCTGCCGCGCCCCGCCCTGCCCAGGGAGAGGTGAGGGGCGCGGGGCTCCCCCGGGGCAGCAGGTTTAGCAGCTGTGTGTGTGGCATGCTGGGTGCCAGCCTGGGCCATGCCCAGTGCCCGCGGCGGGTTCAGTGCCTGGTACCCACAGCTGGGCAGCCTCTGAGCGATCAGTGGGGGGCCCGGGGGAGTGGGAGGGCTGCAGGAGGCTGCTCCACTGCCCGGGCCCTGGGGAAGCCGGGGGTCTGGCTGGGGCGGTCCCAGCACTGGGGGGTGGGAAGCCAGGGGGAGGGGGCTCCTGAGGCCGGAGCAGCCCTGGGAGCTAGAACTCCTGGATTCCATTCCCGGCTCCCCCCGTCTCAGGGAGACCCTGGCCCGGGCCTGCTTTTCCCTTCTCCCAGGTGCTGGGGACAGGGGAGGGGGCAGTGCCAGGCCTGTGCTGCAGGCCTGGATCTCCAGGGTTTGCTGCCCCAGCCTTGGCACGGTCCCTGTGGGAGCCCCTGGGGAAACCCTGCAGCCCCCCACCCTCAGACCGGCCCTGGGGGCTGCAGCCAGCCAGGCCGGAGGATTCCAGGCAGCCTCAGGCAGCCACTTGGTGTCTGGGCGCCGCGGGGCGAACCCTGCAAACGTGCTGGCAGGTCCCAGTCACCTGCCTCCTGCAGCAGGGAGCCCAGCTCAGCCTGGCAATGCCAGACGTATGGCAGAGCAAGCGCCCCGCTGGGCCGCGGCCTCCCACGCCCTCTGCCCTGCGGTGCCCACCCCTTGGCTGCCAGTCGCTGGGGCTGCCTGCCAGCCGCGTGTTCCTTCCGGTCCCCTCTTGGTACTGTAACCGGTCCCCGGTTACCCTCTTCCCCGCAATGGGGAGCCATACCGAGTGGGGAAACTGAGGCACAGATGGACTTCCTACAAATATTGCACCAATCCCCACCTCCTGCACACCCGGCGCCTGTTCTGGTAGGTGGGGGCCCCCGGCAGCCTGGCGGGGGGGGCTGCACCCAGAATACTGGACTGTGCAGTGGGGGGTCAGCACAGGGCCCCCGGCTTCTGGCCAGGTGTCTCTGCGGGGGCGTCTGCCCTGGGGCTGGGCTGGGTGAGACCCCCAGCTCGAAGCGCCGGCCCTGCCCTAGGAGCAGGGGGTCGCACCCTGGGGCAGCCGGCACTGCCTGGCCAGGTGACGAGAGAGTGAGGAACAGGAGCCCTGCTTCCCTGAATGGGCGAGTGCGTGCGTGTGTGTGTGTGCGTGTGTACAGTCTATGCAGTGTGTGTGTGTGCGTGTGCACCTCTGTGTGTGTGTGCACGTGCTCTTTGCAGAATGCGTGCACGTGTGCGTGTGTGTATGTGTGCGCACGTGTGCATGGTTTGTGTGTGTGTGCACATATGTGTGTCCATGTGTGCACATGCATGTGTGTGTGTGCGCACGCGCACAGGTGTGTGTGTGTGTGTGTGTGTGCATGTGCGCACACTCTATGCTGTGTGTGTGTGTGTGCATGCCTGTGTGTGTGCATGTGCTCTATGCAGTGTGTGTGTGCGTGCGCATGTGTGCGTGCATGTGTGTGTGCACGCTCTGTGCTGTGTGTGTGCATGCCTGTGTGTGTGCACGCGCTCTATGCAGTGTGTGTGTGTGCGGGCGCCTGTGTGCGTGCATGTGTGTGTGCACGCTCTATGCTGTGTGTGTGTGTGCGCATGCCTGTGTGTGTGCACGCGCTCTATGCAGTGTGTGCGTGCGGGCGCCTGTGTGCGGGCGCCTGTGTGTGTGCACGCACTCTATGCAGTGTGTGTGTGTGTGTGCGGGCGCCTGTGTGTGTGCGCGCGCTCTATGCAGTGTGTGTGTGCGGGCGCCTGTGTGCGTGCACGCGCTCTATGCAGTGTGTGTGTGCGGGCGCCTGTGTGCGTGCGCGCGCTCTATGCAGTGTGTGTGTGCGGGCGCCTGTGTGTGTGCATGCGTGTGTGTGTGCGCACACGGGGGGTGTTGTTCTCGGCAGCCCAGCTGCTCCCCCCCGGCTCAAGTCCCCACTCCCCAGGCTGCGCTCCGGGGAGGGGGCCGCACGGGGAGCCCTGGCCCCTGCTGGAGGTGGCTCAGGACCAGGCTGTCTCCACAGGACCAGCCTCCCGCAGCAAGACAGCGGCTGCAGCTGGGCTGCCTGGATTCCTGCTTTCCGGCTCCCTGCCCCGCGCTGGCCAGGCCCAGCCTCCCTTGGCGTGTGAGAGCTGACAGGACGGCAGCCCGGTGGGGGCCGGCTGCGGGCGGGTGACCTTTGCTGGGCTGTGGCAGCAGGGCCCGGGAGCGAACGAGCAGGAGCATTAATCACACTCGCTTCCCCCACCTACGCACAGAGCCGCGGAGCCGCGGGTCAGGGCCCAGCGAGCAGAACCCTGCTCCGCCAGCCCCGCTCCGAGCCGCTGTCCTGCTCCGTCGCTCACTGCGGCGCCGGCCCAGGACGCGCCTGGGCAGCTGCAGTCGCGTTCCCGGGCGTAATTGCACCATTAGCGTTAAAGTTTCATAAGGCAGCAGGCAGGTGGCACGCGGAGGAGTCGGAGAGTTCGCGCTGCAGGCGAGAGGCGCTCTGCAGACGGCACCAGAGTGACCTGCCCCTGGCCGGCTGAGCGAGTGCCCAGCCAGCGAGCGCTCTGCAGCTGAGCCCGCCCAGAGCTGTGCGGGCCGGGGCAGGAACGAGCCACCACCGCGTCGGGCATCGCCCGCGCCGTCGCTGCACGGCCTGGCCCTGCTGCTCGGCTCCTGCGCCCGGGCCGGCTGGGGCATTCCTCCCGGCAGCTCTGCCCCGGGGTCGCGTCCGTGTGAACGCTGCTGGCGCCCGTGTTTCACGCCGTGTAACATCGGCCAGGGGAGCAATCACCTAACGTTTAGCCAGAGCCCCCGCCCAGTGCCCGCCTGGCGCAGCAGGCTGTGCTCCCTGCCGCGGTCTGAGCCCCGGCGCAGCAGCCCGGTAATTGGACTGGCAGCTTGTCAGCCCCACTCCCAGAGCCGCGCCGTCCACAGCCCTGCCCCAGCGCCTGACCTGCTGCGCTAACGAGCAGACGCCCGGCAGGCCGGAGAGCACCCGGGGCTGGGGGGTCTGCTGGGCATGACGTGCAGCGAGCGCTGCTGCCACGTCCCTTCAATTCGATCAGAATTAACGAGCGCTCGGCTCCCGGCCCCGTGGGCTCGCGGCACGGCCGGCCCCTCTGTGCAGCGCGTGGAGCTGCCACTAGACACTGGGGCTGGCTGCTGCCTCCCCGTGCACCTGGCAGGGCCTGACCCGGGCAGAAGTGCCCAGAAAGCAGCACCGGGCCCAGGACTGTCTGCCCAGGAACAGCGTCACTGCAGGGACGTGCTGCCCAGCGTGGGAACTGCTGGCATCTGCATCCTGCCCGGAGCCCCCAGTCCTGCCATGTGGGCAGCCTGCCCGGCCCGGCCGGCTCTAGCCCTGCCCGGCCCTGCTCCGGGCTCAGCCCGCGGGCAGGGCCAGGGCTCCGAGCGAGGGACGGGACGGGAGAGGTGCTGACGGGCAGAGCGGCGGCTGGAGGCAGCGTCGATCCCCCACGCAGCTCCTGCCTCACGGTGCAGCCCAAGTGGGAGCATGGGGGCGTCCCGGCTCCTGGGGATGCACCTGGCTGCCCGGCCCATACGTGTCTTTGGGGGGACGGGCAGGGCTTTGCAGTGGGCAGCACCCACCCCTGCCGGGGGCTGAGTCGATCCGACGCTTGCACCCGCTGGCCGGCTCTGTCCCGGGCAGCCCTGGGCCGAAGGGCTCCCTGAGCCGCTCAGGGGGTGGGCGAAGCTGGCTGGGGCAGCCGTGGGCCTGGGGGAGCTGGGAAGGGAGCCTGGAGTGGGCACGGGCTGGCGCCCCCCCCTCGGGGCAGGGAAGGGAACAGGGAGGGGCACTTCCCTGGGGCATTGGCAGAGCTGTGGGGCTAGCAGGGGGCTACGGGTCAGGAGTGAGGGGTGTCACGGCGTGGGGGGGGTCAGGGCCCCGCCCCCACGTCCTGCCATTCCCCGGGGCTCTCAGCCAGGCAGGGACACAGGAGGGTTATTCGCCGACAGGGACAGTCCCAGGCAGGGCTTGTGGGTACAGCCAGGACCCCCAGCCGGGTCCCTCTGGGGGGCGAGGAGCTCAGACCCCAGACCTGGGGTTCCTGCCTCTTCCCAGCCAGCCCAGAACTGAACCCCCCCCCCACGCAGCCGACTCACTGCCCCCCCCCCGGCTCCTCCTCTCCCTTTGTCCAGGCCAAGGTGTCACCTGGCCCCACCCCCCTCCTGGCTCAGGTCCCCTCCCTCCCCTAAAGTCACCCCCTGCTCTCCCCTCCCCCAGGCAGGCAGCCCCAGGTCCGTCTGCCCCGCAGGGGTGGAGGCTGGCGCCCTGGCTGGGTGAGTAGTGGGCCCAGAGCTCTGCTTGGCCTGGCCTGGCCAAGGGGGTCTCCCCCACCTGAGGGCGCTCGCGGAGTGGGTGGGGGGTGCAGCTCTGAGCCATCGTCCCCTTTTCTGTGTTTTTGGTCCAGGTTAAAAGCTGCCCCGATGCCCAGGGGAGGGGCCCGTAGAGCCGGGGTCTCTGGTAGCCCAGCCTGGCCGTGGGGTGGCCCCGGGCAGCGGGCTCCCGGGGTGTGTGTGAGTGCGGTGTGGGTGATGGGGGCATGGATCATGGTGCAGCAGTGTCAGGAACAGGATGTGGAGTCAGTGGCCTGGTGGCGGCAGTGAGCTCCTGCGAACGCCCCTCTGGACTCGGGGGCCCTGAGCCAGGCAGCAGCGGGGAGTGAGGGACAGCGGTGGGGGCCGTTTGTTTGTGGGACTGGCAGCGGGAGGCGGGAGGCCGAGGAGAGGCCACGGCCCAGCACACTCCGGGGCCGAGATTCTGCCCGTGGGCACGGCCGGGTTCCTGTCCCCTCGTTAGGCGTCCCCCCCCCACGTGAGCCGTGGCATTGATTTCCCGAGCGAGTGGAGAAGGTGGGCAGGGGCTCTGGGGCGTGGGGGGGGTGCAGGGGCCCTGGGGCGTGGCGGGGGGCGGGCGCAGGGGCTCTGGGGCGTGGCGGGGGGGGCGCAGGGGCCCTGGGGCGTGGCGGGGGGGCGCAGGGGCTCTGGGATGTGGCGTGGGGGGGCACAGGGGCTCTGGGATGTGGCGTGGGGGGGGCGCAGGGGCCCTGGGGTGTGGCGGGGGGGGGCCGGCCGTGGCCGAGGGCGGCTCGTCTCCGCTCTCTGTCCCTCCGGGGGCTCTGCAGGGAGGGGGAGCTGCCTGGCCTGTCCGCACTCTGTGACCCTGTGGCTGGCAGTAGGTGCTCGGGGCAGGACACCCCGGAGAGCCCGTCTCCGGGTGCGAGTCGCTCGCCTGCTGCTCCGGCCCGTCTGAGAGGGGAGCCCTGCGCCCCGGCAGCACCGCGGCCCCCAGGGACCCGGCTGGGCCTTGCCCGATTGGGCAGGGGCGTTCGTAGCAATCGTGGGCCTGTGAGGGTGGTACGGACTCCCAGGGCTCGTGCCCACGCGTGGCCCCGTGCGGTCCGGGGGGGGAGCCCCCGTCAGTGCGACAGCCCCTCTCGGGGGTCCCCCTCTCCCGGGGTCCGGCCCCTCCACCTCCTGGAGCCGCACCTCTCTGGGCCCCCCGGGCCTCCTCACCCTGAGGGAATAATCCCCCCCCCCGGCCCCGTTCTCTAGCCCGGAGCGACTCTCCCCCAGCGTCACACAGGAGGGTTATTGAGCGTCTGACCCCAGCACAGGAACCTCTCCGGCCTCAGGCCTGGCCTCCCTCAGCCCAGTCCATCTAGGTCTGTCCTGCAGCCGGGGGGCTCTGCCTGCTCCCCCTCTCCAGCCGCCCCCCCCTCGCAGCCGATCATCCGAAATCATCTCCCCCCACGGCTCCTCCCCTGTCCATTGTCTGCAGCCCACCTGGGCTCCTCTCTTTCCTCCTTCGTTCCCACCCCCGCCTGGGCCCTCTCTCCTGTCCTGGCTGGGGCTCTGGGTCACCAGGTCACTAGTTGCCGGGTCCCCCATCTCCAGGCTGTTGTCGGGGTCCCGGCTGCTAGGCGAGGTCACACCTGGTCCCCTGCAACAGCAACCGCCACCCCCTCGTTACACACGCAGCACACAGGGAAACTGAGGCACACACCGTGTTCATGCAAAACACTAAGAAAATCCCCCACTTCATCACAGAGGGACCCTCAGTGCACTCCCCAGGGCCTGGCTCTTGAGCACCCCGAGCTCCCCCAGGCTGGCCGGTGCCTCTCCAGGTGAAAGCCCCCCCCACCAGCTGAACCCTGGGGGGGGCATTTCCCCTTTCACTGTGGTGGGAACCCCCCCTTCTGTACAGCTTCACCCCAGGCGCCTGCAGACGCTGTGGGGCACGGCAGGGCCGGCTGGGCTGTCTGCGGCCAAGTGTGCTGAGCAGCGCCCTCCCATGGGGCCACGGCACACGGCTCTGCCAGCCAGCGGGACTTGGCATCAGCATGGGGTCGCCTCGCTGCAGAGACCAGCTGTGGGGTGGAAGCAAAGCTGGGGGGGGGCCTCTGGCAGGGAGGTCTGTGCAGAGAGTGTGTGTGGGGGGGGTGCCTCCAGAGCTGGGGTGGGTCTGTGCAGAGAAGGAGGGTGAGCAGCGTGGGGCTGACCAAGGGCTGGGGGGGGTTGGTGCCGAGCAGGAGGGTGAGCGGTGTGGGGCTGGCCGGGATGGGGGGCTGGCCGGGACTTGGGGGGGGTCGGTGCAGAGCAGACAGGGTGAGCGGTGTGGGGCTGGCCGGGATGGGGGGCTGGCTGGGGGTGGGGGTCGGTGCAGAGCAGACAGGTGAGCGGTGTGGGGCTGGCCGGGATGGGGGCTGGCCCGGGGGGGTAGGTGTGTGTTTCGGTGCAGAGCAGACAGGGTGAGCGGTGTGGGGCTGGCCGGGGGTTGGGGGGATCGGTGCAGAGCAGACAGGTGAGCGGTGTGGGGCTGGCCGGGGGTTGGGGGGGTTGGTGCCGAGCAGGAGGGTGAGCGGTGTGGGGCTGGCCGGGATGGGGGGGCTGGCTGGGGGTGGGGGTCGGTGCAGAGCAGACAGGTGAGCGGCGTGGGGCTGGCTGGGGGTTGGGGTCGGTGCAGAGCAGACAGGTGAGCGGCGTGGGGCTGGCCGGGGGTTGGGGGGGTTGGTGCAGAGCAGACAGGTGAGCGGCGTGGGGCTGGCCGGGATGGGGGGGTCGGTGCAGAGCAGACAGGTGAGCGGCGTGGGGCTGGCTGGGGGTGGGGGTCGGTGCAGAGCAGACAGGTGAGCGGCGTGGGGCTGGCTGGGGGTGGGGGGCGGTGCAGAGCAGACAGGTGAGCGGCGTGGGGCTGGCCGGGATGGGGGGATCGGTGCAGAGCAGACAGGTGAGCGGTGTGGGGCTGGCCGGGGGTTGGGGGGGTCGGTGCAGAGCAGACAGGTGAGCGGTGTGGGGCTGGCTGGGGGTGGGGGTCGGTGCAGAGCAGACAGGTGAGCGGCGTGGGGCTGGCCGGGATGGGGGGGTCGGTGCAGAGCAGACAGGTGAGCGGCGTGGGGCTGGCCGGGGGTTGGGGGGGTTGGTGCAGAGCAGACAGGTGAGCGGCGTGGGGCTGGCCGGGATGGGGGGCTGACCGGGGGGCTCTGCAGGCCGTCAGGACGGGTGCAGGTTTCTGTGGCGCTTGCCGGGCGGGGTGAGGCCCGGCCTGTGGTGGCCGCAGGCAGCCCGGGTCGGGTGGGCCCAGCCCCTGCCCCCATGCCCAGAGTCGGGGGCCCCTGCTCTGCTTGGGCATCCCTGGCCATGAAAGGGGCTGGGGCCATCGGTGGGGGCTGGGCCCTGCCGCGCCTCTGGGACTGGCCCGAAGGCTGGAGCTGCTCCTGCCCCATGGCTCCCTCCGGGGCCGGTGAGCCCCGGGCAGGCTGGGGGAGCCGCCCCGGGCAGGCTGGGGGAGCCGCCCCGAGCTGGCTGGTGCGCTGCTCCGGGGCCTCTCCCCAGGCCGCGGCGTTTGCCGGAGGTTCCCGGCCCCCTTTCGGGCGTTGGGGGGCGCAGGAACTTGGCAGCAGGGATTCCAGGAGCCTGGCCAGCCCGGAGCCGAGGGAGCCGCTGGCGCATGCAGAGCTGCAGCCGGCTCGGGCTCGGGCTCCGCTCCGCGCGGCATTAATTCCCGGGAAGGGGAGGGAGCCCTAATCCCTGACAGCTGCTGCTTCGCACGGATCAATAACCCTTTTCACTTTTCCCGCTGCTTGTTCCGCGGGGAGCGCCATCGATCGGGCAGCTCCTCCTGCCGGCTTCCGCCCCGGATCGCGCAGCCGGCGAGGGAGGAGGCGGGTGGCCCGCGGCGAGGGCACGGGCGGCACGGCGGCGAGGAGCCGGCGGATTTGCACCTCCCAACTTTGGGAGCAGGAGCCCGCGGCAGGGAGGCGGTTAACGTCCAGGAGGATCCACAGCCGGGGGATTAGGAGGGGCTGCTCTCCTGGCTGGCTGCAGGCTGCCTCCGCTCCCCGTCCCCACTCCCGCCACGGGACTGCTCCTCTCCTGGGGCAGGCGCTCGTGGGCAGGGGGTGCCAGGGCCCGGCGGGTGAGCGGAGCCGAGGCTGGCAGTGCTCTCTGCTCTCCTTGGCATCACTTTGCCGTGGCCGAGCTGTTCTAACAAGTGGCTGGAGCTGCACTTCAGAGCCTGCCGGGGCTCGGTTCAGCGCGGCGTCCCTGCCCGGGGGCTCCGGTCGCTGCCCGCTGCCTCCGCTCGCGCCGGGCTGCACGGGGAAAGAACAGTGACATGTCTTGAATGATTAAGTATTCCCTGGATTGTATTAGCACATGCTGCCTACCCGCTGCCTGTGTCTGCCGGGTCTTAGCAGCATTCAGCGGAGGCAGAGGCAGGGTTATTTGACAGCTGTATTTGTGCTGATAAGCGAAGGCACAAGGAGACGATCGACTAGTGAGACAAGCGGGAAGCAGCGGCTGGAGCTCCGGAGAAGGGCTGCGCTTGCCTGGGCGGGTGAGGTGTCCTGCCCCAGAGGAGCTCCCCCGTGCCCGTCCCCGGCTCTGGCCGGGTCCCCGCGCCGGGGGCTAGCTCGCTGGCTGGGCACGGTGGGCGCGCCGGCCGCTCTGGGCAGATGCCGATTGAGATTGTGTGTAAAATTAAATTTGCCGAGGAGGATGAGAAGCAGAAGGAGGAAGAGGAAGGGGACAAGGAGAGTCTGATCGAGGAGCCCAGCTGCCCGCGTGCCCACGACCTGGCCACCTTCGCTGGCACCAGCACCCTGCACGGCCTTGGCCACATCTGCGGGTCGGGGCGCCTGGGCGTCCGGCAGACCCTGTGGGCGTTCGCCTTCCTGCTCTCGCTGGCCTTCTTCCTGTCGCAGTCGGCCCGCTCGGCGCTGCTCTACCTGGAGCGCCCGCACCTCACGGCGCTGGACGAGGAGGCCGCCCGCGAGATGCTCTTCCCGGCCGTCACCATCTGCAACATCAACCGCTTCCGCCACTCCGCGCTCTCCGACGCCGACATCTTCCACCTGGCCAACATGACCGGGCTGCCCCCCAAGGACCGCGAGGGGCACCGGGCGGCCGACCTGCTCTACCCCGACCCAGACATGGCCGACATCCTCAACCGCACCGGCCACCAGCTCGACGACATGCTCCAGAGCTGCAACTTCAGCGGCGAGAAGTGCTCCTCCCGGAACTTCACCGTGGTGAGTCCCGGGCGCTCCAGCGTTGTCTGTTCCCCGAGGGAGAGCCCTTCCCAGAGCTCTGTGCAGGGGCTGAGCTGTGCTGGGGCAGGGCTCCGGGCCCCCGGACGGGCCGGTGCCGGGGGGAGCCGAGGGGTTGCTGGATGCTTTGGGAAGTTGCCGTTTGTTGCCTTGCTCTGGCCTGTGGGACCCTGCTCAGGGCCTGGCGGGTCTCTGGCCAGCCTGGCTGGGTGGCGCTGAGCCTGCCGGGCAGCAGGGGGCAGCCCCCAGCACTGGGGTGGCAGAGGGTCCACGAGGAGAGACACCCCGTGGGGTGCCAGGGTCACACGTGCGCTTGGAGCGCCCGAGCAGCTGCTGCTCCCAACGTGCCTCCATCTCCCCTGGCAGCCTGCCCGGCCCTGGGCTGGCCCCTTCCACGCCGGGGCCCGGGCTGCTCCCGGTGCTGGTCCAGGCAGCGAGGCCCCAGCCGGGCTAGCGTGGGCGCCTGACGTCCCAAATCCCCGCTGTGCTTTGGGGAAATCAATGTGCTGAGCGGGCGGATACCTGATGGGACCTTTGCCGCCCGTAATGACTCTGGAAATGAGCCGCTTCCCTCCTGCGGCTGCCACGCAGCCTGATTCCTCGCTCCTGGAGCAGCGCTGCCCGCGCCCGGCCCGGGGAGGGGAGGCTGCAGGCACCGGGGGGCCAGGGCAGCGGGTCTCCCCCAGCAGCACGAGGCCAGAGCTGGCCAGGGGAGATGCCATCTCTGTGGAGTGAGGGGCCCCCCCGGGGAAGGTGGGGGAGAGGAGAGGGGGGCTCTGGGGAGGGCAGGATGCTGCCCCTCTCCCTGTCAGGTGTTGCCGGGTGCCTGTGGGGGGCAGAGGGGTCGTGGCTGGTGTGACGGTTGGGCAGAGGCATGAGCACGGGGCTGGGATCCCCTCCGTGCCTGGGGGGCGCAGGCAGCTGGCTCCTCTGCCCGCTCCAGGGTCCCTGGGGGGCGCTGCTGGCCAGGCACCGGGGCTGAGCCTGCGGAGGGGGATCGAAGGCCGGGGCTCTGCCCAGGATGGGACAGGAGGGTCTGGCGTGGGGGGCTGGAAGTGAGGCCAGCACAGAGGGGAGGGGCTGGCTGTGGGGCTGCCCCTCGCTGGAGGGCTTGGCTACGCGCCGGGTCGCTTGGGTCCTGCTGGGGCACTGAGCCCCGACTCCCTGGGGACAAAGCCCGGGGCCCTGCTGCTGCTGGCGCTGTGGGGTGGCAGGTTGCTGTGTGGGGGCGTTTAGTGCCGGGGGTGGGTGTTGGGGGCCCTCTGGAGGCGTGGGGAGGGATGTACTGGGGGGCAGAGCCAGGCACTGCTCCCCTCCCCCTGCTTGTGCTGGGGTGGGCGCAGGACTCCTGGGTTCTCACCCTGGGGGAGGTGGGCTGGAGCAGCGCCCTGGCCAGGAGCTGTGGGGCCGGCCCTGTGTGCTCTCCTGGGGGGCAGGGCATGCGAAATAACCGGCAGGACCTTTACTGCAGGCAGCGAGTTGGAAATCAGCCTCCGGCCCGTCACCAGCCTGGTTCTTTATGGGCCGGCACGGGGGGAAAATCCCCGGCGTAAGCAGCTTCCGAGTCGTAAAGCCGGGCCGGGCTGTAAATCTCCCGCCGGCGGCGGGGCGGGGGGGGGGGCAGAGTCGCAGCCAGGATCCCTGCAGCTGGACTGCGGGTCCCCCTGCGCTCCGGTGTGGGAGAGACGCAGGGGCCCGGCCCCCTCCCCCGCCCGCGCTGCGCCCCGCCCTGCCCGTGTCTCCGGGGGGGCCCGGGGTGCTGGGCATCGCGGGCCGGTTCCTGGCCTTGGCCTTGGCAGCGGCTGGGCGGGGGCTACTGGGCTGCCCCGGCCTGAGCCCGGGGTGCGGCCGGTCCTGCCCCAGCCCCGCGCAGTGGCCACAGCGTGTCCTGAGCGCGGCCCCCTCCCCCCCCGGGACGGGCGGGCTGCTCCGGGGCACCGGGGCAGGGCACAGCCGGGCCAGGCCTCGCGGCACAGAGCGAGGGTGGGGACACGGGGGGGGGGAGGGGTCGCTCCCGGACGCTGGCAGGGGCCGGTTTAGCCCCTGGCTGGTAGCCAGGCTGCCATGTGGGCTCTGCCCCCCCCCCCCGCTGCCAGGCTGTGAGCGGGCACTGGGCAGGCGCGGGAGGGTCCGTCGATCTCTCCCTGTCCTTGGCAGCTCCCCACCCCCACTGCGCCGGAGCCCGATGGGGGGGGCAGGGCCCTTCCCGGGGGGCTGGCTCCGCTCATGGCCCCCCAGCACCTGGCGCCTGCCGGAGCAGCTTGGGCAGGGGGCCGGGGGCAGAGCAGGTGGGGGGAGGATGGAGGAGCCCCCAGCCCGGCTGCTGTCACCCCGTGCGCCTGCCGGGGGCGATCGCTGGCTCCCTCGCGCGCTCAGGCTGGCGGCTGTTCTGCAAAGCGAAATCCCTGTCAAAAGCCTTTTGTCTCGGCCCCGGCCCCGCGAACCCGGCCCCGGGGAGGCTGCCGAGACCTGGCAGCGCTTCCGCCGCAGCTGGCAGGATCCGCGCAGCCTGGCACAGACCGGCCTCTCCGGGCAGGGGCCTTCGCGGGGCCGGGCTCCAGGCGCCGGGTCAGGGCCGGGGCAGTTCCTGGGGCCCGGCGGGTCTGCGCTGCTCTGGCCGGCTGGGGTGTGGGGCGAAGCCTCTGGGATCGGGCAGCTAGAGCAGAAACTGAGCAGATAGAGCCAGGCGCCAGGGCCAGGCCTATGGAAATACAGGGGACAGCGGGGGCTGCGGGTCGGGAGTGAGGGGCACCGGCAGAGCTCGGGGGCTGCGGGTCGGGAGTGAGGGGCACCGGCAGAGCTGGGGGGCTGCAGGTCGGGAGTGTGGGGCACCGGCAGCACTGTACGAGGACGCTGTTGGATGGAGGCATCGGGCACAAATCTGGGAGATTGAGGTTCATCCCTGTGTGACGCTGGGTGAATCCCTCCCACTGTGCAGTGGGGAGCCTCCGAGGAGCTGGCAGGACTCGGGGTCCCTGGGGACGTCCAGAACGTGCTGTGGGGATGTGGGGTCCCTGCTCTGCTGGGTCAGTGTGACCCTGCGCCTGTGCTGTGGGTGCTGCTGAGGGGCAGCGCCCTGGTGTGGCGAGACGGCCGGATCTGAGAGCGAAGGTGCCACCTGCCAGCAGCACCAGCCAGCCGGCAGAGCCCCGAGCTCGCCCTGCGTGGGTCAGGCGGGAACCCCCTGCTCGGCGGCTGCCATCCCTGGGGCTGACGCTCTGACCAGCCCTGTGCGCAGCCTGCAGCCCCTGGAGACCCCCCGCTGCTTGGCCGCCGGGGCTGGGCTGCTGGGGTGGCTGGGCAGGGAGGGGCCCGGTTCGGCCGTGGGCTGGGGGCCTCCCCCTCCCCGTATTTCCTGCGTGTTCGTTCCTGGCTCTGACAAAGGCACCGTGTGACTCCCGTGGCTAATCAGCGGCGCCCTCACGGCAGGGCCTCTCGCTGACCTTTCCGCCAGAGCCGCCTGCCACAAATGGCACCGTGCCCGGCTATTTTTACTCTGGGTAAGTGGCTGGGCTGCTCCCCTCCCCACGCAGGGGCCGGGGGCCGGGGGCCGGAGCAGGGACAAGCCGCTCGCTGCACACGACGGCTGCAGCTCTCGGGGGCTGAGGGACTCAGCGACCGGCACGGCGAGCGTGGGCTGCAGAGCCGGCCCCGGCCATAGGGCCCCCCAGCCGACCTGCAGGCCCCGGGGCCCGGCCTTCTCCTGCGCTCGGCCCCGGGGCCTGCAGGCCAGAGGGGCCCGGCCCAGCCTGGGGGAGCCCGAAGCCGGGTCCGCGCTGCCCCTCGCTGGGCTGGCCGAGCTGCCTGGTGAGCCCTCGCCAGGGAGCCGGGTTCTCTCCCTGCTGGTCTCGAATAGCCGGGGGCTCCGAGGGGCCCAGGCCGAGCGCCCGCTCTGGGGGGGCCGGGCCAGGTCTCTGTCTCCCCTCGGGCCTGGGCTGGCACGGAGCAGTCTAGGGCCTGAGCTGCAGTGGGGGAGGGGGTCCCTGAGTCCCCCTGCGCTGCCCCCCGAGGGCGCCGGCTGGTCGTTACTCCCCAGGCACAGCCGCTCACACAGGCCAGCCCAGCTCCCCCCAGCACCCTGCACCAGCCGGAAGCCTGCGGGGAAAGCCGGGCTGAGCTGCGCTGCCCCTGAGTAAACGGGCTGAGATCCGGGAGCAGCAGGACCCAGCGGGACGGGACAGCCCCCCCCCCCCACCTGCCTCCAGCCCAGCTCCCCACTTACCCCCAACCCACCCCTTCTCCCAGCCCCCCGCCTCCAGCCCAGCTCCCAACTGAAACCGCAGCCCCCCCACCCCGTTCCCATCCCCGCCCCACGCAGAGCTCCCTGGGACAGAGACCCACATGCAGCCCTTGGCAGCCCTGTGACGGGGGCTCCGGGGTGGTGGGGCCAGGCGCCCGTAACCCCTGGCTGGCCACGCAGGGAGCGGGGCACTGGGCTGAGCAGGGCGGGACCCGCGGATGCGGCGCTGGCAGAGGGGGCAGCCCCCGGGGCTCGGACGGGTTCTGATTGTTCAGGACGGGAGCGGCGGGGAGGCCGGAGAGCGGAAGGATCCTTCCTTGGAGAGGCCTCGCCACAGGCGCTGGGCGCGGTTCTGAGCCCGACTGGCTCTGCTGGGCACAGCCGGGATCCCAGCACACCCTGCCCCTCACAGCCCCCTGCCGCCCCACACGCACTGCCCCCTGCTTCCCTCCCGCCCCAGTGAGCGCAAGGGTCAGGCCGGGGGGCAGCATGGAACTGCCACAGTGCCAGCAACACGAGCCCCACAGCACCGGGGCTGGGACAGGAGCAGCAACTGGCTGCAGCTCAAAAATCTCTAGAACAGGCTAAAGCTGGGCTGGCAGGGGCTGCGGGTCGGGAGTGAGGGGCACCGGCAGAGCTGTGTGTTGGGGGGAGCCCAGGGCTGGGGCTGTGAGTCGGGAGTGGGGGGCACCGGCAGAGCTGGGGGGGAGCTCAGGGCCGGGCTAGGAGGGGCTGCGGGTCGGGAGTGAGGGGCCCCGGCAGAGCTGTGTGTCGGTGGGAGCCCAGGGCTGGCTGTGGGGGCTGCAGGGTCGGGAGTGAGGGTGTGACGCAGGAGGGAGCGGGGTGGACTGACCTGGGAATGTCGTTTAGTTTTACTGGGACTGTCTGTGTGGGGGAGGGGAGAGCAGGGGGTGACTCTAGGGGAGGGACGGGACCTGAGCCTGTAACCTGAGCCAGGGGGGGGGGGGGGCAGGTGACACCTTGGCCTGGACAAAGGGAGAGGAGGAGCGCGGGGGGGGGGGGTGAGTCGGCTGCGTGGGGGGGGGGTTTCAGTTCTGGGCTGGCTGGGAAGAGGCAGGAACTCAGGTCTGGGGTCTGAGCTCCTCGCCCCCCAGAGGGACCTGGCTGAGGGGTCCTGGTTGTACCTACAAGCCCTGCCTGGGACTGTTCCTGTCGGCGAATAACCCTCCTGTGTTACTGGCTGGCTGAGAGTCCCGGGGAATCGCAGGAAGTGGGGGGTGCAGGGCCCTGACTCCCCCACATGCTGTGACAGAGGGGCACCGGCAGAGCAGCATTCAGGGGAGCCCAGAGCTGGCTGTGGGGGCTGCGGGTTGGGAATGGGGGGCGCCGGCAGAGCTGTGTGTTGCGGGGAGCCCAGGGCTGGCTGTGGGGGCTGCAGGTTGGGAGTGAGGGGCACCGGCAGAGCCGGGGGGGGCAGGGCTGGCTGTGAGGGCTGCGGGTCGGGAGTGGGGGGCGCCGGCAGAGCTGGGGGAGGGCCAGGCCTGGCTGTGGGGGCTGCGGGACGGGAGTGAGGGGCACCGGCAGAGCCGGGGGGGCCAGGGCTGGCTGTGGGGGCTGCGGGTCGGGAGTGGGGGGCACCGGCAGAGCTGGGGGGGGGCAGGGCTGGCTGTGGGGGCTGCGGGTCAGGAGTGAGGGGCACCGGCAGAGCTGGGGGAGCCCAGGGCTGGCTGTGGGGGCTGCGGGTCGGGAGAGGCGGGCGCCGGCAGAGCCGGCAGGGGGAGCCCAGGGCCAGGCCGGGGGGCAGTGGGGCGGGGCGGCTGGCGGTGACGAGAGCCGATGGCGGGAGCAGAACTCTCCTGTCCTAATGACATGTCATGAATTGACTTTAAAAGCTGGTCGGGGCTGATCTGGGTCATTTCACGTCAGGCTCGTACTGAGCCGGCCTGGGCAGGGGCAGCCACTGGGGGGCGGCTGGTGACTCTCGCCCCATTCGCCGTGGGGGCGGGGCCTGTTTGCTTAGCTCCGCCCCCTGCCACACTGGGGCGACCGGCGACCCCGGGGCCTGGCCTCCCCATTCTGCCCCATGTTCCTGCCCTCCAGGCCGGACCCACTGGCTGACGCCCGGAGATGCCTCACCCCACTGTGGGGCTGGCAGATGGGGGGGCTGTGATTGGCTGCGCTCCATGCGGGTGGCCCACTGCAGAGCGCTCTGATTGGCCAGAGTGCAGGGGAGTCTCGCTGCAGAATAACGTGATTGGTTGTGGGGGAGGGGGGGCGGGAGGTGCGGAGTGTTTGCCATGGGACAATGCGATTGGCTGCACCGTGGGGCGGGGGTGGGGCTTTGCCTTCGCCCTCCTATGGGGAGGTCCCCGTGGGGTGGGGGGTCAGCGGGAAGCCGGGCCCCTGGCGGGGAGACGGGGGCTTGGTGTGAATGGGGGGTGGAGACGCCGGAGGCCCCGAACCAGGAGCAGCCTGAGCCAGGGGCTAAAACTGCCCCCGCCTGCCCCCGCCCTCACCCCGCCCCCTGCCCCCGCCTGCCCCTGCCCCACCTCGGACCTCGCCCCACCCTCACCCCGCCCCCTGCCCCCGCCTGCTCCTGCCCCGCCCCACCTCGGACCTCGCCCCCGCCATGGCCTCACCCTGCCCCTCCCTCACCCCCACCCCCTGCCCCACCCTCACCCTGCCCCCTGCCCCACCCTCACCCCCTGACCCCACCATGCCCCCTGCCCCACGCCTGCCCCCGCCATGGCCTCACCCCCTGCCCCTGCCGTCCCACTTTGTGCCCCACCTCACCCCCTGCCCCTCCCTCACCCCCACCCTGCCCCCTGCCCCACCTCGCCCCCTGGCCCTGCCTTGCCCTCACCCCAGCCCCACCTTGCCACCTGTCCTGCCCCCACCTCGCTCCCTGGCCCCATCTCACCTCCGCCCCCTGCCCCACCTCTCTCCCCGTCCTGCCCCCTGCCTGCACCTCACCCCCCCACCCCTGTGTCACAGAGTGAGGGGGAGCCCGGCCCTGCACCCTCTGCCCGGGACTCCCAGTGACTCTCAGCCAGCCAGTAACACGGAAGGTTTATTGGACACAGGAGCACAGGCTACAGCAGAGCTTGTGGGCACAGCCAGGACCCCTCACTCTGGTCCTTCTGGGGGTGCAGGGAGCTTAGACCCCAGCTTGGGATTCCCTGCACTGCACCCCCAGCCCCAAACCGACACTGACCCCCGCTCTCCAGCCGGCTCCCTCCTTTGTCCAGCTCCCCGGGCAGAGGTGTTGACCTCCCGCCCTGCCTAGCTCAGGTTCCAGGCTCAGGTCCTGTCCCTCCCCTAACGTCCTGCCGGCTCTCCCATCCCCCACACAGACAGCCCCTGCTCCAGCACCCCCTGCCCCTGCCTTGCCCTGGCCTGGAGCAGCAGTGGCTATGTGATGGGGTGGGAATTTTCTGTAAATATTTTGTGTGAATACTGTGCGTGCCTCAGTTTCCCCACATGCTATTGGTTCAGGAGGCAGCGGGAGGAGACTGGCTGCTCTCGGACACAGGTGCGAACGGCACCCAGCTGTCTTGGGCTTGGGGGCCAAGTCAATGGAGGGTCTGTGCAGACAATGGCAGAGCCAATCACCGGGATGTTTAATGTCCCTGGAAAGGAGCCAGCCAGGCCTGACCAGCCCGGAGCAGCGGGCTGAGATGGGGCAGGTGGGCCTGGCCAGTAGCCGGGGGTTGAACAGAGGCCAGAGGGACAGACCGGAAACCAGGGGGTCGCCCCGCCGGGCTGGGGCTCTGGGGCACTAGGCTGTGCCCGTTCTCTGCTAACCAAGGACAAACCCGCCTGTCTGCCTGCGCCCTGCCAGGATCCCGGGTGCTGCACTGGGGAGGGGTGGGAGCAGGAGCTGCGTGCCAGAGCATCCCGGCACCGGGGGGCGGGGGGTGCCGGGCGCAGCCGGGCCGATGCTGCGCGGGGGGAGCGTCAGTCACTCGGCGGGTGGGGGGGGGCAGGGGAGCCGTCGCTCGGTGCCGGGGTCCCTGGGCACGTGCCGGCGGGAGCTGTTCTCACCACGGGGGTGTGCCGGGCGCAGCCGGGCCGATGCTGCTCGGGGGGAGCGGGGGGAGCGTCAGTCACTCGGCGGGTGGGGGGGGCAGGGGAGCCGTCGCTCGGTGCCGGGGTCCCTGGGCACGTGCCGGCGGGAGCTGTTCTCACCACGGGGGTGTGCCGGGCGCAGCCGGGCCGATGCTGCTCGGGGAGAGCGGGGGGAGCGTCAGTCACTCGGCGGGTGGGGGGGGGCAGGGGAGCTGTCGCTCGGTGCCGGGGTCCCTGGGCACGTGCCGGCGGGAGCTGGTCTCACCATGGGGGTGTGCCGGGTGCAGCCGGGCCGATGCTGCTCGGGGGGAGCGTCAGTCTCTCCGCTGGGGCGTGGGGTGGGGCGGGGCGGCCGTCGCTCGGTGCCGGGGTCCCTGGGCACGTGCCGGCGGGAGCTGGTCTCACCACGGGGTTGTGCCGGGCGCAGCCGGGCCGATGCTGCTCGGAGGGAGCGGGGGGAGCGTCAGTCACTCGGCAGGGGGTGGGGCGGGGAGGCCGTCGCTCGGTGCCGGGGTCCCTGGGCACGTGCCGGCGGGAGCTGGTCTCACCACGGGGGTGTGCCGGGCGCAGCCGGGCCGATGCTGCTCGGAGGGAGCGGGGGGAGCGTCAGTCACTCGGCGGGGGGGGGCAGGGGAGCTGTCGCGCGGTGCCGGGGTCCCTGGGCACGTGCCGGCGGGAGCTGGTCTCACCACGGGGTTGTGCCGGGCGCAGCCGGGCCGATGCTGCTCGGAGGGAGCGGGGGGAGCGTCAGTCACTCGGCGGGGGGGGGCAGGGGAGCTGTCGCGCGGTGCCGGGGTCCCTGGGCACGTGCCGGCGGGAGCTGGTCTCACCACGGGGGTGTGCGGAGAACAGAAGGTTTACGGAGCTGCACTAAATGACGTGAATAGTTTGGAGCCATAAAGAGGGACGGTTTTATGTCCGACGCCCGTACCCAGCGCTGCTGTTCTGCCATTGCGGAGACGGGGCGTTATTTATAGACGGCAGCGTGCGCGAGGGAGCCGCGGGAGAGCTGAACGCCAGCCAGGGACCCGCGCTTCGCTCAGCGACTCATTTCCCAGGCAGCTGCCGTCTACACTTCTCACCCATTAAAAAAAAATTAACAAGTTTGCAGCCAGTCAGGTGGAAAAAACAATAATTGTTTGAAGCCGGATTTCCCCCTTTCCCACTGCCGAGTCGCCCGGGGTGAGAGCCGCCGGGCGCAGGCAGCACACGGACGGCCTTGGGCCAGGCTGGAGGAGCCAGATTGGGCTGGGGGCTGGGCGGAGGGTAAGGGGCATGAGCAGAGCAGAGGGGGGTGTTCAGGGCTGGGACAGCCGGAGGCTGCGGGTCGGGAGTGAGGGGCATTGGCAGGGCTGCGCCAGTCTCCCTGGCTGCACGGTCGCGCCCGCTGCAAGCCTGCGTGTTACGTGGCAACTGCTCGTTTGCTGCATCCTGGGGGTGGGTTTGTGCTGGCAGCAGCAATGCCTGAGGGCCGCTCACCCAGGGGTGTTAAGAGCAGAGGCCACTGGGGGCGACAGGATGGGTGCCTGGCACGTCTCCCGGTGAGCACGTGACCCAGCCGCGTCACCCATCACTCCCCTGTGGGAGGAGCCGCCCCGCTGCAGGCCCGGGTTTCCCGCACAGGTTCTGTGACGTGTTTCTCTTGATCCTCGGGGACTCCGGCG
Source organism: Mauremys mutica (assembly GCF_020497125.1). Lineage (NCBI taxonomy): Eukaryota > Metazoa > Chordata > Testudines > Geoemydidae > Mauremys > Mauremys mutica. Next base: position 1,075,503 of record NC_059081.1, on the reverse strand, counting down.
GGAGCAGGTGCAGCACTGGGCCCAGCAGCGCGAGCTCGGGGGAGGGACCACGAGTCCCCAGCAGGACGTGGTGCCTGTGCTGCGGGTGTTGCTGCAGGTGTTGGTGTTGGTGTTGCTGCGGGTGTTGGTGTTGCTGCAGGTGTTGCTGCAGGTGTTGGTGTTGCTGCAGGTGTTGCTGCGGGTGTTGCTGTTGCTGCGGGTGTTGCTGCGGGTGTTGGTGTTGCTGCGGGTGTGGGTGTTGCTGCGGGTGTGGGTGTTGCTGCGGGTGTTGGTGTTGCTGCGGGTGTTGGTGTTGGTGTTGCTGCGGGTGTTGCTGCGGGTGTTGGTGTTGGTGTTGCTGCGGGTGTTGGTGTTGCTGCGGGTGTGAGTTGCTGCGGGTGTGGGTGTTGCTGCGGGTGTTGCTGCGGGTGTTGGTGTTGCTGCGGGTGTGAGTGTTGCTGCGGGTGTTGGTGTTGCTGCGGGTGTGAGTGTTGCTGCGGGTGTTGGTGTTGCTGCGGGTGTTGGTGCGGGTGTTGGTGTTGCTGTGGGTGCGGCTGGTCTGGACACTCCGGAAGCGGCTGCACTAGCAGCGGGAGGGGCGCGAAGGCGCTTGGCCAGGTGACGGTCAGCAAAGCCCTGGCCTGGTGCCCTGTCCCATGGGTCACAGGGACACAAACACACGCGTGCCCGTGACAAGGGGCCGGCTCAGTCGGCACCAGGACGCTGGCCTTGGCCAAGACACCCCCCACGACTTCTCCATTTAGACACTGACACAAACAAGTTGTGTGTCACGTTCCCGGTGTTAGTTACCAGCCTCATGTCTTGTACCTGCTGGTTCGAACGAAGCAGCCTCATCCGTTATCCTGTCACCCTCCGGCTCTCCCGGGGCTCGGCGTGTCCCTGTGCCGGCCCGCAGGCGCCCGACAGATCGGGGTGCGCCAGGCACCGGCTCCGGCCAGGCACGTGCTGACCCCGCGGGGCCTGGCTCAGAGCTGGCGCGTTACTGTTCGGCCAACGCCCGGGTCCTGCAGCTTTCGGCTGCTGAGCTGAGGGGCCGGGATCCCTGAGCATAAGCCAGGGACACCCAGCGGCTTGGCCTGGGTTAGCTGGTGTATCCCAGCAGCGTCTGTCACCTCTGGAACCGGCCGGAGCTCAGCTGGGGCCATTTACCTGCTTCCACCTGGCAAATCGCTCGCTGGGTTCCTGTCGCAGCAACCCCCGGGCGCGGCTCCCAGGGCTCCCTGTGCGCACACACCTGAGATGCTGCTGGCGGGGGGAAGTGGGACGGGGAGAAACCTGAACATTGGATTGTTGGTGTCTGTCACGGACGCACAGATCATGTATGGCCCCTGGGGGAGCCCCCTTCAGTGCAACAGCCCTTCTCGGGGGCCACCCTCTCCCGGGGTCCGGCCCCTCCACCTCCTGGAGCCTCAGCACGTCTGTCTGTGCCGTGGGCCCCTCGGGGAGTCCCTTCGCTCTGGGCCCCCCGGGCCTCCTCACCCCCAAAGGGGATTATACCCCCAGCCCTGTTCTCTAGCCCGGAGCGACTCTCCCCCAGCGTAACACAGGAGGGTTTATTGAGCGTTGAACCCAGCACAGGAAACTCTCCTGGCCTCAGGCCTGGCCTCCCTCAGCCCAGCACATCCCAGTCCCCCTGCAGCCAGGGGGGCTCTGCCTGCTCCCCCTCTCCAGCCCCGAGCCCCCCTGCTCCCAGCTGGGCCTCCGATACCCCCGGCCCCAAGCCCCCTCTGTCCATTGGCTTCTCTCCAGGGAAACAGGGTCACCTGGGCCCCCTCTCCTGTCTTTTGGCCCCTCTGGCTGGAGCCGGCTGGTCAGGTCACCGGGGTCCTCTCCCCGCAGCCCATTGTCCCCCACTGGCCAGAACCAGCTGCGACTCCTGAGCTGGGTCTCCGGGTCCCCAGGTCACCAGTCTCCATCCTCCAGGCCGGGCCGGGGTCCCGAGTCCCTCTCCGGTCCTGTGTCCCAACAAACTCCCTCTCCCCTCCCCTCGTTACACCAGTGACACCCGGGGACACTGAGCCCCACCCGCCTGCCTGCAACCCTGGAAAACCATGAAAATCCCCCACTTTGTCACAGTGTCTGGGCCCATCTGTCACAGAGGCTGCTCCCCTGGGCGGTGAGACAGATCCCAGCGCACCCCGGGGACTGCCTGGGACTTGGGGAGGGAAGCACCCGGCACGAGGCCTGTCAGAGCCAGGCCCCTGATTAATCACCAGCCTCCCCGGCCCTCCAGCCCGCGGCTCATTAGCACTTTAATTCGCGGCGCCACTCGCTGAGGGCAGCTGATTGAGCTCAGTGCGTCTCATCTGGGGAGCAGTAATCAGCCGCAGCCAGGGACAAGAGCCTGAACGGGGAACTGGGGGGGCATGGAGCATGGGGGAGTCCTGGGGGAACATGGGGGAGTCCCGGGGGGGCAGCCCCGGGGGAGCATGGGGGAGTCCGGGGGGGGCAGCCCCGGGGGAGCATGGGGGGAGTCCTGGGGGGGCAGCCCCGGGGGAGCATGGGGGGAGTCCTGGGGGGGCAGCCCCGGAGGAGCATGGGAGGAGTCCTGGGGGGGCAGCCCCGGGGGAGCAGGGGGGGCAGCCCGGGGGGGGCAGCCCGGGGGGACCAAGGGGGAGTCCAGCGGGGGCAGCCCCGGGGGAGCATGGGAGGAGTCCGGGGGGGGCAGCCCCGGGGGAGCATGGGGGGCAGCCCTGGGGGAGCAGCCCCGGGGGAGCATGGGAGGAGTCCTGGGGGGCAGCCCTGGGGGAGCATGGGAGGAGTCCTGGGGGGCAGCCCTGGGGGAGCATGGGGGGGAGTCCAGGGGGTGCAGCCCCGGGGAAGGAAGGGGGGGGCAGGCCTGGGGGGGCAGCCCTGGGGGAGCATGGGAGGAGTCCGGGGGGGCAGCCCCGGGGGAGCATGGGGGGGCAGGCCTGGGGGGGCAGCCCGGGGGGAGCATGGGAGGAGTCCGGGGGGGCAGCCCCGGGGGAGCATGGGGGGGCAGGCCTGGGGGGGCAGCCCTGGGGGAGCATGGGAGGAGTCCGGGGGGGCATGGGAGGAGTCCTGGGGGGCAGCCCTGGGGGAGCATGGGGGGGCAGGCCTGGGGGGGCAGCCCCGGGGGAGCATGGGAGGAGTCCTGGGGGGGCAGCCCTGGGGGAGCATGGGGGGGAGTCCCGGGGGTGCAGCCCTGGGGATGGTGCTGGGGGAGGCAGGGGGCATCTGGCCCTGGCAGGGCTCGTGTGTGAAATGTCAGGGTGTTTGGGACAGGGCGCTCCAGCCAGAGGCTCGGGGTGGGTGCACGCTCTGCCCCGCTCGCTGGCATGCCTGGTGGCCGGCTCTGCACGGGCAGGGCTGTTCTAAGCACAGGCTGCCAGGCTGCCAGGGGGCTGCGCCGTGGGCACGGCTGGGGCCCGCTGGTGCTGCCTGGGGCAGCTCACAGGTGTGGTGTGTGGCTGGCGAGCGCAGAACCGCGCAGGCTGAGCTGTGAGCTGTGTGCTCCCTGGCCAGGGGCCGGGGCGGCCTGGGGCTGAGTGGCCTTCCCCACAGGCGCGGCGATGGGCAGGTGGCCTGTCTAACCGGCTCCTGGGCAGAGCTGGCCTCTCCCAGGGCTGCACCTCTGCCTGCTGGCAATGCCCAGAGACGGCCTGGATCCACCGCGCCCACCCGCCTTGGGGCTGGAAATCCCCACAGGCAGGGCACTGAGAGCCGGGGCAGGCTTGTCACAGGGAGCTCGGGGGCGGGGGGGGCTGGATCCAGCTTAGCCGTGGGCTGGTCTCTTTGGCATCTGTCTCTGTGTGGGGCCATACGCCTCCCTCCCTCTGCGTGCCCCACGTCTGGAGAGCCCAGTGTGAACGGGCTGGGTCGGACCGCAGGGCGGGGTTGCGCCCGGGACAGATACGCCGTGTTCCCTGCATCTCACTGCTCGGGGATAACGCTCGTGTGACGAAGTGGGGCTGTTCTTAACGTTTCCTCTGAATACTGTGTGGGTGCCTCAGTTTCCCCTAGGCATTTCTTATGTCTCCAGTGCCCATAAATGGCCAACGCTGTCTCCTAGCAACAGATGGCCGGGGCCCTTCCCCCCTGCAAGGGGGATGCTAAAGGTGAACAAAGGGATCAGGTGACCTCCTGGCCCGGGGAAGGGGCTGAGCAGAGGAGGGGCTGGAGGGGGTCAGTCTGGGCCTGGCTGGGGACGAGGAGTGAAGGGCAGACGTGGGGGTCTGGCTCACTGCCCCCCAGAACGGACCCGGCCGAGGGGTCCTGTTCGCGGTACCTACAAGCTCTGTGTTAGACCCTGTTCCTGCCATTGAATAAACCTCTGTGTCACTGGCTGGCTGAGAGTCACGTCTGACTGCGCAGTGGGGGGGCAGGACCCTGTGGCCCCCCAGGACCCCGCCTGGGCGGACTCGCTGTGGGAAGCGCACGGAGGGGCAGAGGATGCTGAATGCTCCAAGGAGAGACCCAGGAGGTGAAGCCGTGGGAGCTTCTTGCCCTGCAGACAGGCTGCTCCGAGGGAGAGGAGGCTCCCCAGGGTCCTGCCTGGCTTGGTGGGGAGCAGCGCCCGGGGACCCCGTGACAGCTCGACTGCCAGGCTCTGCACTGCCTGGGCCTCGCTGCCCCAGCTGCACACGCAGGGGAGTGTGTCCGTCGCTGAGCCATGTTGGCATGTGGGTTGAGGATGATGCAGGGGCTGCGGGGAGATGGGGGCAGCGGGGAGATGGGGGGTCGGCGGGGGCAGCAGGGAGACGGGGGGCCTGTGAGGGCGGTGGGGGAGGTGGCCAGCCTGGACCAGGCAGAGCCGGCTGCAGCAGAAGGGGCAGGATGCCCTGCGCGCTGACGGCAGCTGCCCCCCCGGGGGGCTCAGGGCCGGCCCGTGCCCTGGAACAGGGGCCAGGAGCCCTGCCGAGGGGGGGCGGTTTCCAGTCCCTGCTCCGGTAGCTGCCTGTTCCCTCCCCCCACAGGAGCGGTGTCACGGGGCCAGTGCTGCTGTCAGCACAGTGACAGGGCCACGCTCCACTGCCCAGGCGTCTCTAGCGAGTGTCTCCCCAGCGGGCACCGGCCAGCGACCTGGCACGGCTCCCCCCCCACACACACCAGGGTTCAGAGCATCCCTGTGACAGCCCCCCCCCCACGGCACCATCGGTGCCGCCGTCGGGCCTGCCAGGGCAGTGGGGATGTGACACCTCTTCGAGTGAGGGATCCAAGCCACAGCCAGGCTGTCCCACTGGGCCAGCCCGGGACTCACCCCAACCATCTCCCAGCCCCGACCCGCAGCCCCCTGCTAGCCCAGCCCTGGGCTCTCCCCCCCAGCCCTGCTGGTGCCCCTCACTCCCGCCCCGCAGCCCCTGCTAGCCCAGCCCTGCTGGTGCCCCTCACTCCCGACCCGCAGCCCCCTGCTAGCCCAGCCCTGGGCTCTCCCCCCCAGCCCTGCTGGTGCCCCTCACTCCTGACCCGCAGCCCCTGCTAGCCCAGCCCTGCTGGTGCCCCTCACTCCCGACCCGCAGCCCCTGCTAGCCCAGCTCTGCTGGAGCCCCTCAGTCCCGACCCGCAGCCCCCTGCTAGCCCAGCCCTGGGCTCTCCCCCCCAGCCCTGCTGGTGCCCCTCACTCCCGCCCCACAGCCCCTGCTAGCCCAGCCCTGGGCTCCCCCCCCCCAGCTCTGCTGGAGCCCCTCAGTCCCACCCCACAGCCCCTGCTAGCCCAGCCCTGCTGGTGCCCCTCACTCCCGACCCGCAGCCCCTGCTAGCCCAGCCCTGGGCTCTCCCCCACAGCTCTGCCGGAGCCCCTCAGTCCCACCCCACCAGCCCTGCTGGTGCCTCTCAGTCCCGACCCGCAGCCCCCTGCTAGCCCAGCCCTGGGCTCCCCCCCGCCCAGCTCTGCTGGAGCCCCTCAGTCCCACCCCACAGCCCCTGCTAGCCCAGACCTGCTGGTGCCCCTCACTCCCGACCCGCAGCCCCTGCTAGCCCAGCCCTGGGCTCTGCCGGTGCCCCTCACTCCAGACCCGCAGCCCCCTGCTAGCCCAGGGTCGGCTCCAGCGTCTGTCGCTGCTCCAGGGAAGGGCCTGGACATGCAGGTGGCTTGTGGGTCGCTGCGGGGGGCTCTGGCCCCTGCCAGTCCAGCCAGGGCTGCTGTGGATGGGAAGGGATCTCCGGCACCCGCCTGTCCCTGGAACGCCTGTGGCTGCTGCTCCCGGGGGATGGGTCCTTGGGGCAAAGCGCCTCTGTTCCTGCAGCCGCTCCCCCGCCTCCCCCCGCCCTACTGCCCCCCCGGCACGCTGCCCCGGCCCCCCTGGCCACGCTGCCCCAGCCCCCCCGGCCACGCTGCCCTACTGCTGCCCTGACACGCTGCCCCGGCCCCCCCGGCCACGCTGCCCCGGCCAGGCTGCCCTACTGCCCCCCCCGGCCAGGCTGCCCCGGCCCCCCCCGGCCACGCTGCCCCGGCCCCCCCGGCCACGCTGCCCCGGCCACGCTGCCCTACTGCCCCCCCCGGCCAGGCTGCCCCGGCCCCCCCCGGCCACGCTGCCCCGGCCACGCTGCCCTACTGCCCCCCCCGGCCACGCTGCCCCGGCCCCCCCGGCCACGCTGCCCCGGCCAGGCTGCCCATTCCTGCTGGGCCTGGCGCCGGGCCGGCGAGTGGCCGGGCTGCAGGAGCTGGCGGGGACGGGGCCACCTCCAGGCACCAGCCCAGCAAGCAGGTGCTTGTGGCGACCACGGGGAAGGGGCAGCACGTCCAGCTCGTCAGCGGCAATTTGGCTGCGGGTCCCTCACTCCCTCTGGGAGCGAAGGACCAGCCGCCGAATTGCCACCGAAGGCTGAAGCGGCGGCGGTGGAGCTGCAGGTCGCGATCGCGGCTTTGTTTTGTTTTTTGCTGCTTGGGGCGGCAAAAACCCTGGAGCCGGCCCTGGGCGGGGAGGGAGATGCCGGATCTCGGGCTGGACCAGCGAGCGGCTCGGGTCCCTGGGCCGGGAGGGAGATGCCGGATCTCGGGCTGGACCAGCGAGCGGCTCGGGTCCCTCTCTGTTAATCAGAGATCGGCCACGACGAGACGCGCTAATTACGAGCGGGAGCCTTTGTCTCGCAAGCCTGATTGTTCTCGCAGCGACACCCCCCCATGCCGTGCCGCGAGGGAGGGGGGTTATCGGCTGATCCGGCCTGGCCCGTCTGAGCCCATTGCCGCCTGGCGGGTCCTGGGGGAAGGTGGGTCGGAGACGTGGCAGGGCCCAGGCCGGTGGCACAACGGGCTCTGGGGCGTGGGGCGTCCTCTGCTTCGCGAGATGCTCTGCACAGGCCCCCGCCCGCCGACATCGGTTCCTTATCGCCTGACACGGCCTTAATTAACTCCCCAGCCTGATAACGCGCCGAGCCCGGCTCCGGGAGACACCTGCCACAGAGACCGGCTGGGCAGCGCGGAGCTGGGAGATACGGGGGGATCGGGGTGGTACCGAGAGCCGGGGGGGATCGGGGGGCGGTACCGACAGCCGGGGGGGGGATCGGGGTGGTACCGAGAGCTGGGGGGGATCGGGGGGCGGTACCCACAGCCCCCTACCCCCCACACTGCCCCCCCTGCTGCCCCCAGCCCCCTACCCCCCATGCTCGGGTGACCCCTGGGCTCCGGCAGCGTGGGGGGCAGGGCAGGGCCATCCACCCCTTCCCCTCTGGTGTCTCCACCTCCCCCTGCCCCCCGGAGCCCCAGTGCAGTGGGGAGGCCCCCCCCCCACGGGGTCAGTCACAGGTTCCTGGGCCGCGCCCACCCCGTGGCATTGGGGAGCCTGGCTCGAGTGGGGCCCTTCACAGGAGTCTCCTCCGTCACTTTGCCAGGGGCTGCTGGGGGGGGTTAGTCGGGGGGGTCCCTCGGCTGATCCCTGTGCTGGCAGCACATTGCCCCTCCCTGGGTCCTGCCCCCCAGGGGATCCCTGCCCCCATCCCGCCCTCAGACGGGGGCTGGCTCCGCTCCCGGCTGCCCCGTGCTGACGTCTCTGGGGCTGTGGGGTCCCAGCAGGGAAGGGGCACGGCAGGGGGCCCTGAGGCTGAGCTCCCCGCCCTGCCCCCCACGTCCCGGCGTGGAGCCGCTCTCACCGCAGGCCCCTCCCCGTGGGGCGCCCCATAAACCCGCCCGGCTGTGACGGGAGCCGAGCTGCCAATGCACCGTCAGCGAATCTCTCCCAGCGCAGATGGGAGCCGGCGCCACCCGCTGCCCACGGCCTGGGGGGGCTGCCGGGGCCACATGCGGCTGCTCCTGGTGCCACCGCAGCACTTCCCGCCGCCCCCCCGCCCTGCCCCCGCCTGGCTCCCCCCCCCCGCCCTGCCCCCACCTGCCCCCTTCTGCCCCTGCCCGCCTCCCGCCCCCCGCTCTGACCCCACCTGTCCCCCTCTGCCCCTGCCCTGCCCCCACCTGTCCCCCTCTGCCCCCGCCCTGCCCCCACCTGTCCCCCTCTGCCCCTGCCCCCACCTGTCCCCCTCTGCCCCTGCCCAGCCCCCTTCTGCCCCTGCCCGCCTCCCGCCCCCCGCTCTGACCCCACCCGCCGCCCCCCCGCCCTGCCCTCACCTGTCCCCCTCTGCCCCCTTCTCCCCCGCCCACCCCGCCTGCCGCCCGCCGCGGCCACCCATCCTCCTTCTGTCCCCTCCTCCCCCTCACCCCCGCCCGCCCGCTCTGCCCCCGCCCGCCTCCCGCCCATCCCCCTTCTCCCCCACCCGCCTCCCACCCCCTGCTCTGACCCCTTCTGCACCCACCCCACCTGCTCTGCCCCTCGCAGCCAGGGAGCCGCCTTGCCCTGGCACTGACACCGCTGGGTCACAGGGAACGGCCCCGTCTGGGGTGTGCAGCCCCTGGCGTGCCGGAAGCCCAGGGGCCCTGAGGGCCGGGGCTGCTGGCACATTGACTGTTACCGATTAGCTCCGTGAGAGGATGGTCCGGGGGGGGGCGCGTGTGTGTGTGCCACGAACGGCGGCTGGGCCCTGGCGGCTCCGGCTCTGCCAGGCAGCACCGCTCCGGGGCGGCGCAGGGCCCATGACACACGGCCCGGCTGGGGGGATGCAGGCGGTGAGTGCGGCCCGGCCGCAATGGGTCCCTGTCCCAAGAGCAGACCGGCCGCCAGCCACTCCCTGCCCAGGGTCGGGCTGTCTGTGCACAGAGCCCAGCGTCACCCGGCCGGCACGGCACTGGGACTGGGACGGGCGTGTGTGTCGCCACCAGCTGGAGGGGCCGAGCCCTGTGTGTGTGTGTGTGTGTGTGTGTGTCTCTCTCTCTCTCTCTCTCTCTGTCTGTGTGTGTGTGTGCGCATTGCCCCCCCTGCTGGAGGGGCTGAGCCCTGCCCTGCGTGTGCGTTTGTGAGTGTGTGTGTGTGAGCGCGTTGCCCCCTGCTGGCGGGGCTGAGCGCTGCGCTGCGTGTGTGTGTGTGTGTGTGTGTGCGCGTTGCCCCCTGCTGGCGGGGCTGAGCGCTGCGCTGCGTGTGCATTTGTGTGTGTGTGTGTGAGCACGTTGCCCCCTGCTGGCGGGGCTGAGTGCTGCGCTGCGTGTGCGTTTGTGTCTGTGGGGGGGGGGAGCGCAGTGCCCCCTGCTGGCGGGGCTGAGCGCTGCGCTGCGTGTGTGTGTGTGTGTGTGTGTGCGCGCGCGTTGCCCCCTGCTGGCGGGGCTGAGCGCTGTGCTGCGTGTGTGTTTGTGTGTGTGTGTGTGTGTGTGTGTGCGCGCGTTGCCCCCTGCTGGGGGGGCTGAGCGCTGCGCTGCGTGTGCGTTTGTGTGTCTGTGTGTGTGTCTGAGCGCGTTGCCCCCTGCTGGCGGGGCTGAGCGCTGCGCTGCGTGTGCGTTTGTGTGTGTGTGTGAGCGCGTTGCCCCCTGCTGGCGGGGCTGGGCGCTGCGCTGCGTGTGCGTTTGTGTGTCTCTGTGTGTGTGTGTGTGTGTGAGCGTGTTGCCCCCTGCTGGCGGGGCTGGGCGCTGCGCTGCGTGTGCGTTTGTGTGTCTGTGTGTGTGTCTGTGTGTGTGTGAGCGCGTTGCCCCCTGCTGGCGGGGCTGGGCGCTGCGCTGCGTGTGCGTTTGTGTGTCTCTGTGTGTGTGTGTGTGTGAGAGCGCGTTGCCCCCTGCTGGCGGGGCTGAGCGCTGCGCTGCGTGTGCCAGGCGAGCGGGGCCCTGGCGGGCACAGCTGCCCCCGGCGCTGGCTGGCTCGGTGGGGCCGTTCCGGCAGAGCTGCCCGCGCGGGGCCGGGAGCGGTAATGAGATGGATGCAGCAGAAGGACGGTGAGATAAGGCGCCGCGCTGCCCCGGCAGATTAAAGGCCTGGGATTAAGCAGGCGGTGCCAGTTCTGCTGCCTTTTTATCTCGCTGCTTCTCCCGCCATCCCCGGCAGGGACCTTCTCAGAGCTGTCAGCAGAGGAAATTGTTTGTTAACCCTTTGGGGATGAGCGCAGGCTCCTACGGGCCGGGCGCCAGAGCCCTCCCCAAGCCGCTGCCTGCCAGGAACAGCCACTCGCACCCCCCGTGTGCGGGGGCAGCTCTGCCCCCCACAGCCGCCCCCACGCCAGCCAGGCCGGGCCGCGCCGCCACCCAGCCTGCGGCTGCCCCCGTTTCCCTGCGACGGGCCCAGGAGGGTGAGGCTGGCACGGGGGGCCTGGCCCCTTTCACCAGCCACGTCAGATGGGAATGACGTCCCGTCACTGCCAGATGCTGCCCCTGAGGTGACAGGCTCCGTGCTCACCCCCGAGCCGAGCCAGCCTGTGACACAATCGGGACAGCCTTGTTCGCCATGGGAACACGACACCCCCCCGTGAGTCCCGCCGAGCCCTTGGGATAGTGAAATCTTGTGGCAGTGAGTTCCGCAGGCTGTGCGCTGCGGGGGAGCTAGCCAAGAGCCCTCCATTAGCCTTCCAGCGTGTGTGTGGGGCCCTCAGTCACCTCCCCTAGGGTAGCACAGCCACTCTCTGCCCCGCCTGGGCACCCACCTTTACCCGGCCATGGGCTCCAGGCGTAACCTCCACCCTTCCCCGGTTCCTAGGGCTCCGGGCGCAACCTTCTGCGGGTTTGTGGGGCTTTCCTCAGTGAAGGAGCCTTACGCAGCAAATCCTTAACCTGGAGTTATTAACCGTCCGGCGCACAGACCCACGCTGAGCACACGGTGCTCACCGCTCCCAGTAAGGCAGAGCAGCTTTTCCTGCTGGCCCGTCAGGATCCGCTCGTCCGTCCGGGGCTCCAGTTTCTGCCCGGTGTCATTGGCAGCTGCTGAGCTCTGGCAGCTCTGATCTCGGGTTGTGTCCTGGAGCTGGTTCCCAAAGAACTTCCTTTTGCAGCCCAGGTTAGAGAGTGAACCTGCTTCGCTGGCCCGGAACCGGGCCCTTCACTGAGTCTTGCAGAACAATCCTGTGCCCGAGCCGAAGCAACTGAAACGATCCCCACCCCGTCACAGCCCCCGCCACCTTCGCTGATTTACGTCTTGCAGAATTAGTTACGCCACAGCCCGAAAGACTCACAGACCCGGCCGGGCCCCCCAGACGCACGCCCGAGAAGCGGGGATGGGAAAGGCAGAACAATCCCAGTAGAGATTTCACATCACACTGGTGCTAAGTGGTTCCTTCCAGACACAATCGTCAGCGTTTTCTGTAAACCTCTTTGGCTGCGTTTCTCGCGGGGGGGACGACTGTTAGGAGAGGAGCCGCCGGCCCGGCCCGTATTACACTGGTCTGTGTCGTTTAGAGGGAATGTGAGGATGTGACTCGGTTTCTTAGGGCTGCTGCTGCCACTAAAGGAAAAGGCCTCAGGCCACATGTCCCGGCCTCCCCTCCCCGGCTGGGCCCTCCGCCCCACCCCCATTAATGTATATTGACACCCGCCTGCCCTGCCTGGAGCTCCTGGGCTGGGAGGGAACCTGCCCCGTTGGCCCTGCCCTCTGCTGCGGGTCTCTGGGCCGGTGCTGGATCCAGGGAGAGCTTGGCTGCGGGGAGTCTGCCCCTCGGCGGGCGGGCGGGCTGGCGGTGCTGACCCGTCGGAGAGCCCAGGCCCGTTCCCAGCTCGCGTGCTGAGATACTGAATCAATCGGGCAGAGCAGCACAGGGCTGGGATGTGCCGCTGGCTCAGTCGTGTTGCAATCATGTAACACACATGACAGATGCGGGTGCCTGGCACGCTGCTCCCAGGGCCAGAGGAACAAGGGACAAGGGGAATCTGCGTAGTGGACACACGAGCCCTTGGCACAGCAGCTGCCTCCCAGCAGGTGCCTGCGGCACCCTGAGGGCAGGCCGGGGACCTGGGCAGGGGCGTGTGGGGACCTTGTGGGGCACAGCTCCGGGGCAGCTGGCTCAGCCCGTGCTGTGTGCCGTGGGCATTTGCTGTTGTTAGCGTGTCTGGTGTGGGCCCAGGACAAGCGCCGTCCAGACGGCTACACTCACCAGCAGCACCCAGAGGTGGGATTGCGTGGCAAACGGCTCGGATCAGCGGGCCAGGAACCGCTTTCAGAACCCACGTCGCCTGCCTGCGCCGTTTGCGAGCGCCTCTGTTCCGAGACTGGTGTGTGTGTGTGTCACGCGCCGAACGGCCCCACACGCCACATCACTGAGCTCTGCTCCCAGGGGAGCCGATGGGCCAAGCGCTGTCCCCCCCCCCACTGCTCTGGGGTCAGGAATGGGGTGCTGGGGGGAGGGGTCAGACAGCACCCTAAGAACGTTCCGGGGCAAAGCCAAGCCTGGAAATGCAGCCCAGCCTCAGCCCCGCAGGTGTCTACACTATGGGACAGCCTGCCTGGGGGCACAGGGCTCGGGGGGCGCCGGCCTGGGGGGCACAGGCCTCGGCCAGGGGGCAGGGGCCAGGCTGCGGGGAGGCCCGGGGGCAGGGTTTGGGGGCCGCGTGTGGCCGGGCTGCGGAGCTGCAGGAGCAGGGCTGACGCTGGTGGGGCCCCTGGAGTGGGGGAGCCCCGAGCCAGGGTCTGGGGGTCCGGCTGGGGAAGAAGCCCAGAGGGTTGGGAGCTGGCCCCAGAAGAGGCCTGGTGTGACGGAGCAGGGAGCGGGGAGCGGGGAGCGGGGCAGGTTTGCCCTGGGAAGGTGGCCGGGGAGTTACACTGGGGATGAGAAGGAAGCTCCCTGAGCTGTAACCTGAGCCAGGAGGCGGGGGGGGGGGGGTTGGGTGAAGTGACACCTTCTGCCTGGGAGACTGAACAAAGGACAGGAAGACCAGAGGGGAGGGGGCAGAGAGCTGCTGGGGGGAGTTTTAGTTTCAGTTTGGGCTGGGGGGTGCAACGCAGGGAATCCCAAGCTGGGGTCTAAGCTCCCTGAACCCCCCAGAAGGACTCGATAGAGGGGTCCTGGCTGTGCCCACAAGCTCTGCTGTAGCCTGCGTCCCTATTGTCCAATAAACCTTCCGTGTTACTGGCTGGCTGAGAGTCCCGGGGAATCGCAGGGAGCCCGGGGGTGCAGGGCCCTGACTCCCCCACACGCCGTGACACCTGGCTGCGCGGAGGCCGAGCCACAGGGCCTGGGGGGCCGACGAGAAGGGACCGGCTGGGACTGGCTGTGGCAGGTGAAGCGCCCACCAGAAGGGCGGGAGGCAAAGCCCCCCACGATGGGGCGTCCAGCAGGAAGCGGCACCAGAGCGATGGGCGTATGTCCCCCCCCCACAAACCCTTTCATCTCCAGGGACTTGGGCTCAGATTTCGCCCCAGGCCCCCAAGCCCCTGTGCAGCCCTGGCTACGTGGGGCCAGTCAGTGGCTCAGCCCACAACGTGCCCCAGCGAGCAGCAGCCACGGGAGCTGGGCTCTTGACGCGACGGCCTCTGCCGAGCCCTTCCCAGGGCACCGCCCCAGCCCCGCCCACGGCTGACCGGGCGGCAGCACGAACGAGCAGGGGCTGGGAGTCGGGAGTCCAGAGTCTCACTCTGCCTTGGCCTGTGAGTCTCTGTGGAACCTCAGACAGATCCATGACCCAGTTTCCCCACCTGGGATGTTTGACTGTGCAGCCCAGGCTGGTTTCTTTGACCGTCGCGCTGGGGACGCCGGCCCAGCCACTGCTCTGGTTCTGCTGGGACAGACGGCAGCCAGGCTCTGTGCCCAGCGGCTGCTTTCCAGGCTGGGCAGTTCATTTCCGGCCTGTTTGGGATCCCCTGTGCCGTGGTTGCAGGCTGCGTGTCCTGCCTGGGGCTGGCCCGCCCCGAGGGGGACCAGATGTCCCGACTTTATCGGGACAGTCCCGATGTTTGGGGCTTTTTCTTACATAGACTCCTATTTTCACTGCCGTGGCTCACGGGGCTGCGTGTCCTGCATCGTGGATTTCTGCTACCTCCCGAGCGTCGCGGCCGCTGCTCCAGCTGTGCGCAGGGGATGCTGGGTGACGGTCACTGGCTTTATTGCCACGTGGTGGATCAATGAGTGTCCATGCTTCCCGCACCGCGATAGCCCAGCCCGGCCGGCTGGACCGGTCGCTGCTGGCGTGTGGCTCTTGGGTCCCCTCACGCTGTGGCGATTCCCTCGTGGGCGGGCTCGGAGCTGTCCTGGCCTCTCCCGCACGCAGCCCCTAACTTGGTGACTGACCCAGAGCCGTTACTGTATCCGGCAGGAGAGCCGTGCTACAGCCCAGCGCCGGCTGGGTGACGTCCCTCTGGGGCGTCCTGGACTCGTGCTTCGCCCCGCCCGGCCTCTCAATGACCCTCCCCTCCCTGTTGTAACAGTCAGACCCACGGGACCCATTGGAAACGCAGCGGGCTGGTCCCCCAGGACGGGGGAGCCCTCCACCCACTCTGTCCCCACGGCTCAGCCGGGACGAGGGAGGCCGGGAATCTTTCCTAGGTACCAGTGTCAGTCCCTGCAGTGTCCCCTCTGGGGGTGTCCCACGGGGCCCCTCTAGTCTCCTCCACTCTGTTCTGTCGAGGATCCTTTCCCGCACTCCTCACTGCCGCACCGGGCACTGCCCCACCGGCCATTAAGTGCCATGGCTGATCCCTGCCCCCGGGAGTCGGCCTCTCCCCAGAGGAGACGTGTGTGCAGGGCTTTGGTTGGGGGTGGTATGTCCGAGGGGCTGGGTGGAGCCGGGTGCCTGTGTGACAAAGTGGGAATGTTCTTAATGTTTTCTCCGAATACGGTGGGTGCCTCAGTTTCCCCCCTGCCTTTCTCAGGTATCTAGGTGGTGGGATGGGGGTGTGATTGGTGCAGAGCCCTAGGGGGCAGGTGTGACGGTGTCTGCACAGAGACTGGCGACTCCCTGTCTGCTGGCAACTGACGGCCTGGGCCCCTCCCCGGCAAGGTGCCAGCTGAAGGTGCTGGAGACACAGAGATCAGGGGCCTCCTGGCCCCCCGGGGAAGGGAGGAAGGCAGAGGAGGGGCTGGACAGTGTCAGTTGGGGGCTGGCTGGGGACATGGAGGGAGGCCCAGAACCCCCAAGATGGACCCGTCCGTGGGGCCGGCTCTCGCTTTCCCTACACGGCAGGTTTGGTCACTAGCCCCACGGCAGAGCTTGGCCATTCCCAGTAACGCAGACGTGCCCTGGGGCGGCTCCGTCTGTACTGAGGGGGCAGCCCTGCTTGCGAGAGCCTTCGCCTCTGCAGCCCCCGCCACGGGGAACGGCTCCCCGCTCGCCCCTGCTCGCTCCCCTCTGCCAGGACTAGTCCTGCCAGGACCTGGGGGGGGGGGCTGCATACTGGTTTGCAGGTGCAGGTGGGAACTGGTGTCAAAGCAGGAGCTAAGCTCCCAGGCCAAGCCGGGCTGTGACTCCAGAGCTGGGGGGGGGGGTATTGTCAAGAGCAAAAACATTCCACTGGGTCAGAAAATTACTGCGGAATCAGGCTTGAAATGAGTCAAAATTGCTGAATCCAAACAGATCTAATATCCCAGGCGGTTGCAATGCTGGCGTCAGCTCTGCTGCCTCCCTCCTGGGCACCCAGGCAGTGAATGTCAGTGACTGCGCGCTGGGAAAATGGGGGCTGCAGGTCGGGAGTGAGGGGAGCCCTGGGCTGGGCTAGCAGGGGGCTGCAGGTCGGGAGTGAGGGGCACCAGAGTTGGGGGGAGCCCAGGGCTGGGCTAGCAGGGGCTGCGGGTCGGGAGTGAGGGGCACTGACAGAGCTGGCGGGGAGTGGGGGTGGCTCAGATGGGCCGGAGGGTCTGTCCCACAGCAGCAGCCCGGGCTCTCAGCTGGGGTCCCCAGGCTGGAGCAGGGTCCCCGTGAGGGGCAGTGTGGGGGGAAAACCCTCTGATTGGCTGCTCTGCCCTGCCCACCCCCCACAGATAGTCTGTTCTCATGGGAGGGGGAGGGGAGCACAGAGAGGCCAGCGGCTCGGGGCAGCCCTGACCTGTGACGAAGTGGGAATGTTCTTCATGTTTTCTCTGAATGGCGCGTGCCTCGGTTTCCCCTGTGTGCTACTCCAGTATCTAGGTGGTGGGACCGGGGGTGTGACTGCTGCAGGGACCCCCAGAGGGCAGGGGGTGATGAGCCCTGGAGGCTGGGGGGATGGGCAGTAGGGGGGGATGGGCGGGGGTGACGGGTCCCTCCCCCAGCTCTGCCCGCGCCTGCCCGGCCGTGCCCTGGCTCTGGCCGCGCCACTTAGCTCGGCTGTGCCGCGCCGGGCGTCTCCCCTGGCAACGGGCGTGTGTGACTCCCGGGCCAGGCTCTCACTTAGGATGCAGCTTGCAACTGCCGAGTCGCTTCCTCCTCCGGCGTTGCCCCCCGGCCCCCCCGGCACAGCCCCCTGCCCCCCCAGCAGCCCCCGGCCCCCCCAGCAGCCCCCAGCCCCCCCGGCACAGCCCCCGGCCCCCCCAGCAGCCCCCGGCCCCCCCGGCACAGCCCCCAGCCCCCCGCCTGGCGCATCCCCCGGCCCCCCCGGCACAGCACCCAACCCCCCCCGGCACAGCCCCCGGCCCCCACAGCAGCCCCCAGCCCCCCCCAGCACAGCTCCCAGGCCCCCCCGGCCTCCCACCTGGTGCATCCCCCAGCCCCCGGCCCCCCGCCTGGCACAGCTCCCAGGCCCCCCCTGCATCCCAGCCCCCCACCTGGCGCATCCCCTGGCGAATCCTCCGCCTCCTGGAGCCGCACCTCTCTGAGCCTCAGCACGTCTGTCTCTGCCGAGGGCCCCTCAGGGAGTCCCCTCGCTCTGGGCCCCCAGGGCCTCCTCACCCCGAGGGAATAATGCCCCCCCCGCTCCCCCCGTTCTCTAGCCCGGAGTGACTCTCCCCCAGCGTAACACAGGAGGTTTATTGAGGGTTGAACCCAGCACAGGAAACTCTCCGGGCCTCAGGCCTGGCCTCCCTCAGCCCAGCACATCCCAGTCCCCCTGCAGCCAGGGGGGCTCTGCCTGCTCCCCCTCTCCAGCCCCGAGCCCCCCTGCTTCCCAGCTGGGCTCCGATACCCCCGGCCCCAGGCCCCCTCTGTCCATTGGCTTCTCTCCAGGGAAACAGGGTCGTAAACAGGCAGACCTGGGTCTCCTCTCAGCCCCCCTCTGGCCCCTCTGGCTGGAGCCGGCTGGTCAGGTCACTGGGGTCCTCTCCCCGCAGCCCATTGTCCCCCACTGGCCAGAACCGGCTGTGACTCCTGAGCCGGGTCTCCGGGTCCCCAGGTCACCAGTCGCTGGGGTCTCCATCCTCCAGGCCGGGCCGGGGTCCCGAGTCCCTCTCCGGTCCCGTGTCCCAACAAACTCCCTCTCCCCTCCCCTCGTTACACCAGTGACACCCGGGGACACTGAGCCCCCCCACCCCCCTGCCTGCAACCCTGGAAAACACAGAAAACCCCAAGAAACCCCCCCCCCACTTCGTCACACCGCTCACATGGGCCGGCCGAGCTCCAAGCCCCACTGGGCCCAGGGCGGGGTTCCCAGCACCCCAAGTCTGTCGTCCGAGCCCTGGGGCCGCAGAGCTGGGTCTGATCCCCCCCCGCCCCCGGCGTGGCAGGAGCGAGGCCCTGGTGCTGCGGAGGCAAATTCATGTGGGAGCCGAGCGGCGACGACTCCGTCAAGGTCAGAGCGTCTCCGCGCCAGGGAAATGAGGAGTCATGGCAGGAAATCACCTGCCTAATGGGGGTGTCCCCCGGCGTGAGCGCAGCGCCGGGATCCCAGCCGCGGGCAGGGCCGAGCCAGGGCGCCGGGCACGGAGCGCCAGGCCCGCACGGGGACTCCTGCTTCCCACCAGCACCGGGGAGGGGGGCAGAACGGGGGCCTGGCTGCGCTCACATGGGAGCCTGTCCCCCCTCCCGCCCCTGGCCCCGGCCCTGCCGTCTCTCCCCGCTGCGCGATCCCGGCTGACAGGACAGATGGGAGCTGCCAGGAGCCCGGCCCTGCCAGGCTCATTTCTGGGTCGGCTGCTGGGAGGAAATCACGTTCCCGGCACAGGCAGCCCCCCCGGAGCTGCTTGTCGCTAATTGGGTTTGGCGGGCTGGAAAGGCAGAGCCCTTCAGGCCTGGTCTGTGCTCCGCTCGGCCAGCCGGGCTCCCCGGGCCCTCGGCGCTGCGCCGGTCCGGCCAGTCCCTCTCAACGGCTCCCCTCTGCGCCGCCCGCCTGGTCCCCCTCAACGGCTCCCCTCTGCGCTGCCCCCCGGCTGCCTCCCCTCTGCGCCGCCCGCCTGGTCCCCCTCAACGGCTCCCCTCTGCGCCGCCCGCCTGGTCCCCCTCAACGGCTCCCCTCTGCGCTGCCCCCCGGCTGCCTCCCCTCTGCGCCGCCCGCCTGGTCCCCCTCAACGGCTCCCCTCTGCGCTGCCCCCTGGCTGCCTCCCCTCTGCCCCGCCCGCCTGGTCCCCCTCAACGGGTCCCCTCTGCGCCGCCCCCGGGACCCCCCGGCCGGCTCCCCTCTGCCCCGCCCGCCTGGTCCCCCTCAACGGTTCCCCTCTGCGCCGCCCCCCAGGACCCCTGGGCCGCCTCCCCTCTGCGCTGCCCCCGGGACCCTCCGGCCGGCTCCCCTCTGCGCTGCCCGCCTGGTCCCCCTCAACGGCTCCCCTCTGCGCCGCCCCCGGGATCCTCGGCCGCCTCCCCTCTGCGCTGCCCCCCGGCTGCCTCCCCTCTGCCCCGCCCGCCTGGTCCCCCTCAACGGCTCCCCTCTGCCCTGCCCCCGGGACCCCCCGGCCGGCTCCCCTCTGCGCCGCCCCCGGGACCCCCCGGCCGCCTCTCCTCTGCGCTGCCCCCTGGCTGCCTCCCCTCTGCCCCGCCCGCCTGGTCCCCCTCAACGGCTCCCCTCTGCGCTGCCCCCGGGACCCCCCGGCCGGCTCCCCTCTGCGTGGGTCTCTTGGCTTTGTCCCGCCAGCTCCAAGGGGAAGGGCTCAGGGCCCCACGCGCTGAGGGACGGGTGTTGTGGGATGGGATAGGAGCCTGCAGGCAACCCACTGCCCCCCCCCCCCGTCACTGCCCCCCCATCACTGCCCCCCCGTCAACGCTGCCCTCGCCAGCCCCCGCTCTGCCAGCCTGGGCCCCTGGGTTCTCAGGGCGGGGGTGCCTAGCGGGGGGAGGGGGTTTCAGGTCTGTGTGGTCTCCCCCCCCCCATTGTGGCTGGCCCTGGGGGGCTGTGGTGCCTGGTATGGGCAGCGAGTGGCTGGGGGGGCTGCCCCCCCCAGCTGATTGCAATCAGCGCTGCCCTGAGGTTTCTGAAAGGCCGTTTCCCTTCGCCCGGCAGCCGCTGCCGAAAGGAAGCGAATCGAAAGCCCTTGTGTGAAAGGGGCTGATGGTATCAGGCCGCCGGCGCTCAGCACCGCAACAGCCTCGCCAGCCGCCACCGGCCTGCGGCTCAGAGCCCCCCCCCCCCCCCGGCGCCAGTGAGGGGCTGCGGGGCCGCGACTGCCAGGGGTGACCCGGCCACACGGGACAGGCCAGTGCTGGGGGGTGGCACCGCCGGGCTCGCGGCCATTGCTGCTACAGGGCACATGTGGCCAAGGGGGGCACCAGGGCAGCGTGGGGGCACCAGGGCAGCGCGGGGGCACCAGGGCAGCATGGGGTGGGGGGGGCACCAGGGCAGCGCGGGGGCTGTGCCATTCAGTGGGGGCTTCTGGCTGCCACTGGGCCAGACCTGGGAGAGTCACCCCGGTCCTGCCTGGCCCGGCCCGGCCCAGCCGCTGCTATCCTACCTATGCCCGGTTGACCATGCACCCTGCACCCCTCCCCCACCCACCTCCCCTGGGGGGGCACCCTGCACCCCTCCCCCACCCACCTCCCAGGGGGACACTGCACCCCACCCCCACCCACCTCCCCTGGGGGGGCACCCTGCACCCCTCCCCCACCCACCTCCCCCGGGGGGGCACCCTGCACCCCTCCCCCACCCACCTCCCCTGGGGGGGCACCCTGCACCCCTCCCCCACCCACCTCCCAGGGGGACACTGCACCCCACCCCCACCCACCTCCCCTGGGGGGGCACCCTGCACCCCTCCCCCACCCACCTTCCCGGGGGGGGTACCCTGCACCCCTCCCCCACCCACCTCCCAGGGGGTGTCTGCACCCCTCCCCCACCCACCTCCACTGGGGGGGCACCCTGCACCCCACCCCCACCCACCTCCCTGGGGGACACTGCACCCCACCCCCACCCACCTCCCCTGGGGGGGCACCCTGCACCCCTCCCCCACCCACCTCCCGGGGGGCACCCTGCACCCCTCCCCCACCCACCCCCCGGGGGGACACTGCACCCCACCCCCACCCACCTCCCCCGGGGGGGCACCCTGCACCCCTCCCCCACCACCCCCCCTGGGGCACCCTGCACCCCTCCCCCACCCACCTCCCCTGGGGGGGCACCCTGCACCCCTCCCCCACCCACCCCCCGGGGGGACACCTGCACCTGTGGAAACCAGGCCCCTGAGCCCCCAGGGACTGCTAGGCCCTGAGCGTACAGCCCTGAAAGCTGCCCCGGGGCCCTGCCGGTTGGATGGGCCCTGCCCCCGCTCCGGTTACTGCCCCAGGGGGATGCTGTGACCAGGCCATGCAATGGGGCTGCGCAGGGAGCTCTGGGGGTCAGTGGCTGGGCCTTGCAGGGGGCAGCTGCAGCCGGTGTGTGGGGCTCTGGGTCTGGCTGCACTCGGGTCACCGCCTTTGAAATGCAAAAAACCTAACACCCCCCCCCAACCTCTTCCCTGCACCCCCCACGCACTGTGTCAGAGAGAGGGCAGAGCCGTAAGAGTGAGAACATCAGTGTCTGTCTGACCCGATGGGACGAACTGGGAACGTTCTTAATGTTTGCTCTGAATACGGTGTTGGTGCCTCAGTGTCCCCTCTGCAGTTCTTAATATCCAGGTGGGGGGATCAGGGGGTGTGATTGCTGCAGAGCAAGGGGCCAGTGCATCTAAATGCCTGGCACTGTCTCCTAGCAACTGATGGCCTGGGCCCCCCCTCTGCAAAGGTGCTGGCTGAAGGTGTTGGAGACAAAGGGGTCAGGTGACCTCCTGGCCCGGGGAAGGGGCTGAGCAGAGGAGGGGCTGGAGGGGGGGTCAGTCTGGAGCTGGCTGGGGACGAGGAGTGAAGTGCAGACGTGGGGGTCTGGCTCACTGCCCCCCAGGATGGACCCGGCCGAGGGGTCCGGTTCTCTGTACCTACAAGCTCTGTGTTAGACCCTGTTCCTGTCATCGAATAAACCTCTGTGTTACTGGCTGGCTGAGAGTCACGTCTGACTGCGCAGTGGGGGGGCAGGACCCTGTGGCCCCCCAGGACCCCGCCTGGGCGGACTCGCTGGGGGAAGCGCACGGAGGGGCAGAGGATGCTGAATGCTCCAAGGAGAGACCCAGGAGGTGAAGCCGTGGGAGCTTCTTGCCCTGCAGACAGGCTGCTCCGAGGGAGAGGAGGCTCCCCAGAGTCCTGCCTGGCTTGGTGGGGAGCAGTTCTGGAGCATCCCCTGGGGACTCCCTGACACCCTGTGGCAGCATCTGGAGCTGGGCACAGAAACTTTTCACTCCATCGCTGTGTCCTGTGATGGTGCAAATCGGTCGAGCCCCGTAAAACAGCCCAGCAGATTTCATGATCTTTCTGGTCACTGGCAAATCCATGAAACCCGGCCAGGCTGGTCAAATACCCGCATCTCCGGTAACCCAGGGCCTGTCCGGTGACCCTAGGCCGGGTGTGCACGGGGGGAGCCCCAGGCTGCACCGAACTGGGCGCGGGGGGCGCGGGGGGGCGGTCCCGGCTCAGCGCCTGCCCTGGGTGACAGAAGCCGGAGCCCGTCTGTGTGCGTCTGCTGCCATCTGCTGGGCAGATCGGGCATTGCTGGGTGAGACCAGCTCACTGGGGCGGCTCTTGCACGGAGGCCGCTGCAGGTGCCACCCAGCCGGAGACGGCGGCGCTACGTGGGGTCCCTGCACTTCAGCCACACCAGCCTCACTGCTGCATGACCAGCGCGGTGAGAGCGTTTGCACGGACGTGACAGCCCGGCCTGCGCCCGCCCAGCGCAGCGACAGCGTTTGCACGGACGTGACAGCCCGGCCTGCACACGCCCAGCACGGTGACAGCGTTTGCACGGACGTGACAGCTCAGCCTGTGCCCGCCCAGCGCGGTGAGAGCGTTTGCACGGACGTGACAGCCCGGCCTGCACACGCCCAGCGCGGCGACAGCGTTTGCACGGACGTGACAGCCCGGCCTGCACACGCCCAGCACGGTGACAGCGTTTGCACGGACGTGTCAGCCCAGCCTGCACCCACCCAGCGTGGCGACAGCATTTGCACGCCCGTGACAGCCCGGCCTGTGCCCGCCCAGCACGGCGACAGTGTTTGCACGGACGTGACAGCCCGGCCTGTGCCCGCCCAGCACGGCGACAGTGTTTGCACGGACGTGACAGCCCGGCCTGTGCCCGCCCAGCACGGCGACAGCATTTGCACGGACGTGACAGCCTGGCCTGTGCCCGCCCAGTGGTCATGGAAAACATTACGGGTCACAGAAAATATTAAGACACCCGCCTCCCCTGGCTTTGTCATGGCCAGACGGCTACACCAAGGCTGCTACTTGGCGTGTCCTGGCTCCCGGCTGGGGCGGGCGGCAGTGATGGGGCAGGGTTTGCAGGGGGCTGAGCTTGGCACTGACCGTCAGCGTCGGCTGAGAAATGTGCACCGCCGAGTTCACAGCCAGTCCGGCAATGGGCCCAGATCAGCCTGATTCAGCCAGAAGCTCCTCACCGGCCCGGCTGTCCGAGGGCTGGCAGTGCCGAAGTGCCCGCGCCGTGCCGCGCCGGAGACGGGACCGGCGTCGCTTCGGGCCTTGTCCAGGGCCAGCACGGAGCCGCTCGCTGCAGCCGGCCAGGACAGCGAGGCTGCGGGTTGAGGCTTCGAAGGCGCGTCCAGCGAGAGCAGCAGCCGAGGCCGAGCGGGTGCGACCTGAGCACGCGGCCGAGGCACCGCAGGAGAACAAGCGGGAATCCCAGGGGCACCTCCAGCAGCCGGTTTAGCCCCGGCTGGGCCAGGCCCAGTCTCTGTGCCCCCCGTTGCTGGGATCGTTTCAAGCCTGGAGGGGGCAGGACGTTCTGGGGAAGACAGGATCCCAGTCCCTGCACCCACGTCTGGGACGGCACTGGGGCTGTATCCCTATTGTGCTGTCACGGATCCACCAGCCCGGTGCTCTCGCACGGCTCAGTGGGTCAGCCCCCCTCGGGCTCACACTGTCACTGGGCTTCCCCGCCTCCTGGGACCGACTCACCAAGCCCGCAGCACCCCCGGGTCACGCCGTGAGCTCCCCTCTGTGAGTCCACCTGAGGGAGCCGCGTGCACCCCCAGCTTCCTTAAACCGGAGTAACAGCAGGGGGGTTCCTAGGCATCTGGACGCAGCATCCAGAGAAGGGAATCCAGTATCTCTCCCACCCCACACCCCCACCTGGCCCCTCCTCAGCCCTTTGTCCCCTGCTGGTTGCACCCGCTGGCTTCCTATGGGGGGGGCATCCATGGGCCTTTGTTGCTAGGTGCCAAATGTCCGGGCTATTGGAGTGGCCATTGTCGTCTGGGTAGGAAAGTGTCTTGTGTCTCTGGGTCTCTGCATAGAGCAAACACCCTAGTTACCCATGCACCACCTAGGGGAAACTGAGGCACACACACATTATTCATCCAAAATATTATGACAAATTCCCACTCGGTCACGTGTGTCCAGGCTGCATGGGCTCATCCAGACCGTCCGGTGCACGTCTGTCCCCTGCGCTGACCAGACGAAGGGGTTACTTGGCCGCTGTTCGGAAAGAGCGATGCGGCTGAACGCAGCAACCCCAGAGCGCGACTCTGCTGTCGGTCCCAAGGAAAGTCTTCACGTCTGCATTAACGCAGGACACGCAGGGCAGTTTAGAGCGAGTCGTCCCACCGCTGCCTGGGGCTTTAGCTTGAGACGCTTTAGGAGCCGGTGGCTGAACGCAATGAGCCGTGCGCGGCACTTTTCTTGCATGGCCTCGGGCCTGTGAGCCGCAGCACGCGAGTTCGGGGCGCTGAGGTGGTGTCTCGGCGTCATGCACAGACGAGCTCGGTAATGGCCCAGACGCTGTTCCGATACACAGGGCCCCGTTTCCATCGGTGCAGGAACGAGGGGCGCAGCACCCCCGGGTGTCGCTGTGCACGTTGGCCGGCGCTGCCAGAACGAAGCCGCGTGTTTCATGATTCTGGGGAGCCCCAGAGCTGTGCTGAGCCGTGTGGCGTGAGCGGGAATCGCCCCTTGTCACTGTGCATTTGAGCAGCAGGGTTAGTGTCGTTAGCCGGCCCTCAGCACCCCGTAACGTGGCCCAGCGCCACCGCCGGTCTCCGACCTCCACAGGCAGGCGCTGAGCTGGGCCTGGGGGCACCGACTGGCTGGTGCTAAGTGGCTGTCGGCGGCGTAGCGCTGAGCGCGGTTCTGTTCCCGGGGACACTGGCCTGTTCGCTGAGGCAGGCGCATCGCGGGCGGGTCGGGGGGGGGGAAGCGGGCGCATGGCAGGCGGGTCCCCAGATCCTCCTTCTTCCCTCTTTTAAAGCTGGGCTCTACATTAGCCTTTTCCAGTCATCAGGGGCCTCCCCCGATCGCCAGGAGTTTTCAAAGATAACGGCCAATGGCTCTGCCGTCACATCCGCCAGCTCCTTTAGCCCCCTCGGATGCAGCATCCGGCCCCAGGGACTTGTGCTCGTCCAGCTTTTCTCAATACTCCCGAACCCTTTCGGCGGCAGCGTCTCCCTCTTCCGTGCTTGGCGCCGCTCCTGGGCTGACACAAGGCACAGAGCGGGGCAGGGGCATGGGGCAGGGCCCAGCTCGGGGGCAGGGCAGGAAGGGAACGACCCGAGATGAGTGGGGAGCCCCGAGTGCAGCAACCTGGGGAACGACGGAGCAGAGAGAGCGAGCGGGGATCCCCCCCCCACCAGAGAGCAAAACGCGAATGGTCGTCAACATCGGCTCCCTGTGCGATCACAGAGCCCCCCTGCCTGGTGACCCTGCCCCCCGCCGTGCTCTGCCCCCAGCCAGCACCCCCCCGGGGCAGCCTCTGCCAGGGAGCTCAGCGCCAGCCCCTCCCAGCCTGGCAGGAGTCCCCGGAGCGGGCAGCGTATTCGCAACTGTCAGTGCGCCTGCACAGACACACACACTGTACACTGCACACATACACACACACTGTACACTGCACTGCACACACTGCACTCACACACACTGCACACGCTGCACGTACACAGCTGACAGACATAGGCACACACACTGCACATACACACACACTGCACATACATCACACACACTGCACACGCACACTGCACTCACACACACTGCACATACACACACACTGCACATACATTGCACACACAGCACACAGACACACACACTGCACATACATCACACACATTGCACACGCACTCTGCACTCACACACACTGCACACGCACACACACACACTGCACATACACACACACTCACTGCGCACTGCACATACACTGCACACACTGCACATACACACTGCACACACACACACACACTGCACACACACTGCACATACACACACACAGGCGCACTCCCACAGGGCCCTCCTTGGGATTTATGGAGCCCTGGGCAGTATTATTAACCTGGTGCCCCTGTGCCCGACGGCAGCCCGGGCTCATGTGTGTATTTTAGCTAAGGGGGGTGGGGTGTTTTGAAGGGTTTATTTTAAAAACTCTGTCTGAAGATCCCAGCATTTAAGGCTAAGATGATTGTGCATCTAAAAACCTATGCGAGGATTTTTTAGAGACGTGATTTTATAATTTTCACCAACTCACTAATGAAATCTTTTTAAAGCAAATTTTACACTCAGGGTCCTGTAGCCTGACGTGTTCTGAGACAACAGGCCAGCGACGCCCAGCTGGTTATGTCAGAAACTGCGAGTAGATCCCTGGGCGTTGGCAAGTGCCTGTGAAATGGCTTCACTACCCCTCCAATGGCTCGTTAAGGTTTCACTGTTGTGCTGACAGGTCTGGCGGCTGGAGGCTTTGTCACTGGTCAGTCCTAGATCCCCTCCAGAGTAAGTCACCGGCTGCAGCAGCCGGCTGGGAGCCGGCAGGAAGGGTCAGAACAGGGACAGGACGAGCCGGAGGGATGGACACTAAGACCCAGGGGTGCCCCAAATTTTCAGGTGCCCTCCCTATGCCTAAGGATGGCCCTGCACCCACCCGTACACACACCCTGTGCACACTGGCACAGCCGCACAATACACAGTGCTCAGACACACACACACACAAACAGTGCGTGCGCACGTCATGCAAACACTGACACGGGGCACACGCACACACACACACATGCACACACTGCACGCACACACACACTGTATGCACACGCACACACACACACATGCACACACTGCACGCACACACACACTGTATGCACACGCACACACACAGCATGCACACACTGCATGCGCACACACACTGCATGCACACGTGCACGTACACACGCACACACACACTGTATGGGCACACACGCACACACACACACACGCACACACACGCACACGCACCATGCAGACCAGTACGGGCACACGCTGACCCAGCCGTGCGTGAGGCACGCAGACACCAATAGCGACGTGTGCACACTGGGGCCGTCCCGCCCTGGCAGGACGCTGAGGGGCAGCAGGCAGGAGCCATGCCCAGGCGAGGTGGTGAAAGTTGGAGCCTGGCACCCCGTGTCCCTACCCCTGCTGCCCCGCCAGGCTGGCTCCTGGTGCTGGCGTGGGGGGGAAGAGCTGCACTGGCTCTGGGTCCACGGCTGTGCCAGGCACCTCTCCCCACCCCGTGCCAAGCGCTCGGAGCCGGCCGGCCTGCCCCCAAGCAGCCTGGTCTGCCCCACTGGCTGAGGGACAGCTAAGGAGCTGGCACCCTCCCTGCTGCCCGGTCTCTGCAGGGGGCACGGCGGGAGGGGGGAGCTGGGGGGAGCATGGTGCTGTCCCTGGGGGAGTGGGGCAGAACAGAGTACGGGGGGGGGCGAGCACAGGGGAGCGGGGTGGTGCATGGGGGCAGAGGGTGCAGGGGCTGCGGTGCCTGGGGCGGGAGGATGCTCTGGTGTGGAAGGACAGGAGACAGTCAGGCTTTGTGCTGCCCCGTCGGAGGCAGGTACGGGGGTGGGTGCTGGGTACCACCTGGGGTCCCAGCACCGGGGACCCCCCCTCGTCACCCCATCTTGGGATCCCAGGCTCCTGGGATGTGGCTGCTGCTGGCTGCTTCTGTGGGCTGGGCCGTGCCCAGGGCTGCCCACGCCCTGCCCCCGGGTGGCAGAGGGGCACCGACCGTTCCAAGGGGGGCCCGGGGCAGCCCCTCGGCTCTTAGGAAGGGGCGGCCCGTGGAGACGCCAGGTCCCAGGCCCCGATGCTGCCCTGCGGGAGCCGCGTGGCCAAGTGCCGTGGGGGGGCATCGTGGGGTCTGCAGCCCGGGCACCTCCCCCCCGGCTGCCCCTCTGCTGCCAGCTGTCGCCGCACGGGGCCGGGGGAGGGGCTGCCGGGCTGATCAGAGGCTGCCAGGCGGCACCGAGAACACGGAGACGCGGCTTTGAAGCCGCCCTGACGAGCTGTCTGGATGTCGGAGCCGCGCCGACAGCGTCTCCCTTTGAGGAGCCGACGGGGGGAGCGTAGCCCCCCCGCACTGTGCTGGGCCCCGCGCTCTGATCACCGTCTCGCCTGCCGCTTCAAAGAGCCGACCGGCGCCCGCGTCAGCATGGCAGGATCAGGCGCCCCCGGCCCAGCCCCAGCGTGGTGGGACCCCGGCTGCCGGCCTGGGGCTGCGGGGGCAATGCCAGGATGGGCCATTCAGAGCAATGCTGGCAGGCAGAGGGATGGGTTGCTGCTGCCTGTGAACGGCTCAGCCTGGGTGGGGGAGCCTCCCCCAGCCTGGCAGCCCCTGCCCCAGCTCTGCCCCTCCTGTCACTCCCCAATTTGTGTGGCCACGCTGGGAACCCCCCCGAGGGAGCCCCCCGACTGGGGGCAGGGCCAGGCACCGTCTGAGGGGCACAGACGCTCCGGGGCAGGACCCTGCGTCTGGGGAGTGGGGTGATGGGGCCGAGGACGGGCAGAAGCCGGGGTTCCCGGGGCAGGGGTCCCGGCAGAAGTGACCACACAGCCCTGCCAGGACACGGCACCGGAGCCACCAGCTGCCGCGGGCTCATGAGGGCTGGGACATGGACCCCCTGGGATCTCTGCCCCCGCTGGGCACCCAGATCCTGCCAGGCCTTCCTCGCCCCGGTGCCAGGGCCAGCACGACACCCCCCGCCCAGCCCGGTGCCAGGGCCAGCACGACGACGCCCCCCCAGCCCGGTGCCAGGGCCAGCACGACGCCACCCGCCCAGCCCGGTGCCAGGGCCAGCACGACGACGCCCCCCCAGCCCGGTGCCAGGGCCGGCACGACGCCGCCTGCCCAGCCCAGCCCAGCCCAGCGCCAGGGCCAGCATGACGCCCCCAGCCCAGCCCGGTGCCAGGGCCAGCACGACGACGCCCCCCCAGCCCGGTGCCAGGGGAGCGCTAGGAATTTTCCGTTCCTGCCTGGAGCTTGGGGGGAGGGTGTCTGTCTGCACCAGCCCCCGCCCCTCAACTCGCCTGTCACTGGAGCAGCTCAGGAGGCACCTGCCATGCTCGGCTCGCGCAAGGTGCTGGATACCGGGAGCTGCACAACAGGCTCCGGAGAGAGGAACCTCCCGGAGGGAAACTAGGACAGGCGACAGGGCCAGGCGCCTCCCAGGGCAGAGCCAGGGCAGGCCGTGGGGCCGGGCGCCTCCCAGGGCAGATCCAGGGCAGGCCGTGGGGCCGGGCGCCTCCCAGGGCAGATCCAGGGCAGGCCGTGGGGCCAGGCGCCTCCCAGGGCAGAGCCAGGGCAGAGCCAGGCCAGGCCGTGGGGCTGGGCGCCTCCCAGGGCAAACCGACCCCTGGCTGAAGCCTGAGGACACCACGCCCAGCCGGTGGCAATGCCCCGGCCCCATTCCTGCTGCCCCAGGGGGGCGCCCCTGACCCCAGCCCCGGGCGGCTCCTTCGCCCAGATCACCGCCCGGTTCCTGCGCGTCACCAAGCTCCACGGCCTGCACCACCTGGGCTCCCGCCGGCAGTCGCGCCCGCGGTGCCTGCTCTGGGGCCTGGCCTTCCTGCTCTCGCTCGGCCTCCTGGGCGCCTGGTCCAGCAACCGCGTCCGCTACCTGCTGTCCTGCCCCGTGCACAGCCGGGTGCGCATGGAGTGGGCGAGGCGGCTGCGCTTCCCGGCCGTCACCCTCTGCAACAACAACCCCGTGCGCTTCCCGCAGCTCACCAAGCCCGACCTGTACTCGGCGGGGCAGTGGCTGGGCCTGGCCGGGGAGAACCGCTCCCTGCTGCCCGGGCTGCTGGAGGGGCTGCCCGACGCCCAGCGCCGCTGGCTCAGCCGCCTCGCCAACTACTCACGCTTCCTGCCGCCGCGCCGCTCCGAGCGCACCATGCTCAGCCTCTTCCACCGCCTGGGCCACCAGCTCGAGGACATGCTGCTGGCCTGCCGCTTCCGGGGGGAGCCCTGCGGCCCCCAGCACTTCACGCCCGTGAGTCCCCCGCCGGGGGCTGGCACACGCGGGGCTGCGGGGCTGGGGGGGAGGGGGCTGGCCGGGGCCCGAGGCAGGTCGCTGGCTCTGTGTGTGGGGGCAGGGTGGGCACACACAGTTCGGGGGGGCTCGGGAGATGGGGGGGGCTGGCTGTGGCCCGAGGCAGGTCACTGGCTCTGTGTGTGGGGGCAGGGGGGAGGGCACACACGGTACTGGGGGGGGTGACTCTGCAGGCATTTGGGCGGCTCACACATAGTGCTGATGGGGGCTGTAGAGAATGGGAGGGACAGGAGCCCCCTCCCAGATCCCTGCCCTGCTCTGCCCCACAGTCAGGTGGGACCCCTGGGACATTGCTGCCTTGGGGTCGCTCCCCAACCCCTCCAATCCTCCCCCCATCTCAGAGATGCCACATCCAAATGCCAGGGAGGGGCCGTGTGTTACTTTGCTTGTGGGGAGGGGCCGTGTAGCTGGGGGGGGGCGTGTGCTGAAGGCTGGGGGGTTGGGGAGGGGCCGTGTGGCTGGGGGAGGCGTGTGCTGAAGGCTGGGGGGTTGGGGAGGGGCCGTGTGGTTGGGGGGGGCGTGTGCTGAAGGCGGGGGGGTTGGGGAGGAGCCGTGTGACTGGGGTGCAGGGTCACGTGTGGGGGGGGGGCTGTGTTGTGATGCAGGGAGGCGGCAGCTGGACCAGACCTTAACCAGCCTGCCTGGTGCAGGGCAGACAGAAGTGACAGCCTCAGGGGGGTGCCGCCCTACAGTGGGTCCTGGGGTGACCCTCCCGCACCCCCTAGCAGATCCAGCAGGTCCCTAGGGACACGTCCCTAGACACATTGGCATCAGCCGCTGGAGGCAGGATCCTGGCTGCAGCCTGGTGCCTTGGGGTGCATCCAGGTCAGGAGTGAGGGGCCCCAGCAGTTGTGTGTTGTGGGGAGCCCAGGGCTGGGCTGGCAGGGGCTGTGGGTCAGGAGTGAGGGGCCCTGGCAGAGCTGGGGGGGAGCTCAGGGCTGGGCTAGGAGGGGCTGCGGGTCGGGAGTGAGGGGCACCGGCAGAGCTGTGTGTTGGGGGGAGCCCAGGGCTGGGCTGGCAGGGGCTGCGGGTCGGGAGTGAGGGGCACCGGCAGAGCTGTGTGTTGTGGGGAGCCCAGGGCTGGGCTAGGAGGGGCTGTGGGTCGGGAGTGAGGGGCCCCGGCAGAGCTGTGTGGGGGGGAGCCCAGGGCTGGGCTGGCAGGGGCTGCGGGTCGGGAGTGAGGGGTTCTGAAGTAGCTATTCTCTGCCCCCACGGCCCATGGGGGCGGTTCAGGGGCATGGTCAGGTGCTCTGCGCTGTGGCTATTCTCTGTCGCCCAGGGCCCATAGGGGGACAGAGCCGGGCCCATGGGGCAGAGCGTAGGTCAGTGCAGTCCCAAGGCTGCTCTAGCAGACAGAGGGTTGGGCCGGGCCGGGTCGGGCCAGGCCCAGTCTCAGACAGGGGGGCGCAAAGTGGCTGTAAAGCCCCACGTCTCCCCGGTCCCGAGCATGGGGCGGGGTAACAGCCCAGCCCCAGGGCCGCAGGCTGAGCTCCCCCCGGCGGCACTAACCCCTCCCCCGCCTCCTGCCCAGGTCTACACCCGCTACGGGAAGTGCTACACGTTCAACGCCGACCGGAGGCGCCCGCGCGTCACCCGCCAGGGCGGGATGGGCAACGGGCTGGAGCTGATGCTGGACGTCCAGCAGGAGGAATATCTGCCCATCTGGAGAGAGACCAGTGAGCGGGGGGGGGGGGGTGGAATACCTGGGAGGGAACCGGGGGGGGGCCGGTCCTGGGCTGGGGGCGAGGAGCCGGGGGGGGGCTCGTCCCAGGCAGGGGGGTGAGGAGCTGGGGGGGGGCCTGTCCCGGGCTGGGGGCGAGGAGCCAGAGGGGCCTGTCCCGGGCTGGGGGCGAGGAGCCGGGGGGGGGCTCATCCCAGGCAGGGGGCGAGGAGCCGGGGGGGGGCTCGTCCCAGGCAGGGGGGTGAGGAGCCGGGGGGGGGGGCTCGTCCCAGGCAGTGGGCAAGGAGCCGGGGGGGCCTGTCCCAGGCAGGGGGCGAGGAGCCAGGGGGGGCCTGTCCCAGGCAGGGGGGTGAGGAGCCGGGGGGGCCTGTCCCAGGCAGGGGGCGAGGAGCCAGGGGGGGGCTCGTCCCAGGCAGGGGGCGAGGAGCCGGGGGGGGGCTCGTCCCAGGCAGGGGGCGAGGAGCCGGGGGGGGGGCTCGTCCCAGGCAGGGGGCGAGGAGCCGGGGGGCGTCTGCAGCACTGACCCTCTGGCCTCTCCCTGCCTCCCGCAGACGAGACGTCGTTCGAGGCCGGGATCCGGGTGCAGATCCACAGCCAGGACGAGCCGCCCTACATCCACCAGCTGGGCTTCGGGGTCTCCCCCGGCTTCCAGACCTTCGTGTCCTGCCAGGAGCAGAGGGTGAGGCTGGGCCGGGGCGTCGGGGCGCTGGGGGGTCGAGGAGGGCAGAGCTCTGGGGGGTGGAGCTGGCCAGGTGGGGACGGAGTTGGTCAGATGGGCTGGTGGGGGGGCAGAGCTCACAGGGGGGGTGAGGGAGACGGGGGGGCTGGGGGGCTCTAGGGCAGTGGGCAGAGCTGGCTAGATGAGGCTGAGGGGGCGGAGCTGGCCGGGTGGGGGTAGGTGAGGTGTAATGGGGGCAGAGCTGGCTGAGGGGGTGGAGCTGGCCGGGTGGGGGTAGGTGAGGTGTAATTGGGGCGGAGCTGGCTGAGGGGGCGGAGCTGGCCGGGTGGGGGTAGGTGAGGTGGAATGGGGGCGGAGCTGGCTGAGGGGGCGGAGCTGGCCGGGTGGGGGTAGGTGAGGTGTAGTGGGGGCGGAGCTGGCTGAGGGGGCGGAGCTGGCCGAGGGGGCGGAGCTGGCCGGGTGGGGGTAGGTGAGGGGGAATGGGGGCGGAGCTGGCTGAGGGGGCGGAGCTGGCCGGGTGGGGGTAGGTGAGGTGTAATGGGGGCGGTGCTGGGTGAGGGGGCGGAGCTGGCCTTGTGGGGGTAGGTGAGGTGTAATGGGGGCGGAGCTGGCTGAGGGGGCGGAGCTGGCCGGGTGGGGGTAGGTGAGGGGAAGTGGGGGCGGAGCTGGCTGAGGGGGCGGAGCTGGCCGGGTGGGGGTAGGTGAGGCATAGAGGGGGCGGAGCTGGCTGAGGGGGCGGAGCTGGCCGGGTGGGGGTAGGTGAGGCGCAGTGGGGGCGGAGCTGGCTGAGGGGGCGGAGCTGGCCGGGTGGGGGTAGGTGAGGCATAGAGGGGGCGGAGCTGGCTGAGGGGGCGGAGCTGGCCGGGTGGGGGTAGGTGAGGTGTAATGGGGGCGGAGCTGGCTGAGGGGGCGGAGCTGGCCGGGTGGGGGTAGGTGAGGAGTAATGGGGGCGGAGCTGGCTGAGGGGGCGGAGCTGGCTGGGTGGGGGTAGGTGAGGCATAGTGGGGGCGGGGCTGGCTGAGGGGGCGGAGCTGGCCGGGTGGGGGTAGGTGAGGCATAGTGGGGGCGGGGCTGGCTGAGGGGGCGGAGCTGGCCGGGTGGGGGTAGGTGAGGCGAAGTGGGGGCGGAGCTGCCGGAGGGGGCGGAGCTGGCCGGGTGGGGGTAGGTGAGGCGTAGTGGGGGCGGAGCTGGCTGAGGGGGCGGAGCTGGCCGGGTGGGGGTAGGTGAGGTGTAATGGGGGCGGAGCTGGCCGAGGGGGCGGAGCTGGCCGGGTGGGGGTAGGTGAGGCGTAGTGGGGGCGGAGCTGGCTGAGGGGGCGGAGCTGGCCGGGTGGGGGTAGGTGAGGTGTAATGGGGGCGGAGCTGGCCGAGGGGGCGGAGCTGGCCGGGTGGGGGTAGGTGAGGCGTAGTGGGGGCGGAGCTGGCCGGGTGGGGGTAGGTGAGGCGGAGTGGGGGCGGAGCTGGCCGGGTGGGGGTAGGTGAGGCGTAGTGGTGGCGGAGCTGGCTGAGGGGGCGGAGCTGGCCGGGTGGGGGTAGGTGAGGCGAAGTGGGGGCGGAGCTGGCTGAGGGGGCGGAGCTGGCCGGGTGGGGGTAGGTGAGGTGTAATGGGGGCGGAGCTGGCCGAGGGGGCGGAGCTGGCCGGGTGGGGGTAGGTGAGGCGTAGTGGGGGCGGAGCTGGCTGAGGGGGCGGAGTTGGCCGGGTGGGGGTAGGTGAGGTGTAATGGGGGCGGAGCTGGCCGAGGGGGCGGAGCTGGCCGGGTGGGGGTAGGTGAGGCGTAGTGGGGGCGGAGCTGGCCGGGTGGGGGTAGGTGAGGCGTAGTGGTGGCGGAGCTGGCTGAGGGGGCGGAGCTGGCCAGGTGGGGGTAGGTGAGGCGCAGTGGGGGCGGAGCTGGCTGAGGGGGCGGAGCTGGCCGGGTGGGGGTAGGTGAGGCGCAGTGGGGGCGGAGCTGGCTGAGGGGGCGGAGCTGGCCGGGTGGGGGTAGGTGAGGCGCAGTGGGGGCGGAGCTGGCTGAGGGGGCGGAGCTGGCCGGGTGGGGGTAGGTGAGGTGTAATGGGGGCGGAGCTGGCCGAGGGGGCGGAGCTGGCCGGGTGGGGGTAGGTGAGGCGTAGTGGGGGCGGAGCTGGCCGGGTGGGGGTAGGTGAGGTGTAATGGGGGCGGAGCTGGCTGAGGGGCGAGGTGGGCCCGGGTAGCTCTGAGGCTGTGGGGGCCAAGCCGGCGGGCGGTTCCCCTCCCCGGGGTGGGGGGGTCGTACCCCCCCGCGGCTCTGGCGCTCCTGGCACGAGCCCGGCTGCGTCGGGCGATGGGCCCCGGTCCCTCCAGCCTAGCGCGGCCCCATCCTGGGGCGAAGGCGGCACCAGGAGCGTCCCTGCACCCGGCCCCGTGCGGGTGCTCTCCCGGGGGGGCTGCCTGCTCGCTGCCCCTGCCCTCACCGCCCCCTCCTGCCCGCAGCTCACCTACCTGCCCCAGCCCTGGGGGAACTGCCGGGCCAGCCTGCCCGGGGAGCAGATCCTGCCGGGCTACGAGGGGTACAGCATCGCCGCCTGCCGCCTGCAGTGCGAGAAGGAGGCCGTGGTGAGCAGCTGCCAGTGCCGCATGGTGCACATGCCAGGTGAGACCCCCCCCGCCCTGTGCCAGGTGAGACCCCCCCCACCCCATCCCCATCCTGTGCCAGGTGAGACCCCCCCACCCCGTCCCCATCCTGTGCCAGGTGAGACCCCCTGTGCCCCCCACCCTATGCCAGGTGAGACCCCCCCGCCCTGTGCCAGGTGAGACCCCCCCACCCCATCCCCATCCTGTGCCAGGTGAGACCCCCTGTGCCCCCCACCCCACCATCCTGTGCCAGGGGAGTCTCTCTACCCCTGGGCATTTGCCTGCGCCCTCACCTCTGTGCCCAGTGCCCTGTTTCCTGGCAGTCTGGGTGAGCTCGGTGTCCCGGACCCCCAGGATCAGGGTCACGGCCCCAGCTTGGGGCCAGGCTCTGGGAGGCTCCATCACTGGGCCAGGCCCCCGAGGGGTCTCGCTCTCCCTCCAGGGGAAGCCACGCGGCTTCACCGCCTCCTGGGGCTGGACCCCTGGGCCTGCAGCCCCCCTGCCCCCTCCCCCCCGTGAGCCCCGGGCAGCGAGTCCCCCGGAGACAAACCCCAATGGAGACTTGTACCATCTCGGGGGGCAGCGCCCCCCCCCCCAGCGTCTGCAGGGACACGCAGCCAGCGCGGGCCGACAGGCGGGTGATGAGTCACCTGGACCCGCCCCGGGAGCCCGGAGAACAGAAAGTTACAGCCGAGACCATCCTGGTCAGCCCAGAGCCCCCCGTCCCTCTGACCTCCCTTTGCCCCAAGGCAGGTGAACCCAGAGTCCTCGGCAGCCAGCACTTACCTTCCTTCCCCCGCCCCGCCCCCGCTCCCCGCCCTTTGTTCCCGAGCCCAGCGGGGATGCGGCTCAGCTCCCTGCCCAGGGGTGGGGGTGCAGATCTCTCTGGGGCGCTGGTTGCTGGGCATCCGTGTCTGGGCAGTGGGATTTGCCACTGTCTTCTCAGAGCTCCACTGATATGGGAGCTAAGGCCCAGCCAGCTGGGAGCTCATCTGTCACGGGGTCCCCGGGCGCTGCTCTGGAACTGCTCCCCACCAAGCCAGGCAGGACCCTGGGGAGCCTCCTCTCCCTCGGAGCAGCCTGTCTGCAGGGCAAGAAGCTCCCACGGCTTCACCTCCTGGGTCTCTCCTTGGAGCATTCAGCATCCTCTGCCCCTCCGGGCACTTCCCCCAGCGAGTCCGCCCAGGCCCCCAGGGAGGCCACAGCCCCGTTGGGAAGCCCAAGCCCTGTTGGGCTCCCCTCCATTTCCCAGCCAGCTTCAAAACTGAAAACTCCCCCCAGCCTCTCACTCAGCCTCCCCCCCCCCCCGCTCCTCCCGCAGCCTTTGTGTCCTGTGTTCAGTGGTGTTACCTGTCCTCCAACCCCCATCCTGGGGTCTCAGGTTACAGGCTCAGGTATCCTCCCTTCCCCAATGCAGCCCGTCCCAGCACAACTCCCCTGCCACCTTCCCAGGCCAACACTCCCCACTCGGCATTCACAGACCAGCCAGAACATTCCCACTTCCTCACACCATCACCCCTGTGTTAGCCTGCCCAGAGAGCGACAGGCCTTTCTATCCCCCAGGTAACTGCAGCACATAGGGGAAACTGAGGCACGCATAGGCTTCATGAAAATATTGCAGCCACTCCTGCTTCATTGCAGTGGCGTTTCTGGTTAGGACGTTGCAAGGTGGTCTCCTCACCTCAAAAAAGATATTCTAGCACTAGAAAAGGTTCAGAAAAGGGCAACTAAAATGATTAGGGGTTTGGAGAGGGTCCCATACGAGGAAAGATTAAAGAGGCTAGGACTCTTCAGCTTGGAAAAGAGAAGACTAAGGGGGGACATGATAGAGGTATATAAAATCATGAGTGATGTTGAGAAAGTGGATAAGGAAAAGTTATTTACTTATTCTCATAATACAAGAACTAGGGGTCACCAAATGAAATTAATAGGCAGCAGGTTTAAAACAAATAAAAGGAAGTTCTTCTTCACGCAGCGCACAGTCAACTTGTGGAACTCCTTACCTGAGGAGGTTGTGAAGGCTAGGACTATAACAATGTTTAAAAGGGAACTGGATAAATTCATGGAGGCTAAGTCCATAAATGGCTATTAGCCAGGATGGGTAAGAATGGTGTCCCTAGCCTCTGTCGTCAGAGGATGGAGATGGATGGCAGGAGAGAGATCACTTGATCATTGCCTGTTAGGTTCACTCTCTCTGGGGCACCTGGCATTGGCCACTGTCAGTAGACAGGATACTGGGCTAGATGGACCTTTGGTCTGACCCGGTACGGCCGTTCTTATGTTCTTATGTTCTTAAGGCAGAAGGGTGGGCTTGGAGATGCAGAAGGCTGTTCAGTGGGTTGGTGGGGGGGGGTGTCTCCGGTTCCAGTGTAAAAGAGCCCGGGAAGGGGAGGCTCTTGCACCAGTCCTAGGACATAGGCTGGGATGCCACAATGACCTAGGAGTGCTCTGGCCAGCCAGGATCAGGGCCTGTCTCTCTGGCTGTCCTGCCTTCACCCCGGCTTGGTGCTGCTGCTGTCTGGGCTCGGAGGCTCAAGGGAGAAGAGAGACAGAGGAGCAGGACAGAAGGGTCCTGGTGTCACGGGCTCACAGGACTCGTGCTCTCCCTTGGCTCCATACGGTCCCTGGGGGGAGCCCCCTTCAGTGCGACAACCCTTTTCGGGGGTCCGCTCTCTGCCGGGGTCAGGTCCCTCCACCTCCTGGAGCTGCACCTCTCTGAGCCTCAGCACGTCTGTCTGTGCCGTGGGCCCCCTCAGGGAGTCCCCTCGCCCTGGGCCCCCGGGGCCTCCACCCCCCGAGGGAATAATGCCCTCTCCCCCCACCCCCGTTCTCTAGCCCGGAGCGACTCTCAGCCAGCGTAACACAGGAGGGTTTATTGAGCGGTGAACCCAGCACAGGAAACTCTCCTGGGACAGTTACGCACCACCCCCCGGGCGCCTCTAGGAGGCAACACTTCCCCTCTCGCAAGCACAGAGTCTGAGTGTAGCAAGATCTGTGGCGTTATGTTGGGGAAACACCACAAACAGGATTCCTAACACAAACCATGAGCAAAAGACCCACCCCCAAGTAAGTCTGGCAGTGTCCTTTCCCCCTCAGGGTCTTAAGTCCAACCACCCAAAAGATCACGCCAAAGCCCCAGAAGTCCAACACCCCAAAAGTCTCTTGAGTCCCGCAACCCCCAAACCCCCCAACAGTCCAACAACCCAAAGGTCTCTGTCCCTGGTCAGTGCAGCCCCAGAGTTCAAAAGTTTATCTGCAGAGTTCTACCCCCTCCCCAGCCTGAGCGGAAATGTGGGGGGAAAGGGGCACGCGGCGTGTTAAGGGGGCACCTTACGTGGTCCGAGGCCAACTCCCCCACCTCTCCATGGGGCTCTACTGCAGCCTTCACCACGAGCCGCTCCACTCCACCAGCCGCCCCACAAACTGCTCTGCTCTGCACTGCTCTGCTCCCCGTCCCATGGGCCGCTCCAACCATCCCACAAACTGCTCCGCTCTGCACCGCTCCACTCCACCAGCCGCCCCACAAACTGCTCCGCTCTGCACTGCTCTGCTCCCCGTCCCATGGGCCGCTCCAACCATCCCACAAACTGCTCCGCTCTGCACCGCTCCACTCCACTCACCGTCCCTCAAACTGCTCCGCTCTGCACTGCTCTGCTCCCCGTCCCATGGGCCGCTCCAACCATCCCACAAACTGCTCCGCTCTGCACCACTTCACTCCACTCACCGTCCCGCAAACTGCTCCGCTCTGCACTGCTCTGCTCCCCGTCCCATGGGCCGCTCCAACCATCCCACAAACTGCTCCGCTCTGCACCACTTCACTCCACTCACCGTCCCGCAAACTGCTCCGCTCTGCACTGCTCCACTCCACCAGCTGCCCCACAAACTGCTCCACTCCGCACTGCTCTGCTCCCCGTCCCATGGGCCGCTCCAACCATCCCACAAACTGCTCCGCTCTGCACCGCTTCACGCCACTCACCGTCCCGCAAACTGCTCCACTCCGCACTGCTCTGCTCCCCGTCGCATGGGCTGCTCCGACCCTCCCACAAACTGCTCCGCTCTGCACCGCTCCACTCCACCAGCCGCCCCACAAACTGCTCCGCTCTGCACTGCTCTGCTCCCCGTCCCATGGGCCGCTCCAACCATCCCACAAACTGCTCCGCTCTGCACCACTTCACTCCACTCACCGTCCCGCAAACTGCTCCGCTCTGCACCACTTCACTCCACTCACCGTCCCGCAAACTGCTCCGCTCTGCACCGCTTCACTCCACTCACCGTCCCGCAAACTGCTCCGCTCTGCACCGCTTCACTCCACTCACCGTCCCGCAAACTGCTCCGCTCTGCACCGCTTCACTCCACTCACCGTCCCACAAACTGCTCCGCTCCGCACTGCTCTGCTCCCCGTCGCATGGGCTGCTCCGACCCTCCCACAAACTGCTCCGCTCTGCACCGCTCCACTCCACCAGCCGCCCCACAAACTGCTCCACTCTGCCAGCCGCTTAGCAATAGATCTTCAGGCTCCCCCATAGTTAACGCAGCACTCAGGAGAGGAGCCTCACTGCTGGGGCACCACTGGCCTAAAGCAAAGTCAGCCCAGCAGCCTGTACTTAGACTCCTAAGAGAATTAAAACGAGCTCTGATATTGCACAGTGACGGAAGGAAGGAAGGGAAAGGTGTGGCTGGTGTTTCAATCCCTCAAAAGGGACAGGGACAGGGACAGGGACGGACACCCACCCCCACTGTGAGATACAAATACCCATCCCCAACCTCTCTCCGTTCACTGGGTTTTGGAGCCATGTCCCTTGTCTAGCGAGTGCTGCTTAGTTGATGGCAAGATCAGCCCCTGAAGTTCTTTGCCCTCGCAGGAGGAGGAGCTGCGGGGCTGAGGGAGGGGGCACCCCAAGGCTGAGCAGGGCACCCCAGGGGGAGGGGGCACCGTGGGCCCAAGGGAGCAGCCTGGGGGGAGGGGATGCTGTGGGGCCAACAGGTGCCCTGGGGGGCTGGAAGGGTGCCCTGTAGGGGGGGCAGCCAGGCACCCGCGGTTGGCAGCGGCTCTGGGACAGAGCGGGGCTGGCAGGGATCCGCGAGCATCTCTAACCAGGTTCCTCCTCCCAGGGAACGAGTCCATCTGCTCGCCCAACGTCTACATCGAATGCGCCGACCGGACGCTCGGTAGGTGCCGCCGGCATCGTGCCCCCACCAGGGACCACCAGGGTCAGCAGGGAACGGCGGGGGGAGGGGGACAGGCACCGCCGGGAGGGGGAGGGGGGGGCTGGCACCGTGGGGAGGGGGAGGGGGAGGGGCTGGTGGGGAGAACACCCCCTGCGCGGGGCTGTGGGGCCCGCCCTGCCGGGCGTGCTGGGAGCTTTGGGGCTGCAGGAGGGGGCGGCTAGGCCCCCCCGTGTGCCCTGCAGTGGGGCCGGGGCAGGGAGTGGGGCCCGAGGCCCATGCCCTGCCGTGTGCCGGGCAGACGCGGCGGTGGAGGACTCCCAGGAGCGCTGCAGCTGCCCCACGCCCTGCAACCTGACGCGCTACAACAAGGAGATCTCCATGGTGCGCATCCCCAGCAAGGGCTCGGCCCGCTACCTCGCCCGCAAGTACCACCGCAACGAGACCTACATCCGGTGAGCGTCCCCCTGCCCCCCAGCATCCCCCTGCCCCATAGCATCCCCCTGCCACTGCCCCACAGCATCCCCCTGCCACTGCCCCCGCTACCTCGCCAGCAAGTACCACCGCAACGAGATCTACATCCGGTGAGCGCCCCCCTGCCCCACAGCATCCCCCTGCCCCACAGCGCCCCTGCCCCACAGCATCCCCCTGCCACTGCCCCCTGCCTCCTCGCCCGCAAGTACCACCGCAACGAGACCTACGTCCGGTGAGCGCCCCCGGGGGCCCCCTGTGCCCCACAGCATCCCCCTGCCCCACAGCATCCCCCTGCCACTGCCCCCGCTACCTCGCCAGCAAGTACCACCGCAACGAGACCTACATCCGGTGAGCGTCCCCCTGCCCCCCAGCATCCCCCTGCCCCACAGCATCCCCCTGCCACTGCCCCACAGCATCCCCCTGCCACTGCCCCCGCTACCTCGCCAGCAAGTACCACCACAACGAGACCTACATCCGGTGAGCGCCCCCCTGCCCCACAGCATCCCCCTGCCCCACAGCGCCCCTGCCCCACAGCATCCCCCTGCCACTGCCCCCTGCCTCCTCGCCCGCAAGTACCACCGCAACGAGACCTACATCCGGTGAGCGCCCCCGGCGCCCCCCTGTGCCCCACAGCATCCCCCTGCCCCCCTGCCCCACAGCATCCCCCTGCCACTGCCCCCCGCTACCTCGCCCGCAAGTACCACCGCAACGAGACCTACATCCGGTGAGCGCCCCCGGTGCCCCCTGTGCCCCACAGCATCCCCCTGCCCCACAGCGCCCCCTGCCCCCCTGCCCCACAGCATCCCCCTGCCACTGCCCCCCGCTTCCTCGCCCGCAAGTACCACTGCAACGAGACCTACATCCGCCCCCTCCCCAGTGCCCCCTGCCCCTCTTTCCCCTGCCCCACAGTGCCCCCTACCCCAGCCCCCCCTTTCCCTGGTCCCCCGGCACCTCCTGCCCCTGCCTCCAGTTCCCACTGCCCCCAGCGCCCCCCTTGACCCTGCCCCACAGCAGCCCCCTGCCCAGCATCCACTGTACCCAGCACCCTTCCTGCCCCCCAGCACCCGCTGCCCCAGCATCCCCCTGCTTCTGCCCCCTAGTGCCCCCTGCCCCAGTGGCAGCCCCACAGCACCCACCTCCCCTGGTGCCTCAGGGTGCCCAGTCCCCTGGCACAGGCCCCCCAGTGCTCTGCAGCCCAGCACCAGCCCCAGCCCCACGTCACCTCCTGCCCAGTGTCCCCAGCCCCAGCCAGTGCCAGACCCCCCCCCCAGCCCCCAGTGCCAGACCCCCCAGCCCCATAGCACCCCGTGCTCCTGGGCCCACCCCACAGCCCGGCAACTGCCACAGTGCCCAAGCTGAGACCCCCCCGCTGTCCCTGGATGCTGTAACCTGCACCGACCCCCCCCCAATGCTGTGCCCGCGCCGAGCCCCCCCCCTCGCTGTGCCCGCACCAAGTCCCCCCTTGCTGTGCCCGTGCCGAGCCCCCCCTCTCTGTGCCCCCCCCTCGCTGTGCCCGCGCCGAGCCCCCGCCTCGCTGTGCCCGCACCGATCCCCCCCTCGCTGTGCCCGTGCCGAGCCCCTTGCGCCCGCGCCGAGCCCCCCCTCGCTGCGCCCATGTCGACCCCCCCTCGCTGTGCCCGCGCCGAGCCCCCACCGCTGTGCCCGCGCCGAGCCCCCCCCTCGCTGTGCCCGCGCCGAGCCCCTGTTCCCGTGTGTCCCGCCCACAGAGAGAACTTCCTGGTGCTGGACATTTTCTTCGAGGCGCTGAACTACGAGGCCATCGAGCAGAAGAAGGCCTACGAGCTGGCGGGGCTGCTGGGTGAGTCGCTGGAGCCCTCACGCCACCACCCCTGGGCACCCCCTGCGCCACCCCGCCCATCCGGGGTGCCCCCGCCCCATCCCCCCATCCTTCGCCCCTCATGCCTGGACACCCCCTGCGCCACCCTGCCCATCCGGGGTGACCCCGCCCCATCCCCCCCCTGCCCCTGGACACCCCCTGCGCCACCCTGCCCATCCGGGGTGACCCCGCCCCATCCCCCCCCTGCCCCTGGACACCCCCTGCGCCACCCTGCCCATCCGGGGTGACCCCGCCCCATCCCCCCGCTGCCCCTGGACACCCCCTGCGCCACCCCGCCCATCCGGGGTGACCCCGCCCCATCCCCCCCTGCCCCTGGACACCCCCTGCGCCACCCCACCCATCCGGGGTGCCCCCGCCCCATCCCCTTGCACCCCCCGGGCACTCCCTGTCCGGGCCAATGGGCGCAGAGGGCTGAGCCAGGCTGGCTCCGGCAGCCCCTTCCCCCCGTGCCCCCCAATCCCCCGTGACCAGGTCCCTCTCTGCTGCCAGGGGACATCGGGGGGCAGATGGGGCTGTTCATCGGCGCCAGTGTCCTGACCATCCTGGAGATCCTGGACTACGTCTATGAGGTGAGCGCCAGCGCGGGCAGCTCCCAGGCCTGTGTGTGGGGCGGGGGGGGGTGGCACATAGAGCCTGGGTACCTGTCTCTCGCCCCCCCATTGCGGTTCGGGGCTGAGTGTCCGCGCTGGGCACCGGGGGGGCCAGACGGCTTGGCCTGGCGTGTTGGCTCCACACCGCCCCCTGCAGGCCCCTGGCGTTCTGCCAGCCGGGGTGGGGGTGGCCTGATCTCCCCATGGCTCACCTCCCCCGCCCCGTCACGCCCTGCGAGGGTGGAGTGGGGGGTGCGTGAGCTCCGAGATGGGCAGAGGAGGGGCCCACCCGCCACCCTGAGTAAGTCTGTGTGTGAGTGTGTGTGTCTGGGCGTGTGTACACGTGTGTCTGGGCGTGTCTGTACACGTGTGTCTGGGCGTGTGTACACGTGTGTCTGGGCGTGTGTACACGGGTGTGCTCTGAGCAGCCCCCCCCCACGCTCTCGCCTGCCCAGGTGATCCGGGACAAGGCGAGCCGGGCTCTGGGCCGTGCCAAGCCGCCCCTGAGGAAGCCGTCGGGCAGCATCGCCACGCTGGGGCTGGAGGAGCTCCAGGATCAGGTACTGGCCCCTGGGCGTGGTGAACCGGGCC
The DNA here is from genome assembly GCF_020497125.1 of Mauremys mutica. Taxonomy (NCBI): domain Eukaryota; kingdom Metazoa; phylum Chordata; order Testudines; family Geoemydidae; genus Mauremys; species Mauremys mutica. The sequence goes on along the minus strand of NC_059081.1, from coordinate 1,032,004 downwards.
CGGCCGGCGACGCCTGGGTGGGAGGAGGGTGGGTGAGGCAGAGGGGTCCTGGGGGGGCAGAGAAGGGGGCTGGCCAGTGAGACGCCTGGGGTGGGGGTGGGGTCTAAGCACAAAGGGGGGGATTTTGTTAGTGCGGCGCTGACGGTTCTCACCCTCGTCCCTGCACCAAGGGGCTGAGATCAGCGCTGCTGGGTCCCTGCACGGAGAAGGCTCCTTGCCAGGCTGGGCACAGGCCCAGGCCCCCCCCCCCGTCAGGCTGGGTGCACCCCACTCCCCCCCTCCAGTCCCCTGTCTGGGCTGGGCACGGCCCCTAGCCCCCCACCAGGCTGGGTGCCCCCCCTCCAGTCCCCTGTCTGGGCTGGGCACGGCCCCTAGCCCCCCACCAGGCTGGGTGCCCCCCCTCCAGTCCCCTGTCTGGGCTGGGCACGGCCCCTGGCCCCCCCACCAGGCTGGGTGCCCCCCCCCCCGGGGCCCCGTCGGGCTGGGGCTGGAAGGTGGTTCAGTGCGTCCCGCTCCCCAGACACGGCGGGTTTCACCCTGTCTCAGACCATAGCGGTTTCGGGCTGGAAGGGCCCAGCTAGTCCTGCCCCGGCGCCGGGCCGGGCCCAAGTAACCCCAGCCTGTCCCCGGCAGGGGCTTGGCCCACCCCTTCCTCAGACCCTCCCACGTGGGGGGCTCCACCGGCTGCCCTGTGCCACTGCCCCTCGCCCGGCTGTCTGGGCAGGGGCCCGGTAGTGCTGGCCGAGGTCTCTGCTCATCACAAGGGGGCCCTGGGGCCCCGAGACAGGCCCACGGCGTCGGCCCCACAGCTGCGTTTGGGGCGCGTTAGCGGCGCTAGGCCAGAGCGGGCGGGGAGGGGTCTCGCGGGGGGCTGGGGGCGCACCAGGCCTGGCTCCCTGAGGGGTGGGGGGGGGCCTGGTGCCGCAGTGACTTTGCCTCCCCCTGCAGAGCCCCTGTGGGACGCTGGGCCGACACGCTGAGGGCGCCTACAGCACCAGCATCCTGCCCAACCACCGCCACCGCTACGCCCACCAGGGCGTCTTCGAGGACTTTGCCTGCTAGGCCGGGCTTTGCACCGCGGGCCCCATGCTCTGCACGGAGAGCGGCGCCAGCGCCTGGCACGGGGGGCACCAGGCCCCTCCCCTCCCCAGCCGCCCCCCCAACCCGTCAGCCACGCCTGGCCCCAGGACCGGCCCAGCCCGGCAGCCCCACGCCCAGCCAGCGCCGGGGTCGGCCCAGCACGAAGCACACGGCGCAGAGCCGAGCCGCGCAGCCTGGACAGACGCGGCACCGGCCGGAGAACAGCCCGGCCCGAGGATCGGGCCCAGCGCGGGGACTGGGGGGCAGGGACCCTGTGTGAATGCTGCATTTGGCTGTGGAGGCGAACCCTCCCCACAGTGTGGGTGAACCCCCCCCCCAACCACACACACACCCGGTGGGGAAGGGGCCTCACCCAGAACAGCCTCGCGCCGCCCTAGAGCCTCACCCCCAGCAAGCGCCGCCTGCCCCAGCCGACTGCATAGGCCCCCCTGCCCCCAAACTACCCCCACGCATGCACCGTCCTGCACCCCACCCTGGTGCAGCCCCCCAGAGCTCCCCATCCCCCACCCCAGTGCAGCCCTGCCAGAGCTCCCCCCTCCATCCCTGGGTGCTGAGCGCCCGCTGCCCCCACCCCACACTGTGTTTGTGCCCCGAGCCCGGCGCGCCCCCCCCCTTGCAGAGACCGGCAGAGCCCAGGCTGCAGGGCCCGAGCTCAGGTCTCCGCACTGCCAGCCACTGCCTGTGCCACCCGACAAACCCCCCCTCACCCCAGGGAGCTCCCACTGCCTGCGCCGGCCGGGGGGGGCCCTGGGGTGCTGCTGGGTGGGTGTGGTGGGGCAGGGCATAGCCCCTCGGGGCACCTGGTGTGGTGGGGCAGCACCCAGCCACGAGGGGTCACCACGACAGCAGGGTCCTGGCCGGGGGGGGGAGACACAAAGCACCTTGGGCTGCAGCTACAGCCTCTGCTCCCGGGGTAACGGGCCGGCAGCAGGACGGGGCTGGGGGGTGGGGGGTGTCCCTGTGTGAGCATCGGGCAAGGGAGGGACGCCCCCTCCCTACCCTGCAGGGGCTCTTAGCCCTCCGGCCCCGTCGCGTTCAGCCCTGGGCCCAGCCTGTGTGCCCTCCCCCACCCCCAGCTGCAGGGAGTGGGGCGGTGATGGGGGAAGGGCCCCCCCGAGCAGACTCCTGCCCCGCCCCATGAGCGCAGAGCTCAGAGCAGCCCACGGGCTGGGCACAGACTGAGCCCCCAGGCCGCGTCCTGGCGTCTGCACGGCCACGTGCTCCCTGGGGGGCTGGACAGAGAGACACGGGACGCACACACAGCGCTGTGCACCCGGCTGTGCGAGGGCCGCGCTGACAGACCTGCACGAAGCCTGGATTCGTGGGCCCACGGTGCCATGAACCTGCACACGGCGCAGTCCCAGGGCTCAGGGAATGTGCCCCAGGGCGCCCTGGGAACGGCCTCACAGGCGCGCCCATGGGGGGGGGTGTGCACTCAGACACAGCCACACACCCGAGTGGGCACCCGGCTGGCCCACGCCCAGGGCCCCGCAGCCACAGGCTGCCTGTGTTGTGCGCCTGGCTGCACCCAGTGCTCACACATTTGGCCGTGTCCGAGCTGAGCTGAGCACAAGCCTGGCAAGGGGGTGTCTGGGTACAGGGGACAGACCCCCCCCCATGGAAACAACAAGCCGGCAAGCAGGGCAGGAGTGAGCACCCCCCTGCTACAGCCCTGGTGTGCGCACGGCCACATGTCCCCTGCCACACACACGGCCATACAGTCCCTGGGGGCTGGACAGACAGACGCATGTCGCCATGCGGGCTGAGGGGGATGGATAGACAGATGCACACAACCTTGGAGCCGCGAGGGGCGATGTCCCGGGGGAGGGGCGCAGTCACCCCATTGTTCTGCTGAATGTCAGAGACGTGAGTCCCCGTTTTATAAATGTACAAACTGCTCCGTAATAAAGAGGCACAAGTAGACCCCGAGCCGGGCGCGCCGTGTGGTGTCCTGCCGCGGAGCTGGGTGGCCGCGAAGGCAGCGCCCCAACGGCACCGGAGTGTGTGTGATCCATTCACCCACAGAGCATGGGGTAAGGGGGAGGCCGATGCCCCAGTGCCCATTAGGGCCCTGCCCCATGTGCAGGCTGCCTGCTGCTGCAGCCGCTCCCACCCAGAGCCAGCAGCTCCCTGCCCAGTCCCCACCCCACGCTCCACCCCGGGGCAGCCAGCTCCAGCTCTGTGGGAGAGATCCCCCTGCCCCCCCCCCACATCGGGAGAGCAGCCCCTGCCCAGCCTGGGGCAGCTGGGTGGGTGTCAGGCTCCTGGTGGTGCCCCAGGGGACTCCACGCTGCCAGGCCAGGTTCGCCTGGATGAAGGAATGGGGGGGGGAGGCTGCCAGGGCCCCTCCTTGTGCTGAGCTCAGTGGGGGCCCCGAGTGCGTGCAGGGAGGAGTGACCCCCATTGCCCTCCCGCCATGTGAACATGCTGCTGTCACTCCCCCCAGGCACGCGGCCCTGACGAGGGGCAGCACTGACACCCCAATCACAATTCTGGCCCCCCACGCCCCCAGGAGGCACTGGACGGGCTGAGGGGGGAGCCCACTGTCACGCTGTCTGGAACGGCGCAGGACCGTGAGTGCCAGGCACAGAGCAGAGCGTCACGAAGCCGGGCAGACGCCCCGAACTGGGGTGTCTATCACAGATTTCACCTGCCCAGTAACAGGTGCGAACACCCGAAGCACCGGAAGTCTGACCAGTCACAGACAGTCCCCGTGGGCTCTCCGGCCGGCTGCCCACCCAGCCAGCTGCTTCGGGATCGCTGGCTGCCAGGCACCGAAGATCACAAACGATTCCGGTTACTGCCCATCTCAGGGATCAGCCACTTGCCCCAGGTCCATCTGTACCTAGATCACACACCAGAGACAGGGCCTGTGGCCAGCCCCATAGTAACTGACTGAGGATTTACTAACTAGGGAAAAGACGTGAGAGAGTTTGTTCCAGGTCAGAGCAGGACGCGTCTACACACAAACGAGTGACAGTCTGTGGGTCCAAAAGGCGACACGCGGTCAGCGCTGACTGTCTCTTAGGGCTGACGCAGGCTGAGCCCGGGATCTCTGCTTCGGTTCGGTAGCTCCACCCTGGGAGACTCCAAAGGGCAGAAGAGAGGAAACATTTTCCTGTCAGCTGTTTTTATTTCCTTCCTCCAGAATTCAAGCTGTGGGAGGAGCCTTTTCGTGCAGCCTCGTCAAGCGTGTGCAGTGCCCCCACTCCACCTTCTTTAATGCCAATCTGCTGAGAGGGGTTGATGGGCAGGGCTGGGTTCTTCTGGATCCCGCCACCCCCTCAGCAGAGTGAATCTTCTGTGTTTCCCTATGAATTCATTCAGCGGTGCCTCCACCCTCCTCGCTCCTTCCTGGCAGCTTGGGTGGAAAATTCTTACCACAGGGTAACCCCACTTACTTGTAGATCGTTGGAGACTCCCAAGAAATAACACAAACACATACAACGTATTCCACACAATCATTATATTAAACAGGAGACAAATACAACACAACAGGGTAAAACACTATTGTTAGGGTCACTGGTGCCCACGCTGGTAATACTCATGACTTTCCCCAGTCACGTGTCCTGATGTATGAAATGTAAGATCAGTTCCCGTCGGTACCGTACTTTGTTGGGGCCGTTGATGACCTGTGGCCACGATATCGTCTCAGCAGCGGTTTAGCCGTGTGGCTGGCTGGGTTCAGTACAGCCCAAAGGACTCACAAGTGGGAGGAGGTGGTGAGACCCTCCACAGCTTTAATATGCAGCCAGTTCTAAGATCCCCAGACCCTCACTCCCTGGCTTGAGGACACAGTTCAGGGAGTAGGGGGTCCTCCAAACAAATTCCCTGACTGACTAACTAAAGGATGGTGCCCTCACAAACTCCATGAACGATCCTCAGGTTCAGAGCTGACTCTAGACTCCTCGGTCACTGCAGAGGGGCTGGTCTCTGCTGGCCGGGATCCTCCTCAGGCAGGAGTCAGGCTGCGTCGGTCCCAGGATTTCCCCTCCCCACCAAGGGGCGCAGGTTACACAACTGTACTAAACTCCAAACTGTCGCCTCCTAGCCCAGCCTCCAGACACACACTCAGCAGGCAGCAGCCCAGGACCAGCACCCAGAGCAGAGCTGACCAGGTTGGGACTGGTCTCACCTAGGGAGCTGGGCGGCTAACTCAGCCTGGCTGGGGAAGTTTCCCAGCAAAACTCTACAAACTGGGAACCATCAGTGGAGAGGGAAAAATCCAGCTGAGGGATCTGCAGTCCGGTTCTTAGAGGCCAATTATAAGGGGGACCCTGCCTGCAGGGCTGGGACTCCCCAGCTCCCCACACAGCCAGTCCTGCCCTGGCCCTGGCTGGCTCCAGACTCTCCAAAACGGCTTCTCCCCTTTCCTGAGCTCCCTGGGAGGGCATCTCACTCCCTGTTGGCTGCCGGGCAGACTCTGAGTTTGCCTTGGCTCCCGCTCCCTGAGCTGCCAGCAGACAGGGCCCAGGAATCTCGGTCATCTCCGTGGGGGTTACAGGTTATTCCCTCCTGCTGTCCCACAACGGCCCATTGAGCTTTGGGCAGGAGACGACCCCTCCCGGCTGGGTTCACAGTTTCAAAGCAAATATCAATGACAGTCATAAAACAAACCTTCACTCTCCCCGTACCGCCTGTGGTACAGCTATTCTCCGGGAGATTGACGCCGGCAGCCACCTACAAGCATTTCATAAGCACTAAACCCATTGTTAGACAGCCCATGCCCACAGAACCAGGCTAACTCACAGGCTGGTTTCCAGCAATGACTTTGTCAGTGCTCAGCTGAGGCCTAAAGCCTGGGCAAGAGCTGGCACCTGGTCTGCCAGGGTCCCCCCACCTGTGAGTGAGCCGTGCCCGGCAGCCAGGGTTCGCTACAGGAAACAGCTGCTACCTGGGGCCCGGGCAGGGCTGGGCCATGCGCTGGCACAAGACGTCCATTTGATGTTATCTGATTAAAATATGACCATATAGATCATTGTTGCAACCACTGTTATATATTTGAACCAAATCTTGTACAAGATGTGGAACCACTTAAATCCTTTCAAACAAAGTCCTCAGCACAGCGAGTGGAAAATCACAGGTGACAGGCAGGGTTTGGAGTCACATGGGCAAGTCACCTGTCCATACCCAATTTCCCTCAGTCATTGCAGGAAGCCATTACCTACACTCCCGACAGCACGTCCACAGGACAGTCCACTCAGTGTAGATGGGGCGTCTCCCATGGTCCATTGTGAGTTGTGGCCTTTCGATGGGCCACTCAGTTTGAACAGTCCCTCCAAGATGTGGCTAATTACTTCATGGCAGAAGCTCTAAAAGGTGCTGGAAACATTTGCACTGTGCCTCTATCCTGCTCCAGCCTCTTTCCTGCTCACACCTCTGGACGATCATGACTAAGCTCCTTACCAGCCAGGCCACGTTCCTGGGAAAGCCCAGATGTGGATTGGCATCCCCAAGTTCATTGTTGGCTTCAGTGTTTTTTGACTGGGCACTTACTGAGAATAGTCCTTTCACAGGAACCCGACCAACTGCTTCACCACAGCCTACTTAGAATCAAACAAGTACACAGCCAATATTCACAGCTTCGAATACAAAAACGGTACATGCATTCAAATAGGATAAATATATCCAGTAGATCATAACCTTTGCAGAGATATGCAAACATATAAAACATATGCCAGTTATGTCACATATACATTCGTAAGCATATTTCCATAAAGAATTATGGGGTGTAACATCACAGCCTGAACCAAGAACTTTGCATTTATTGTATATATTTGATTCCTTTAACAAGTTTTAACTCTCACTTTTCTTTCTTTCTTTCTTTCTTTCAAATAAACCATTAGATTTTAGGATTGGCAACAGTGTGATTTTTTGGTAAGATCTGAGTTGTATATTGACCTGAGGATGCGGCTGGTCCTTTGGGATCAGAAGAACCTTTTATCTGAAGAGACTGGTTTTAAAGAACCACTCATCTCTAAGTCTAGTGTTTTTGGTGGTAATACAAGGACTGGAATGTCTGAGGAAACTGCTTTTATGACTTCTTGTTAGCCAGTGTGATGAAAAAGAGTCATAGAATCATAGAATATCGGGGTTGGAAGGGACTTCAGGAGGTATCTAGTCCAACCCCCTGCTCAAAGCAGGACCAAACCAAACTAAATCACCCCAGCCAGCAGTGGTGGCTCCAGACACCAGCACTCCAAGCACGTCCCTGGGAGGGCGGCAGTCAGGCAGCCTTCGGCAGCTTGCCTGCGGAAGGTCCGCTGGTCCTGTGGATTCGGTGGAATTTGGTGGCGGGTACACCAAAGCCGTGGGACTGGCGGACCTCCCACAGGCGCACCACCAAAGGCTGCCTGACTGCCGTGCTTGGGGTGGCAAAAAAGCTTGAGCCACCCTCCAGGTGGGGCTTTGTCAAGCCAGGCTTTAAAAACCTCTAAGGAAGGAGATTCCACCACCTCCCTAGGGAACCCATCCCAGTGCTTCACCACCCTCCTGGTGAAATAGTGTTTCCCAATATCCAACCTAGACCTCCCCCACTGCAACTTGAGACCATTGCTCCTTGTTCTGTCATCTGCTACCACTGAGAACAGTCTAGATCAATCCTCTTTGGAGCCCCCTAAAAGTAGTTGAAGGCTGCTATCAAATCCCCCCTCACTCTTCTCTTCTGCAGACTAAATAACCCCTGTTCCCTCAGCCTCTCCTCATAAGTCATGTGCTCCAGCCCCCTAATCATTTTCGTTGCCCTCCGCTGGACTCTCTACAATTTTTCCACATCCTTTCTATAGTGGGGGGCCCAAAACTGGACACAGTACTCTAGATGAGGCCTCACCAATGTCAAATAGAGGGGAATGATCACGTCCCTCGATCTGCTGGCAATGCTCCTACTAATGCAGCCCAATATGCCGTTAGCCTTCTTGGCAACAAGGGCCACTGCTGACTCCTATCCAGCTTCTCGTCCACCGTAACCCCTAGGTCCTTTTCTGCAGAACTGCTGCCCAGCCATTCGGTCCCTGGTCTGTAGCAGTGCATGGGATTCTTCCGTCCTAAGTGCAGGACTCTGCACTTGTCCTTATTGAACCTCATCAGGTTTCTTTTGGCCCAATCCTCTAATTTGTCTAGGTCACTCTGGACCCTATCCCTACCCTCCAGCGTATCTACCTGCCAGGCCTGGCTCTTTGGAGCAAGGTCAGAAGCAGCCTCTCTGGGGCCAGGAGAGCCCCCACCCCCATGCCCTACAGAGAGCATGGGCCCAAGGGTGAGTGGCTGAAGGAGGGGGTATGTAAGGGGCCGGCCGGGCTCCTTCCCCCAAGCAGGTGGGAATCCAGGCATGGACACACCAGGAGTGAAGATGTTTGTAGCATTCAGCACCATTGCAAGTGACCAGTTTCCAGGCCCCCTTTTTGTTTGATGTCCCTGTGATGATGCGGCTCTGGCGGGACCCAACTGAGAGTGCCAATTCAGGACCAATTGCTCAAACAGGGCAGTTACAGCCCAAGGCTGGGGTTTTTCCACCTCCGAGGCAAACCAAACCAGCCAGACAAAGAAGACTTCGGTCTCACAACACTGGCCAACCACAAGTCACACAAGCAATTCCCTTAGACACTCCAGTCTCCCAGTATCACCACCAGTGCCATTCGTCCTGGGGATGAATGGTTATGAAAACCAACACCCCAATAAAAGAAAACGGTTCTCTCGATCCCAAAGAATCAAGCCCCAGACCCAGGTCAATATACAGATCAGATCTTACCCACTGTGACGATGCTGTTCTGGCGGGACCCATAAGAACATAAGAACGGCCGTACCGGGTCAGACCAAAGGTCTATCTAACCCAGTATCTGTCTGCCGACAGTGGCCAATGCCAGGTGCCCCAGAGGGAGTGAACCTAACAGGCAATGATCAAGTGATCTCTCTCTTGCCATCCATCTCCATCCTCTGACGAACAGAGGCTAGGGATACCATTCTTACCCATCCTGGCTAATAGCCATTAATGGACTTAGCCACCATTAATTTATCCAGTTCCCTTTTAAACATTGTTATAGTCCTAGCCTTCACAACCTCCTCAGGTAAGGAGTTCCACAAGTTGACTGTGCGCTGCGTGAAGAAGAACTTCCTTTTATTTGTTTTAAACCTGCTGCCTATTAATTTCATTTGGTGACCCCTAGTTCTTGTATTATGGGAATAAGTAAATAACTTTTCCTTATCCACTTTCTCCACACTACTCATGATTTTATATACCTCTATCATATCCCCCCTTAGTCTTCTCTTTTCCAAACTGAAGAGTCCTAGCCTCTTTAATCTTTCCTCGTATGGGACTCTCTCCAAACCCCTAATCATTTTAGTTGCCCTTTTCTGAACCTTTTTGAGTGCTAGAATATCTTTTTTGAGGTGAGGAGACCACATCTGTACACAGTATTTGAGATGTATAAATCCATGGTACGCCCACAAGGGCAATAATATATTCTCCGTCTTATTCTCTATCCCCTTTTTAATGATTCCTAACATCCTGTTTGCTTTTTTGACCGCCTCTGCACACTGCATGGACATCTTCAGAGAACTATCCACGATGACTCCAAGATCTTTTTCCTGACTCGTTGTAGCTAAATTAGCCCCCATCATACTGTATGTATAGTTGGGGGTTTTTTTTCCAATGTGCATTACTTTACATTTATCCACATTAAATTTCATTTGCCATTTTGTTGCCCAGTCACTTAGTTTTGTGAGATCTTTTTGAAGTTCTTCACAATCTGCTTTGGTCTTAACTATCTTGAGCAGTTTAGTATCATCTGCAAACTTTGCCACCTCACTGTTTACCCCTTTCTCCAGATCATTTATGGGACTCAATTTAATCAGAAGCTGTACCAAGGCAAGTTTTTTGCTGGCATTCAAATTAGCAAAGGCTAGTAAGCCTTTCTCCGAAGGCAAATTTTTAAAAGAATGCATGGTTGAGACAGCAGGTCTCTTGTGTCTGGAGAGCAAAGGCAAGTTTGAAAAAATCAGTTTATCACGCAGAACTGTGACTCGCCGTGTGGAACTGATTGACGAAGATATAGCCAGCAAATTAAACAAAAAGGCGGAGTCCTTTACGTTTTTTTCACTAGCACTGGATGATAGTAACGATATAAAAGACACTGCTCGGCTCCTAATTTTTATCCGAGGGATTAACGACAGTTTTGAGATTACGGAGGAGTTTTTGACCATGGAGTCCCTGAAAGGAAAAACGCGGGGAGAGGACTTGTATAAACAGGTGTCTGCTGTCATCGAGAGAATGAAGCTACCTTGGAGTAAACTTGCCAATGTCACCACGGATGGATCGCCAAATTTAACTGGAAAAAACGTTGGGCTACTAAAAAGAGTCCAGGAAAAAGTAAAAGAGGAAAAACCTGATCAGGATGTTATTTTCCTTCACTGCATCATTCATCAGGAAGCTCGGTGTAAGTCTATATTGCAGCTAAATCATGTCGTGAATCCAGTCGTAAAACTTGTTAACTTTATACGAGCAAGGGGACTTCAGCATCGTCAGTTTATTGCGTTCCTGGAAGAAACCGATGCAGATCACCAGGACTTACTTTACCACTCTCGTGTCTGCTGGTTAAGTTTGGGCAAAGTGTTTCAATGAGTGTGGGAGCTCAAGGAGGAGATTGGTGCATTTTTGGAGTTAATGGGGAGATCCGACGAATTTCCCAAGCTAAGCGACAAGAACTGGCTTTGTGACTTTGCGTTTGCTGTGGACATATTTTCGCACATGAATGAGCTGAACATGAAGCTACAGGGGAAAGATCAGTTTGTGCACGACATGTACACCAATGTTAGAGCCTTCAAATCCAAGCTGACTCTTTTCTCCAGACAAATTTCAAACAAATCTTTCGCTCATTTCCCCACACTAGCCATGCAGAAAGAGGCGATCCGAAACGCGAAGAAATACAGCAAATCACTGGACGACCTGCACGGAGAATTCTGCCGTCGGTTCTCTGATTTTGAAAAAATTGAAAAGTCACTTCAGCTGGTGTCCTGTCTGTCCCCTGTCACAAGACCCTGAAACAGCACCACTGGAGCTGCAGTTGGAACTGATCGATCTTCAGTCTGACTCCGTCTTAAAGGAGAAGTTCAACTCTCTTAAACTGAACGACTTTTATGCTTCACTTAACGAAGCCGCGTTTCCAAACCTCCGGAGGATGGCACAGAAGATGCTGACGTTGCTTGGCTCAACCTATGTATGTGAACAGACATTCAGCGTCATGAACATCAACAAAGCCCGTCACAGATCCAAGTTAACTAACCAACACCTCGGATCTATCCTGAGAATTGCCACAACAAAACTAACTCCAGACTTTGATGCACTTGCAAAAAAAGGAGATCAACAACACTGTTCCCACTGAAACTGAATGGGAGTTTATCTACTGTGTTATTAAATTAATACATTTGGAAAACAATTTTTACAATGAACCCTGCACATTGATGTTTTGGTGCCTGTTAAAGGCCAAATCTTTTCATGTAATGGTTTTTACATTTCATTTATATTAGTTCACACAAACACACCATCCTTCTATTCTGGCCCGGCCCCTCTGTCAAATTTTAGAAACCATTGTGGCCCGCGAGTCAAAAAGTTTGCCCACCCCTGGTCTAGATCACCTGTGGTCTTTAGAGATCTCATAGCAGCCATTAGGGTGTTTCAGCCAAACTCAGTCTCTAAAAATGGTGTCTCCCCTGTTCCTCCTGCAGCGGCAGTTAGACGTGGGGTTCTTCACTTCAGGCCCTTGGCAGCCGTGCGCGATCAATCAGCTTTTTACATTTGGCCCCAGTCACAAATGAAGGAATCTATTTATTATTTAGATTTGTAACATAAAGAGGCACCATTTACTGTTTGGGGCACCTGTGACATTTAAACCATTCACTCAATCAGCGGCCACTCTGCCCCCCGCACCAAAACCATCCTCCCCTGATACAAGCCCATAAGTGGGACTTTCCCCACAAAGCCTCCAATCACTATAAATATTTGCCCTATCAGGCACCTCTCTTTTCAGAAGCTCAGGCAAAAAGAGGGGCCGTGCTGTGGTCCCTGAAGCTCAGCAATCCCTGCATATTTCAAACCAAGTGCACAAGTTTGTTGTACAGCCTTCAGCATCTGCCCAAACCACATCACCTCAGAGCGGGCTCATTTCTCTAGTATGTCAGGCTTAGTTTGTGTTTTTGTTTCTTTGGTAGGTAATCTGCTTTGATCTGTTTGCTGTCACTTATAATCAGTCTGTAGTTAATAAGCTTGTTTTATATTTTATCTTAACCAGTGTGTTTTGAGTGAAGTGTCTGGGAATATCTCCGCTCTGTAAACAGAGGCTGTTGCATACCTTTCCAACATCGAGAAGAAAGCAAACTACATTAACAAGCTTGCATTGTACAGATCCCTGTGCAGTGCAAGACAGAATAATTCTGGGTTTATACTCCAGCAAGGGTGCAAGGCTGGGGAGCTGGGAAATTGGCTTCTGTCTGTCCTTGAGTGGCTTCGGTAAAGCACTCAGGTAGCTCAGTTGGGTGAGTGGCGCCACCTGCTGTCGTGTTGGGGGATAACGGCCTGGAGGGGCTGGATGAATCACCAGCAGAGCAGTGTGAGAGGGACCAGTTCAGCTGTATGGTCGGGGGCAAAGTGGTTCCCACGGCTCCCAGACTGCAGCCCAGGGTGACAACCCATCACAACTTGTGTTCCCCACGACCTGGGGGAGTTACAGTTCCATCTGCTCAGGAATGTGCTAACGTAGCACCAGTCAGCAAGGTGAGTCTCATTGTGCAGGGGGCTGTATCCTGGGGCAGAGATGGAAAGTTCACTCCCACCCTGTAACCATAAAAACTGTTTATTTAAAAAAAATTTTTTGAAGTGAGAGCTGGATGCCTTTACTCTACAGAGCTGTGATTAGTGAGCTTCGAGTTCCTCAGGAGCTACAGCTACTGGCTGAGACACTGTTACAATAAGTGCCCATACATGGGACCACCATGCTGGCTTTGATTCTCTTTCATGGGCAGGGTTTCTGCTCAGTTTACAGCTAGCTTTTTGAGAGGAAGCACTTAACAGCTTGCTAGGGAGCAACAATACGAAGGTGCTACTACATTTTAATGAGTTTCACCATCGTAGCTGTCACCACCGCCACTTGGTGAGCCCCAGGATTTACCGTCTTACTGTCTTTCACATCCTGAAAGATGTACACACCTGGTGAGAAGGAACCAGATGGGTCAGGAAGAGTGGTCTTGTGGCTGTTCCCTTGACTGGGAAGCGATTGAGATTCTATTCCTAGCCTACCACAGACACCCTGTGTCACCTTAGACATGTTGCACGGTCTCTCCTCGGTTCCCATCTGTAGGATTTTACCTGTAAAAAGAACTTAAAGGAATAACAGAAATTACTAAAAGTAAAGTTTTCCTTAACTGTTTTAGCTTCCAGTGCTCTGAGAGAGAGAGGAGAGAGAGAGAGAGAGAAATGATGATTGTGGTGGTTTGCAGTGGGAGTAGGCAGTGTAACTTTATGCAAACTCCAAACCACAGCTGCCCCAAAGGCCACAATTAAGAAAGGTCATATTTGTTAAGAAAGGAACCTGGCTTAAAGTGGAAATTAATGAGCTGTAAAATAATATATTTTATATAAAACAAATGGAAAAAGGGGGAAATTGATAGTAATGAATATAAATCAGAAGCTAGGAATTGTAGAAAACTGATAAGGGGAGCAAAGGGATGCAAGAAGGAATCTATGGCCAACAGAGTTAAGGACAATAAGGAGGTTTTTAAAGTACATTGGGAACAAAACGAATCCTGACAATGGTATTGGCCCCTTACTAGATGGAAATGGTAGAACTGTCAATAATAATGCAGGAAAAACAAAAGAGTTCAATAAATATTCCTGTTCTGTAGTTGGGGAAAAAAGCAGATGATGTCATCACATCATATGAGGAGGCAAGCTGTAGGGGCTCAGCTTTTTCAAGTGTTTGAAGGTTTAATTGGAACTTTTATAAAGGCCAATCAAGCAAGGTCGGTTGGAATTCGGTACCCCCGAAATGGGACTAAGCTTTCAACATTAAGTGCCCTTTTCCCCCTTTGTTCCCCCACCCCCAGTGCTTAAACAGAGTGAGACCCTGAGCCTGTAAGTGACTGCGGGTGGGCATATTGCCTGGCCTGGCCGCAGCCCCACGGACTTCAGCTGCTCCGCCACGTGCAGGATTGGGCCCGAAGGTTTCAGCTAGGGCTGGTCAGTGTATTTATTTGTTCTGAAAACCAACAAACAAAATCTCAGTGTTTTCCCCATTGATTCTATTTGATTCAAAAGTTGTAAATTTTAATTTCAAATAATTTAATAAAAATAAAATTTTACAAAAATATTAAAACAAAACAAAGTTTTTCATGGAAGAAATTTCCTCTCTCTTCAATAAAACTAGGGATTGTTTAAAAGAATACAAGCTATAAAACATAAATGTACTTAAACACACAGATGCAGTGTTTTACCTGCACACACAGTGTATATTTGTAACAATGTAACTGCTTTCAGCTGAAGTGATGCAATATACAACGTGTGCTTTAATTTTATTGTGTGAGTTTCTTCATGCTGTAACAAGTAGCTTTGCCAGTGTGGTTTCCATATTTCATAATGGAATGATCATTATATTAACCTATACCACCAATAAACATGATCCAAGGTGTAACTGCTACAATGAACAGTCTCATTCATTCCAGTGAGGGGTTAACTCAGCCCCCTCGTCATGATTATTTCATTGTCAACATTGGTAACTATTTAATTTCTCAGGAATCCAGGTGAGAGAGGAGCGGAAAGGTCACAGGTCGGTGCCGTCCACTGTGAGTGGAGTCTCATTTCACTGCCACAAGCATCTGGGGGATCCCATGACTTATTCTCCACCAATGAAAACATAGGAACGTAGGACTGGAAGGGGCCCCCGGGTCACTGAGTCCAGTCCCTGCTATCACCCAGGCATAGGATCCCATTCATAAACTCCAAGAGTCAGGTGTGAGGAGCCCAACAGGACTCAGGGGCACATTCGAGCCCCCGAAAGGGAGCCGAGCTCAGCGGCCCTGTGGAGCTGGGAGCTGCTCGATCATTTCTGAACAGCTGCAGCGTCTGTGAGCCAAGGACTCACTCTGTGGGCTCCCGCGAAGGGAGCTCGTGTTGTGGGCGGGCCAAGGGAGAGTGACTCGATCGGGGTCTAGAAGCCCCTACATGGGAAGGAGATTTCTGACCGTAGCTGGCTCTGTAACAGAAAAAGAGCCCGGGGCTGGAAGCTGAAGCTGGATAAATTCAGACTAGGAATCAGGTGCAAACATGTAACAATAATGGTCACTGGCACGGCTGACCTAGGGACATGGTGGATTCTCCATCACACAAAGTCTTTAAATCCACCCTGGACGCCTTTCCTAGCTCTGCTCTAGCCCAGCCAGCTGTTACTGAGCGCGTCTCTGGCCTGGGTTATGCACGGGGTCAGACTGGACAGTCAAAATGGTCACCTGAGGCCTTAAGACCTGATCTATGAATTACGTTTATTGTGACAGCCCCGAACGTGGTAAGACAGATGAGACAACGACGGTTCTTGAAGCCCCGAGAGCTCACAGACCAGGGTAAGCGATGACACATGCTCAGCTCAACAAATGGTTACAGATGATCAATTTGCTTTGGCTGCGGGATCTGAGTGAAGGGACCCCAAAGGGCTGAATGGAGCCTGTTCTAGCCTAGAGAAGGTGACAGGCTGCCCCTAGCTCAGCCCCCAGCCCAGCTCTCTGCAATCAGGAACGCCGTTAGCTGGGAGACAGGTGGATTCCTGGGAACTGATTTAAATCGGGAGCTCCCTGGGGCAGCGACTGTTTCCTCATTGGTGTGAATTGCGCCGGCCCTTTGAAATAGTAATTCCTCAGCAACTCCCACGACTGTTCTCAGACCTAACTGACCAGGTAGCTGGAGACTGGAATAAGCTTTTCTGTCCCTACTTCAATTCTGAGATAATCTGAGCACATCAAAGCTCACAAACTGCTAGAGCCAAGATGGAGGTTGGGATGTTCAAAGGCACCCAAATCCCACAGAAGCTGAAGCCAGACAGATCCCAGCTAGAATTAGGCGAGAGGTGTGACTAGGGCGGGTCACTACCCATTGGCACACACTCCTGAGGGCCTCGGATCCAGCCTGGGGCCCTTCTGGCAGATACTTCAGTTGAACACAAGTTACTGGGCTCAATACAGGGCGACTGGTGAAATTCTCTGGCCCAGGCCAGACAGCAGGTCAGACCAGATGATCGAATGGTCCCGTCTGGCCTTAGAACCTCTGAATGTGGCACCTAATGTCCTTAGGGCCCTTCCAACCTAAGGACCCTGGGACACAAGCTGCTCGAGCAGCCCGAACGTGCAGCACAGAGCACTCGGACAGCACAGGAGTGACACAGGCAGAGAGGGGGACAAAACAGCACAGATGAAAGTTTGCTGGAGATTTTGGAGCCCTCCCCAAGAAATGATTTTAGAGACTCCCATTTCACAGCAGGCTTTCAGTGAGAACTAAGGTCTGCCCAGCAGGCAGCCACAGGGACATCAGATTCCTCTCAAACCACCAGCTGAAATGGGTCTCAAAAGCGTTAAGCAGCCTAGACTCTGAAACAAGCCCACACAACCACCAACCACCCACAAACACTGGGCCGTATTCCCATGCACTGCAGTATTCCGGCGTACACTTCATATCTGAACTTGAAGTAGTTGGATTGGTCTGTACTTAGTAGCATTTCAGTACATATTAAAGGTACTTAAAGCATAGGGAACATTTTCAATCTCCAAGCTCTTTTTCAGAACAATTAAAAAAAAAAAACACAACCCAGCCCTCCTGACTGTCCCAAGTTCTGGTTGGCCCCAGAATTCAGTGCCCCAACTCAGGAGCTTCAGGCCCTGTGTTCCAGCTGCCAGGGCATTTTCTGTTGGCCCTGCTGTTGCACCAGCCAGGGAGCATGGCACACACATCCTTTGCACTTTGGGTTGGTCACTGCAACTAGCAGTGGTGGCCCGGCCCAGCCCAGCCCAGGAGTGAGTCAGATCCTTTTGCCAAGAAGGAACCATCTCCTGGATGATCTGTTGGAGACTACGTGCTATGGAATAAGAATGCCCATTTCATGGAATGAGATGTGGTCTGTGCACTATAGTGTCCCCCACACACTTGTACTACTACATATAAATACGTAAGCAACACAATTTCCACACCAGACTTGCCCCCAAATTTGTAAGTCATAGAATCATAGAATCTCAGGGTTGGAAGGGACCTTAGGAGGGATCTAGTCCAACCCCCTGCTCAAAGCAGGACCAATCCCCAACTAAATCACCCCAGCCAGGGCTTTGTCAAGCCGGGCCTCAAAAACCTCTAAGGATGGAGATTCCCCCCCCCCCAGGGAACCCATTCCAGTGCTTCACCACCCTCTGAGTGAAATAGTGTTTGCTAATATCCAACCTAAACCTCCCCCACTGCAACTTGAGACCATTACTCCTTGTTCTGTCATCTGCCACCACTGAGAACTGCTGAGCTCCATCCTCTTTGGAACCCCCTTTCAGGTAGTTGAAAGCAGCTATCAAATCCCCCCTCACTCTTCTCTTCTGCAGACTAAACAATCCCAGTTCCCTCAGCCTCTCCTCATAAGTCATGTGCTCCAGCCCCCTAATCATTTTTGTTGCCCTCCGCTGGACTCTCTCCAATTTATCCACATCCTTCTTGTAGTGTGGGGCCCAAATCTGGACACAATATCCAGATGAGGCCTCACCAGTGCCGAATAGAGGGGAATGATCATGTCCCTCAATCTGAAGTGTAAGTGCCAAGTGCACCGTTCCACAAGTCCTGTCTGTCAGCACTCACGGCAGCGCAGGCACTGAGGACATATTCCACCCCCAGGCAACTCCTCCCAGCAGGGGCATGGATGCCGTTTACTCAGGGTAGCAGCAGTGACTCCCCAGTCCCAACCCACCTGTAACACATGCAGACTCACCACCGCGGTGCCTCCTGCTGGCTGCTGCAGGAACTAGCTCTGCCCAGTTGTAGGGAGCCCTCTGCAGGTGGCATCTCGCCCGTTGTCTGCTCTGCGGTGCTGTCTGGGACCCGCGTTGCTCCCTGGCTTGTGGCCTCCTCCCTGGACAGAGCCCTCCAGCTGTGTCCCACTCAGTTCTCCCCCTTCCAGGGGTATCCGCAGTCCTCAGCCCGGCCCTGCCCTCCGGCTGTGCCCTGCTCGGTTCTCCCCCTTCCAGGGGTATCCGCAGTCCTCAGCCTGGCCCTGCCCTCATGGCCAACTGCAGCCCCAGAGTCTAGCCCCAGCCTCAGGGGCCAGCCCCAGTCTGTATCAGGCCAGGCTCCTCCACGGCCAGGTGCAGTGTAAGGGGGGCAGGGGGAGACCCAGGCCCACCCACTACTCTGGTTCCTGTCTCAGGGACCCTTTGGCAGCAGCCAGGCCCTGCCCTGCATCTCTCCCCTCTACTGCTCAGGCTCCCTGGGGCACTTCCCCTTGGACCTCCGCAGCCCTGTCCTTCTGGGGCCTCAGCCTGGCAGGGATCAGGCTGGAGCTTTCCCTCCGCTCCCCTGAGCCTGCCCAGCGCTGCTCGGGCTGGGCTGGGCTGGGCTGGCCAGGACCCTCCTCCCCTTTGCTTGTCAGGGACAGACTACTCTCACCTCTGCTTTGCAGCCTTTATATAGGGCCCAGCCTGGCCCTGATTGGCTGCCTTTCTGTCCTTCTCTGATTGGCTGGGCTCTGCACAGGCTCCCTCCAGCCTGCTTTAACCCTTCCTCTGCCAAAGTGGGGCAACCGCCCTGTTAGAACAACCTCGCCGTACCCAAGAGAGAAGGACGTTGCTCTTTAAATAGCCGCACTGAACCAATCAATGAAATTAATGGGTTTTTTAAAAATGGGAACATGTGCCTCTGCTCCCTTTTTAAAGGAATCGCTGCAGCCCATTGGCTGGGAGGCAGAGGCGAGGGTGGGGGCAGAGAGCGGCAAAGGGGGGGGGGCGTCAGTCAGTCACACTGGGTGGGGGGCAGGGCAGGATCAAAGCACACACACACACACACAAGCGCCCAGAGGAAGAGCAGCCCATTAGCATTAAGCACAAAAACCTGCAACTCGGCTAAAAATAACCTAACAGGCTTCAGAAACGTACGTTCCCGTTGGCTTTGTGCCCTCAGGGAGCTGCTGTGTCTGTGAGCCCAGTTCTCAGCACAGACACCTCTCCCCAGGGCCGGCTCCAGGCACCAGCAAACCAAGCACGTGCTTGGGGCAGCACGTTTTCAGGGGCGGCACGTCCAGACAGCCTTGTTTTCCCGCTTGGGGCAGCAAAAGCCTAGCGCCGGCCCTGGCAGCAGCAGCGAGTCCTGCACGGAGGGGGCCCTGGGGCCGCTGCGGTTCGTGTCGGGGAGCAGCGCCCGCACCTTATGGCCGGGCGGGCTCTGAGCGTGGACACTCGGGCTGGGGGCCGCACTGCCTGGCGCATGGAGCCACGTGCAGGTGCCGCAGGGCGGCCGCCCCCCCAGCACCGCAGCCGGGGCTGGGCGAAGCAGCCCAAGCCACCCAGGGACTGTGGCAGGGCAGCCAGGAGCTGCAGCAGCAGTGGGGCCATAGTGGGGACTGGTGCCCGGGGCGCTGCCGTGTGGGGCCCGCATCCCGCTCCCTCTGGGGCTGCCCTGCCCCGGCTCTGCAGCCCTCTGCCGGGCGGTCCCCTGGCTCTGCCATCCTGAGTCCTGGGAGGTGGGAGCCCCAGCTGGAGGGACCCTGAGCTGAGGCGCCGCCTGGGAGCCCTGTTGCTTCCCCTGACCCTGCCAGTGCCGGACCAGCTGGAGGTGAGGGGGGAGCAGACGGAGTCAGCACTGGTGGGGGGGAGCCCAGCGCTGGGGCAGCAGGGGGGAGTGCGGGTGGGGTGGGGGGGAGAGACCAGGGCTGGGGTGGCAGTGGGGGGCCGGGTGGGGTGGGGGAGAGAGCCCAGGGCTGGGGTGGCAGTGGGCGCGTGGGGGGGGAGAGCCCAGAGGTGGGGCAGCAGGGGGTGCGGGTGAGGTGCGGGGGGAGGAAGAGCCCAGGGCTGGGGTGGGGGCCAGCCAAAATTTTTTTGCTTGAGGCAGCAAAAAGCCTAGATCCGGCCCTGCCTCTCCCCTCCTCGTTCTCCCGACACCGCCTTGCCGTGTTCACACTTCAGCTGCCCCTGCCGCTCGGTGTTCGTCACTGCTCAGCGGGTGCCCGTTGTCTCTGCGGGGTCTCAGCTCCTCACAGCCAGCGCTCCAGTGTCTCGGGCCTGCAGGCGCTGGGTGAGCCAGGCCAGGCCCCGAATCTCTGTGCCGTCAGCCACCCCCCACCCCGCCAGCTGGGCAGGAAGCAGCAGCCTGAGCGGGAGCTGGGCACAGGGTGAGCCAGGCCCTGATCCCTGCCCCGGCCTGGCCCATCCAGCCCCATGTTGCTGACGTACGCACTGCGCTGGCTCTCGCTGCTCGGCCAGGGGGGGTTCAGCCCCCCGCACCCCAGGACAGGACCCGCTTGCCCCTCCCCATCCCCTCCAGGATGGGACCAGCCCAGTGACGCCCCCCGAGCAGCCACCGCCTCGGCACCGGTGCAGAAGCAGGGATGTGCACTTCCACCTCCCCCAGCACTGGCAAAAGCTGCGGCATTCCGCTAACGCCGCTATTTCCACGCAGGCCGTGAAATCAGTGTCCTCAGGGCCCTGTGCACAGCGGGCTCATGCCAGGGCGACGTCGCTGCCCTGCTCGATACGAGGGACGACACCTACGTTACCCCGCAGCCGGCTCCGTTCTTTCTCCCTCGCTGCAGAGTCCTGCCGTCGAAGAGAACCCCAGGGAAGGGGGGGGGTGAGGAACCTCTCTTCGTTGGGGGCTGAGGTGCTTTCCCCCTGCAGGGAGGTCAGCAAGCAGTGCCCCACCCGGCGGATGCTGGGCAGGGAGCTCTAGGTCAGTGTGGCCGGCACGTCGCACTCCCACCCTGAGCATCGGTGCACGAAGCTAAATCCAAAGAGTGAAAACAGGCACCACAGTCCAAGTTGCCACTTTGCCGTTTCCCAGCAGCGAGCTTCCCTGCGGCACAGCACGGCCGCTGCGGTGGCTCTTACGGGGCCGTCTGTATCCAGGGGGAACCGGCTTTCTGCCCCCGTGTAACAGTGTTCGTGCATTTCCTCATCCTGCCTGGCGCTGGGTTCTCCCTGCCACAGCTCCTGGCATGCTGCAAATAACCCCTTAGATTTTGTTAAAGGCCGGGGTCTTTTCTAGGTAAGCTCAGGGCCCCATTTCACAGCCAGGGATGGAGGGGGCTGTGGTGGGCGGGCTGGTGTCTGGCTAAGAACTAGGGCAGGAAGGGGCTTTGGGGTGAGTGGGAATCTGAGATAAGGTGACCAGACATCCGGGTTTGGCCGGGACAGTCCCTGTTTTAAGCCCTGTCCTGCCCGTCCCGACTTCTTTGGCAAAGGTGGTTTGTCCCATTTGCGCTTGCTGCCTGGATCAGCTGGCAAGAGCAAAGAGACAAATGTCCAGGGGGAGTGGTGATGCCAGCCCTGCACGGGGGGGAGACGGGGCTCGGGCAGGCAGGGCTCGAGGGAGCAGCAATGCCACCCCCAGCCCTGCATGGGAGGGGGGGGGAGACGGGGCTCGGGCAGGCAGGGCTCGAGGGAGCAGCAATGCCACCCCCAGCCCTGCATGGGGGGGGGGGAGACAGGGCTCGGGCAGGCAGGGCTCGAGGGAGCAGCAATGCCACCCCCAGCCCTGCATGGGGGGGGGGGAGACGGGGCTCGGGCAGGCAGGGCTCGAGGGAGCAGCGATGCCCCCCCACCCCACATGGGGGGGCAGGCATGGCACAGGTGAGTAGCAACACCAGCCCCAGCTGGGAAGAAGGGGGCAGGGCTCAGGTGAGCGGCTCAGGCCAGCCCCACATGGGTCGGGGGGTGGGGAGAGGTTCGGACAAGCGGCTCAGGGAGGGGGGCTCGGGCTAGCCCCCCCCCCGTGTCCTGTTTTCCCTTTGGGGAAATATGGTCACACTAACCTGAGAGCACCTTAGGCATGACGCTGGGATGGGGCCACACGGTGACGCGTCCTTGTGGAGTGGCCACGGCAGCAGCTTGCTCAGCCTCTGCGTGCCAGTCCCCCGGCCTACGGACAGGAAAACGAGCGCCCTGCCCAGAACACCTCCTGCACCCGACGGCTCTCAGACCGGTGCTGGTTTGGGGAGTGTGGCCGGTGCTCCCCCCAGGCAGGTAGTGGGGACTATCAGTGGGGTGGTTGGGGCAGTGCTCCCCCTAGACACGGGGGGGGAACCGTCAGGGGCTCAGGTGGGGAGGGAATGGGTGGGAGAGTGGCCCATGCTCCCCCCAGGCAGGCGGGGGAGGGAGACCATCAGTGGGGGTGGGGCCATGCTCCCCTCAGGGGCAGGGTGTGGGGAGATGGTCGAGACACTGGCTGGTGCACCATTCAGGCGGCGGGGGGAGGGCGTTGGGGGGCAGAGGTTGGAATCGGCTGCATCCCCCTCAGGCACAGCTGTTCTCTCTCCGCCGGTCTAACCAGCCCTCCGCCCCCCGCGGTTCACACACTCAGATCCTCCACACCCTGGCATGCTGAGCACACCACAGCCTTCCCCAGCTCTCGGCTCCCCGCAGAAACCCGTCCACGCCAGGCCAGGCTCCCCTGCGAGAACCCGCTGAGACCCCAGGGGCTGGGGGTGGGGGCGCGGAGGCCCAGTGAGCAGGGCCCTTAGTATTAGACTGGAGAGAGACCAGGCCGTGGGGAGCGACCCAGCACCGAGCTTCCTACTGGGAGGTGACAGGCCCAGCCCAGCACCAGGAGTGGCCATTACAGCCAGAAAGGAGCATGGGCTGGGAGAGGCTCCCCACAATCAGGCTTCAGGGAGAAGGGGGTGAGGCAGCTCAGAAGCAGCTGACCTGTCGTCCTGTGCACCCAGAGCTCCCCAGCAGGCAGAGCTCAGCAGCCCCACCCCGGCTCTGCTGCAGAGCCCCAAGGCTCCCCCGCCAGGGCAGCACACAGGGGGCATCAGCGCCCGACCTCCCAGCACAGCCAGTCACCCCTCAGCTGCACAGTAAAGGAGGGACAGTCCTGCCCTGGGACCCTCCCCGGCCCGGCTCCCCTCTCTGAGCCCAGGTACAACTCCCTCTCTCTCCTCCTTTGGTGCCCTCCCTCCCCCGCAGTGAAGAATTCGCAGCCAGACTAGCTTGTCCTCTCTGTTTTATTGCAGTGTAAACACGATAACCCAACCCCATTAAATATAAACCTGGAGCCGAGCCTGGCTCCTCGGTCACTTTCTCCGTGGAGACTCCCATTGCAGCCCATCTGTCCCGTTTCTGGCAGCCCCAGCAGCATTGACTGGGGGCAGCCCCAGGCACGGCCCCCGACCTGGCGAGCTCAAGGCAGAGAGCACAGCTCCACGGAGAAGCCAGGAGTCAACGCTTGCTCGGAGAAGGGCCCGATTCCAGCACCCGTGTCCCTGCACAGGGCCCTGCCTGCAGCCAATGGGGACAGGACCCCGTCCCCTTATGCAGCCCCGCAAGCAGCGGCATGGAGAGCCCTGAGGGTGACAGCACCAGCAGGGGCAGCTGCGTCAGGCCTGCTGAGCCAGTGGCAGCGACAGCTCAAACTTCCCAGGGGAAGCTCTCGTCCGAGGGCTGCAGCGTCCTCCCATTCTGCTAAAATACTGCTGAGGCCAAACCGGCCTGGGTCCTGGTTCCCATGGGGAGCAGCACAGTCAATGAACAGAGGGACCCACCCACACGTCCTGGGGCCCGGGCCCTGTAGGCTTCCCCCTCCCCCAAGCCAGGAGTGCTTCGGCCAGCGGGTTATTGCCAGAGCTGCATTGCACTGACATTAAATGTCTTATTACTCCATACGTACCAGAGAAACCCTCCCCCGGCCCCAGTCTCCAGCCTCCCCCAGCTCTACAGCAGCAGGTTCCAGCTGCCCAGAGCCCAGGCTGCACCATCAGGAATGCAAGCCAGGAGCCGGCACCCTGAGCCACCTGGGACAGAGCCCTGGATCGGGCCTGCAGCTCTAATCCCTCCTGCCCTGCAGCACCCCAGGGACTCCGTGGGTGAGGGGCTGACAGGGCAAGCGCACCCCACACTGTACCAAACAGGGGCTCTCAGAGCCTCCAACCCCAAGTGGCAGCACCTGGGGGGCAAAGCCAGGCAATTACCCTTTAAAGCCACACGCTCCAGGGCTGGAGCAGCCAGGGGAGGGGGAGGGGAGCCTCAGCCCACTGGAGCCAGCGGAGTTCATGGGGCAGAGGGCAGACACAGGGGGTGCTGCACCTCACTGCGGGATGGAGTCGCACGGCCAGCCCTGTCCTCACAAGTCACTCTACCCACATCAACGCCCCACACTCACCAGCACGCAAAGCCGCACACCGCGGGGCAGGGCCAGGCACCCCGTGCACACAGGAGCAGAGGGTCCACGCTGCTCCAACATGGCCGACACGCTGTGTAGAGGGGACAGGGAGAGGCTCCTGCCTCCTCCACCAGCCACTCCCAGCCTTCCAGGGCCATTTCATGGGAGCAGAGGTTTTGGAGCAAACCCTGGACCTGCCCTGGGGCCCTGCCCAGCCCCCATGAAGCCCCCTCCCAGGGGCTGCTCAGTATCACTGCCCCATGGAAAGAGGGGGGAGGGAGACACTGAGACCAGCCAGGGTCCAGAGCAGAGCTGGGATCAGAACCCAGGTGGCCTGACTCCCAGCCCCATCCTCTAACCAGCTCCCAGGGGAGTCTCTCCAGCCCCAGGAGATCACAGGTCCCCCCTCAGCGCCCCAGCCCGGCCAGTGCCAGCACTAGTCTAGAGCTGATGGTCTGAGCCCATCCCCCACCCAGCCCACGGTCTGCAGGGAGCGTGCCCGCTGCACCATGCGGGAGGGGAAGAACCACCAGAGCCAGCAGAGCAGGTGGGGCAGGCCGTGGGGAGGCAGCCAAGCCAGCCCCTCCTGCAGCTCAGGTGCTGTTGCCCTGCTCCTGCTCGAAGAGCACCATGGCCAGCTGAGAGCGGGAGCCCAGCCCCTCCAGGTTGCTCTGCATGCAGCGGTGGTAGATCTCCTCGCTGAGGCGGGGGTTGCAGACGTGCTGCCGGTAGCGCTGCAGCAGGGCGGGCTCCATGGCCCGGAAGACGTGCAGGTTGGAATACTTGATGAACATGTCGTAGATGTCCAGGGTCTCCAAGATGTCTTCGTTCTCCTGCGCGTCGCCTGCCATGCGGGTGCGCGCTGCCATGTAGTCGGCGTTGTAGAAACAGGCCTCGTGGAAGATGTCTCGGTCAAAGCGCCCAGCGTCTCGCATCAGATCCAGGGCAGCGGGCGGCGCCTGGTTGTGGTAGGCGATGGCCGGGTTGTAGCCCTGGAAGTGGACTGGGAAGAAGACCTGCCAGCTGTTGATGGTGTTCATGCGGCAGCGGTTCAGGAAGTCGGTGGTGACCTCGGTGTCCACGCTGGCCACGAAGAAAAGCGTGTCCACGGGGTGCTTCTTGGAGATGATGTCCATGACCTTGATCTGGGAGGGCGCGTCTGTCTTGACGCTGATCCAAGGGATCTTCACCTCGGCGTACTTGCGCTCGTACTCGGCGATCCTGGCCTTGACCGGAGCGAAGACGTCATTCTGTGCCACCTGCTGGGCCTCGAAGGGGTCGTAGATGAAGAGGAAGGTGAGCACGGCGTTCTCACTGCTCTCGAAGGCGGCCGCCGCGTACACCTCCAGGAAGTGGCTAGCATGGTCCCGGTCATGTGCGGTCAGCGGCAGGATGACGTTGATGCGGCTGGCCTCAGTCACGTAGGGCATGGGGATGATCTCCACCTCGCTGAGGGGGCGTACCAGGTGCACACGCTTGACGACCGAGCGGCTGTGCCCCTTCTGCGTCACCACCTCCACCTGCAGGTCCAGCATGTACTCCATGCCCCGCGTGGGGTCGAAGCGCCGGTACCCGTTCACCAGCTGCTGCTTGCGGATGTGCAGCACGGGCTGGTACTTGCGGTTCAGCTCCTCCATGGCTATGGCCACCACGTCGGCCACGTCAGCCATGTCCACGCCGCGCAGCTCGCACTTGGGGGAGCCATCTATGCACGAGTACAACTGCTCCTCCGTGAAGTAGTCCCAGCGCAGCACCTCGAAGCGCGTCTTGGGCTGGAACGGGGGGGTGATGCCGACAGGCCACGTGGCGCCGTGGTCTCCGTCTGCGGACAGGCTGCTGGTGTTCTGGATCTCCAGCTGCACAAGGAGGGAGGGGAGTTGAAGCAGGAACAAGACACCCTCCAGTCCCCCACACCAACCCTCCATGGCTTGGCCTAGCTCCTCCCAGGCACACAGTCACCCCCGGTTTCCTACCAAATCCCCAAGTTTCTAGGGGAGCTCTGTGTGGCTCGAAAGCGTCTCTCGCGCCAGCCAAAGTTGGTCCAATAAAAGATGTGACCTCCCCCACCTTGTCACTCCAGGGGCGGGGACGCAGTGTTAGCTATGCAAGGTCACCATTTCCCCATCAGATGGCAGCACCAACCCATACAATAAGGAGCTGAGACTATTCCTCAGCTGCTCAAGGTTACACAAACCCTACAGTGACTCCAGCTGGTTGGCCAATCCCCACAGCTCATCTGCTGTCCTGCACTGCTCCTGCCTCCGCCCTTCAGCCATCCCGGGCCTGGCTCCCGCCTCCGCCCCTCAGCTGGATCTTCAGGCTGAGCCCTTCAGGGCAGGGACTGGCTCTGACCATGCCCACCTGGCATGACGGGGCCCGATCCTGAGGAGGGCCTGTGGCCGCTACCATCATATAACATTTACAAATTCACAGGCCAGAGGGTCCGACCCCTCTACCAGCCTGAGACCCTCCCCAGCAACTCCTGCATCCAGCCTCCCACTCCTGGCTGAGGTGGGGCAGGACCTTTAGAACTCAGTCTGGTCCCTGGGTGACCTGTGCCAGTGGTTAATTCCCCGCCCCGTTCAACATCTGTGCCCCATTTCTACTCTGAATGTGTCTCACTTCAGCTCCAGCCACTGGGTCTCGCTCTGCCTTGTCTGCTGGGTTAGAGACCTCTGTCAGGAGAAATCTACCTCTGTCAGTGCTTGTACAGTCCATATGCCCAAGGCACTTCATACCCTTCTCTTGGATGGACTGAATAGACTGAGCTGCCTAGTCTCTCACTGTCAGGCAGCTTTTCAGATCTCAAATCCCTTCTGTAGCTCCTTTCTGAGCCTGTTTTTCCAATGCTCTGTTTGAAGAGTTGACACCAGAACTGGACACAGTGTGCAGTCTGCTCTAATGCCATACACAGAGGGAACACCACCTCCTTGCTTGCACCTGGCATCCCCCCTGCTTATACAGCTAGGGATCAAGTTCGCCCATTTAGCTACAGCACTGCACTGGGCGCTCATGTTCAACTGGTTACCTACCGTGACCCCTAAATCCTGTTCAATGTGTCCAGGATACGGTGCCCATCTCGTAAGCGTGACCGACATTCTTTTTTCCTAGGTGTGTGACCTCACATTTGGCTGTGTTAAAACACACGCTGTTCACGTGAGTCAACCTTATCAAGTGATCCAGGCCAGGCTGTGTCACAGACCTGTCCCCATCCTTATTTACAACTCAGCAATTTGTGTCATCTGCAGATTTTACCAGCACTGATACAAGATATTGAATAGCACTGGGTCAAGAACAGAGCCCTGCAGGACCCCAATAGACAGACCCCAGTGGATGACAATTTCCCATTTATGGCAACTTCTGGAGATCTGTTCACCAGTTTTTAATCCATTTCAGACAGGCTGCATTGATTTGGTGGAGTGCTTAATTGTTTCTGTTTAATCAAGAACACCACGGGGAGCCAAAACATGCCTTACAGAGTCTCGGTGCACCATGGTAACCAGTTACCTTTATCATCGAAACCTGTGATTCAGCCCCACACAATCACAGGTTGGATTTTAAATGCTGGCGCCATGTTGGCTTTTCTCCCGTCCCTGGGTACTTACTCGGGGCTCCAGGATTTGTTACGTGTCAAACACTAACAACAGAGACACTCAGAGGGGCCTCCGCATGGCTGTGGGGATTCACAGGAATCAGGAAGGTCAGAGGCCACGGCCAAGATCTCTGGCTTCGGTACAGACGGACGCCCAGTCGGGATTCCTGTTACCAGAGCGACCTGTGGTTCCGTCCCAGCGGGCTCAGCGCTGGTGGCACACGCCCAGCAGAGTTACAGACAATAAAAAGGATGGGTTTTAAAGTATATCAAGAGCCAAAGGAACCCTACCTATGGTATTGGGCCATGACTAGATGCAAATGGTAGAACTGTCAATGATAATGCAAAAAAGCTGAAGTGTTCAATAAATATTTCTGTTCTGAAGGTGGAAAAAAGCCAGATGATGTCGTCATGTCACATGATGATCAAACACTTTCCATTCCAAGAGTAACTCTGGAGATGTTAAACAGCAGCTATTAAATTCAGACATTTTTAAATCAGCAGGTCTGGATAACCTGCCTTCAAGAGTTTTAAAAGAGCTGGCACAGAAAGTCTCCAGACCATTAATGTTGATTTTTAACAAGTCAATGGAACCCTGGGGAATTTTCGGAGGACTGGCACAAAGCGATTGTGTTAATATTCAAAAAGGGTAACCGGGGTGGCCTGAGGAATTATTGGCCTATCAGTCTGACATCAGCCCTGGGCAAAATAATGGGACAGCTGAAACAGGACTCTATTAATAAAGAATTAAAGGAAGGTAATGTAATTAATGCCAATCAATATGTTTTTTTAATGAGATTACAAGCTTGGTTGATAAAAGTTAGTAAATATATTACATCTAGACCAGGGGTCGGCAACCTTTCAGAAGTGGTGTGCCGAGTCTTCATTTGTTCACTCTAGTTTAAGGTTTCGCGTGCCAATAATACATTTTAACCTTTTTAGAAGGTCTCTTTCTATAAGTCTATAATATATAAGTAAACTATGGTTGTATGTAAAGTAAATAAGGTTTCAGAATGTTTAAGAAGCTTCATTTAAAATTAAATTAAGATGCAGAGCCCCCTGGACTGCTGGCCAGGACCCAGGCAGTGTGAGTGCCACTGAAAATCAGCTTGCGTGCCGCCTTTGGCACCCGTGCCATAGGTTGCCTACCCCTGATCTAGACGGTTCTGTAGGGGGTTTGATTTGGCACCATATGACAACTCAATTAATAAACTAGAAAAATACAAAAAAAATCAACATGGCCACACACTGAATGGATGAAAGACTAGCTACTAGGTCTCAAAATGTAATTGTAAATGGGAAATCATCATCGAGCTGGCGTGTTTCTAATGGGGTCCTGCAGGGAACAGTTTATGGCCCTATGCTATTTAGCTTGTTTATCAATGGCTTTGAAAAAACAAAGTCACTGATAAAGTTTGCATATGACAGAGTTTGGGGGGAAAATAAACAAAGGAGAGAGACAAGTCATCAATACAGAATGACCTGGATTTCTTGGTAAGCTGGGCGCAAGCAAACAATGTGTTTTTAGTACGGCCAAACGCAAAGACATGCATCTAAGAACAAAGAATGTAGCCATACTTACAGAACGGGGTATTGTATCTGGGGAAGCAGGGGGTCATGGTGGATAACCAGCTGAACATGAGCTCCCAGTGAGATGCTGTGGCCAAAGGGGCTACGGCCATCCTTAGAATATCAAGTAGGAGAAGGGGTATTATATTACCTCTGTATTCAGCACTGGTGCCATAGCTGCTGGAATCCTGTGTCCTATTCTGGTGATCACAATTCAAGGGTGTTGATAAATTGGAGAGGCTTCAGGGAAGAGCCACAAGAATGATTAACAGATTGGAAGACCTGCCTTATAGTGACAGACTCAAGGAGCTCAATCTATTTAGCTTAACAAAGAGAAGGTTAAGGGGTGTCTTGATCATGTTTGTAAGTACCTACACAGGGAACAGAAATTTGATAGTAGAAGGTTCTTCAGTCTAGCAGAGGAAGGTCTAATGTGATCCAATGGCTGGAAGTTGAAGCTAGACAAATTCAGCCTAGAAATAAGGTGCACATTTTTAAGTGACAGTAATTAGCCACTGGAACAGTTTACCAAGGGTCATGAAAAATTCCCTATCACCGGAAGTTTTTAAATCAGAACTAGAGATTTCCTAGAAGATCTGCTCTAGTTCAGCCAGGGACTGTTTCAAGGAAGTTCTCGGTCTGTGTTATGCAGAGGTCAGAGCATAACCTCCATCACAGGGATCCTTTCTGCCTTTAAAAGAAAAAAACTGATAAAACCCTGCAGGAGGAAGGCAGCCAGCAGTGGGAGCACTTGAGCTGGGCAATAGTGCCAGGCTGGGCTCAGAGATCAGGCCAGTCCAGATCTACCAGAGTAATGCCCGCAGAGGGCATGCTCCGCCACCCTGGCAGGCCTGTTCTCCTAGCAGAACCGCCTCTGCCAGGGTCGATCACCAGCATAGAGGGTGAAGGAAGATGCCTGGCCCCGGTGCCAGGGCACAGGCCAGGGGGATTCTGTGCTCCGGCTGCCTCATTAAGGCAGGTAAAGCAGATTGAGATTGAATGAGACGGCTCCCTGGGGCAAGGTGACGCAAGCTGCAGCCAGGCTGCTCCCTGCCCATCTGATTCAGAGCTCTAGGCCCATCCCCTCTACACTCCCCCTCTCCCGGTGCCGGGCCTCACCTGGAGCTGCTGGATCTCCTGGTAGGTCCTCTCCAGCTCCACCTGGGCAAAGTGTTTGTGCAACCTGTACATCTGGACAGGGTCCAGCACAGGATGGGCAGTGAACGCGCTCTGGAAACGGGGGTCGCTCTCCCGCTCCGGGTCCGTGTTCTTCCCCAGCTCAAAGTACTGGTACCGTAGGCCCTGAATCAGAGAGAGAGGGGATAATGCCTGCCCCAAATCACACCCTAAACCCTGCTCCGAGTACTGGTACCGCAGGCCCTGAATTGGAGAGAGAGAGAGGGGATAATGCCTGCCCCAAATCGCACCCTAATCCCTGCTCTGAGTACCGGTACCGCAGGCCTTGAATTGGAGAGAGAGAGAGGGGATAATGCCTGCCCCAAATCACACCCTAATCCCTGCTCCGAGTACTGGTACCGCAGGCCCTGAATTGGAGAGAGAGAGAGGGGATAATGCCTGCCCCAAATCACACCCTAATCCCTGCTCCGAGTACTGGTACCGCAGGCCCTGAATTGGAGAGAGAGGGGGTAATGCCTGCCCCAAATCACACCCTAATCCCTGCTCTGAGTACCGGTACCGCGGGCCCTGAATCGGAGAGAGAGAGGGGGTAATGCCTGCCCCAAATCACATCCTAATCCCTGCTCCGAGTACTGGTACCGCAGGCCCTGAATCGGAGAGAGAGAGAGGGGGTAATACCTGCCCCAAATCACACCCTAATCCCTGCTCTGAGTACCGGTACCGCAGGCCCTGAGCTGGGGTTCTACCTGTGTAAACACCTTTTGGCCTCTGGAGGATATCCCACAGTTCCAAAAGTGACCACTCTGGCCAGTATCTCCACTGCTCTGATGCCAGATAAAGGGACGTCCACCCCTCCCCCTGTAAGCCCCAGGAAGTTTGAAATTCCCTTTCCCTTTGCTTGTAGATGTGGTGGGGAAAGCAGCCAGATAGCAGGAAGGGGCAGGGGTGTTAAAAATGCCAGGAAAGAAACAAGGAAGTAATGGGGCTGCTGGGACACGAAGCAGGGCAGCACAGGGCACTGGGCAGGGACCCAGAATGCCTTCCACTCACCCCCCTTTCCCACAAGACCTATCGAGAGCTGCACTGTGGGAAAGCTGCTCTATAGTGCTGCTCTCATCAGCGATGGAAGTGCTGCCAGTGTAAACATTCTCTGATGCCCGAGGAATTAAGTGAGGACATAAACCAGCACTTTTCTTTCACTGGTTCCCTGTCATCAGTGAAACTTACAACGCAAAAACTCTGCAAGGGTGAGAATTTGCTACTCACATCCAATTTCTTTAGTATATTAAGCTTAGTTTGCATTTTTGTTTTATTTGCTAAGTAATCTCCTTTGATCCATTTGCTATCCCTTAGAGTCACTTAAAATCTATCTTTTGTAGTTAATAAACTTGGTTTGGTTTTGTCTAAACCCAGTGTAGGGAAATCATACTTGGGGCATAAAGCTGTGTCTATTCCGCTCCACACTGAGGAAGGGGGCGAATTTCATGAGCTTGTGCTGTACAGATCTCTGTGCGGTGCAAGACGGTATATCTTCGGGATCACCCTCTAGAGGGGAGTGTTCACTTGAGTACTGGGCAGTTCCTTAGCTTAGCCTTCCCATGCAGAGCTGATTTCAGCATCTGTGTGTTCCTGCAGCTGGCTGTGTCCCTACCTGTACGTGTACTGGTAACGTGCAGGCTGAAGCCTGGGGGAGGGCTTGGCAGGCTGCACAGTACAGTGTAAAGTGAACCCGGGTTGGTGGATCAGGCGGGCTCAGTGGTACCCCAGTTCCAGGTGGCACCCTGGGGGAAACCCGTCACAGGGCAGAGAGGTCAGTGTGGGGGCAAAGGGGGCGGGTGATCAATGAGTGGGTGAGGGTTGATGGGGCAGAGGGGGCCAATGTGGGGGTTGATGGGGGCAGGAGGCCAGGGCGGGGGTAGATGGAGGCAGGGAATCAATGAAGGGGTGAGGGTTGATGGGGGCAGGAGGCCAGGGTGGGGGCGAGCTCTGACCTCGTGCTCCTCCATGCAGTTGATGGCCGTGTAGTCGATGATGCAGCGCCCCAGCCATTCGTCGGGCCGGGCGCTCAGGATGTCGTTGCGGCAGTTCTCCAGGTGGGGCTGCAGGCGCAGCAGCAGGCTGCGGGAGAGCAGGTAGCCGAAGCCACCGTAGCAGTAGCGCCCCTCGGTGTCGCCCCCAATGAACTCCTCAGGCC
Source organism: Mauremys mutica (assembly GCF_020497125.1). Classification (NCBI taxonomy): domain Eukaryota; kingdom Metazoa; phylum Chordata; order Testudines; family Geoemydidae; genus Mauremys; species Mauremys mutica. The sequence continues at coordinate 999,046 of NC_059081.1, read as the reverse complement.
GGCCCAGGTAGAGGAGGGTGTCGATGCTGAGGTGGGCGACCAGGCGGCTGACACGATGGGCCTCGGTGTAGGTGTCGTCCTGCACCAGGTAGAACCAGTCGAAGTCGCCCACGTAGTGGTCCAGCATGTACTTGATGGTCTGGTACATGTTCCAGATGGGCCGCTCATCGCCATGCGTCACCACCGTCATGCCGTGCGGCACCTTGCGGCCCCGCGTGCCTGTGAAGTACACCAGCCGCTCCAGCCGATGCCCCAGCGTGCGGTTCACGGCCACAGCCAGCGTGTTCAGCGTGCTCTTGGAGGTGAGCACGCCCACAAAGAGCCGCTGCCGGATGCCCAGCTCCGTACTGATGTACCGCGTCCTGGAAGGGCAGAAAGCGCATGTCAGGGAGCTTTTTCCCCAGCCCAGGGAACCTGCCCCCAGCCAGCCATGCTCAGACCTGCCCCTGAGCCCTGCAGGGCTGATCCTGCTGACCACGCGAGTCACGGCACCCAGGCACAGCTTTGGATTTCTGGGCTTCTCCCCAAACACAGATGAGCTGCATCTGAGCCACATCTGAGCCATTGAGTAGGGCTGGATTCAGGCAGGGCACTGCTGTGAGGAAGCTTGCAGAGATGCAGGGGTGGGGGGCAGAGGGGTAGGTGATGACCAGTCCATCTCTGCCCAGCAGGGGTCCTTCCAGGGCAGGGCAGATTCAGGGCAAGAAAGCGAGAGGCAGGGGCTGGGTGGGGCAGGATACACAGCACGTGCCCCTCCCTCCATGGCATCCCCTCACACCATCAGCGAGCTACCCTGGCTCACAGCCCCGCCCTGGTGCACCACCCCTCCCGCAGTCCTCAACACCTCGGCTGCCCTTCGCCACCTTCTCCCGTTTGCAGAGAGCGCCACCCTGGCTAGCCCTGCTCCTGTCTGGCACGTTTCCTGCACAGCTCTCAAAGCAGTTCATGAAAGACGTCAGCATCACCAACCCCATCGTAGGGATAGGCAGTGACTGGCCCCAGAGCACCCATCAGGCCAGCAGCAGAGCCAGGAAACGAACCCGGAGCTCCTGCATCCCAGTCCAGTGCTCTGCCCATTGGGTCACACCCACTAATCCCCCAGCCACGCTTGCAGGGGCCCCTCGTGTGTCTGAGACCCCAGGACTCCCACACTGGCACAGGGGCAGCCAAGGGTCCCTCCCACCAGCCCGGCACAGGGACACTGCCCCAGCACAGATACCCAATACGTGCCCTCACCAGCTCCAAGCATGGAGATTCCCTGCCCACAGAGAATGTCATGGCACCAAGAGGATTGAGGGGGTGAATAGCTGGGGCAGAGGTAAGTGAGGGGACATCCCAGGTTATGGGGAACCCCAGCAGAACTCCCAAGCATCAGGCATGTTTTCTCGACCCGCCTCCTCTAATGCACACACAGCAACAAGCACATTTATATTATTAATATAGACCCGAATCCAGACTCCCCGCAGCACGTGCCCCTTCCTTTGGGGAGGGGACAGGAGAATGAACGCGTGGCAGATGTGGAGTCACTTGGCTGAATGCCCCACTGGAAAGGGCCCAGATGCAGCAGGGACAAGCACAGTACCAGAACAGCCGCCAGCCAGCCTTCGGATGGGCCTCCCTGGTCCTCCAGAACCCCCTCCTCTGTGGTGCTCTAAAGAGGCTAATTCCTAATCCCCCACACAGGAGCAGGCTAAGGCAGTGTGGGGCCCGGGAGAGGGTCGTGTGTGAGCATGTGTCCTCCCAGCTCTGCAGCAGGTGACCCTGGGGCACATATTGTGGGTGGGGAGAAAGGGAGTTTGCTGACCACACTTCTCCTTCCCTCTCCCGACCCAGTGTCAGGGAAGGGGGACCTGACCTGCCTTGGCCCCAGAGGTTAAGGCACGTGCCACACACAGGGCGACACAGACACCATGGGCCCAGGCAGCACCAACCCAGCCACTGCTAACCCAGGCTTCCCGCTGCTGCCACGGGCCTGGCCTGTGACACACGTGGCATCCCATAACTGTGCCTGGGGGGCCCGGGCCAGGTCCCAGCCTGCCAGGGAGCTGCTATGCTGAGCCCACTGGACAGCAGGAGGGGTGGGACATGCTCCCCCACCGACAGGGCACCACAGCATCCCGAACAAACCCTTCTTGGGAGGGGAGCAGGGTGCAGTTTGAGTGGAGCAAAGCAGCTGCATGTCCTGGGATGGAGACCCCCACCCCCACAGGCCTCAGTGGGTACAGAAGTTTCCTGTAGGCAACATGGGGCAGCCCAGGAGAGTCTCTGGATAGGGCGTGTACATGCAGCAAAGCTGCCCTCCTGGTCACCGCCCCAGGGCCCCCACATTCAACGGAGCACACGCCAGGGTGGACACAAGGCCCAGGACAAGCTCCGGGACAGCCCACCACCAGCCCCGGGGCATTGCTAAGGGACAGGACTACGTCCCCTATTCCAGTGGGCCCCTGCCCACCTGCCAACCCCACTCAGGCAGGGACAAGGGTGGGACACAGCACCATGGCCCCGCCAACTCAGCTGGGGGCTGTCCCTTATGGACGGCTGCAGAGAGCACCCTGATTAGTGCACCCGGGCTGTGGAGACCCAGAGCCGGGCAGGCCCTGCCCCAAAGAGCTCAGTCTAATTAGGCAGCTGGGTATGCAATGGGGGAGGGTGGCGGTAGCATGAGACTCCCCAGGGCAGAACTCAAGGGTCCCAAACCTACTAACCCAGCTCTCTTGGTTGCCGCATGGCTCACACCAACCGGCAGGCCCATGACAGGGCAGCTGCACCACTGGCGGGCGCTGACGGGAGGACACCATGCAGGGCAGGGCAGGGCAGGGCGAGGAGAGGTTCTGCGAGATGCGGCGGGTAAGGCTGGCACAGCGGAGGTGTCATGAACATGAGGCAAGGCAGAGCCCCAAAGGAGGTGAGGCCGAGACCTGAACTTGCTGCAGCAGAGAAGGGACAGCTGGGGATGGGACCCGGTCTGCTTGGTGGGAAGATATTGGCAGACCCCTGCTGAGGTGCAGTGAGGGGAGGGGCTCTCCACAGCCCAGCAGCAATGGCACCGCCTCCCCACTATGCCCACGTTTCAGGCAGGAATCCCAGCTCCAGGGCAGCTTTTTGCCCAGGGAAAGGATCTGAGCTCCCCAGGAACAGCCACACACAGCAAGTTTCCAGAGCCCCCATTCTGCTGCCCCTGCCCCATGCATTTCCCGCCCTCCACCATCCAGACACCTGCTTTGCTGCAGCTCCCCCTTGCTAGGAGACCCATCCCTCCCATAGGAGTGAGCTGTCACAAGTCACAGTCCTACAGCTCAAGAGACTAGCTCCAGCACCCCGCTGCCCACGCAGCACCAGCACTGGGGGAGAGACCAGAGACCCACTCCTGCAGTGAGAGTCACTGACACCCCCTTCCTGCCCATGGGCAGCTGGGCTCTGCTCTCCCCAAGCACCCACTCAATCACAGGGCCTCCAAGCGGGAAGATTTCAGCTCCTGAGCCCAGCCCACCTGAGCCAGAGAGGGCCCAGGGCCCAAACGTGGGAGGCCGTGAAAGGCAGCACCAGCACAAAAGGCACCTGAAGCCTGTGAAGAGGGCGTGAAAGAGCTGGTCTCAGTGCTGGCTGCTGGGGGGCCCAGCCCCACTCACAGCAGCCCCAGCCAGAGCTGCATGATTCTCACATCACTCTCAGGTTTTATCAATGCAGTGCAGCCAAGAGGCAGGAAACAACCCTGAGCTGCTGCCTCCCGCACACTGGCCTCATTCAGCCCCTCCACTTCCTGCCCTCTCGCCTCCTCCAGGGGACAACAGGGCTCGTTCACTGGCCCGGTCCCTGGGCGCTCTGTGCTGCATCCTGCCAGGGCCCCAGCACTGCCAAGCGCTGAGCCCAGGGACCAGCTCCTGGAGTCACTCCCCTGCTCTCTGTAGCACCTGGATGTCCACAACGGCCTCCCATCCAAATACTGACCAGGCCCAACCCTGCTTAGCTTGGGATATTGCAGCCCTAGGTGGAATGACCTCAAACCACCACAGGGCATGCTGACATTAGATAAGAGAAAAAGCTTCCTAATAGAGAGAACAAGTCATCAATGGGGCGGGTGCTAGGCCAGGAAACATTTTGTGATAAGGCAAGGCCTGGGGCAAGAACAGTCTGAGAATGCAGAGCAGCAGCACTGGGAGCAGGGGTACTGCCAGCTCGGCCAGCAGCGGCTGTGCAGCCAGGCTGCTCCCAAAGGAAACTATTTCTGCAGAAAGACTTCCTGCGCAGCCAGAGCCGAGACCTGCGCTCTCCTGGAAGGGCCAATAAACCGATGAACCAGTCAGTCTCACTGAACTGAGGGAGGCAGCACTGTCCGGGCAGCCAGCAGCACTCACCCTGCTGAGCCACAGCTGAAGCCCAACCCCTTCATGGCCCCTTCTGCATCAAGTCGGAGCCCCACATTTGCCCCACCATGTCCCCACTGACTGCTCCAAGCCAGCATGCACCAATATGAACCACCACAGCAGCCACTGCCCTAGGGACAAGCTAGATGCCACAGCCTGGGCACTTCTCCCCCAGACCCACAGCATCACCCTTGCGCTTCACATCCAGAGGCAGCTGTACCATGGTTCTGTAACAGACCTTGCCCAGGGCAGCAGTTCTGAACCTTCCCCCTGCCCCAGGCCTCCCATTTAAGGTCACTCCCCACTACCCCAATCCCTGTACTATGCTGGGCCACGGGACACGGATGAAAGCTGCTGGGTGTCTGGCTGCGGAGCTGGTATGAAATGGGCTGGGGAACAGCAGGGTCAGGGCCAGGCTGCTGCCAATTACTTTCCACTGGGCAGACCCTGGGCACTCACCACCACCACCCCTCATCTCTCCCCGTGGGCTCCGTCTCCTTGCCGTGGTTGTTCCGTTCAAGGAGGGCAGCCTCAGGGTGCTTGGCACACCAGCTCCCCACCCTACCGCACCGGGGAGCCAGACTCATCAGACACCTGTTCCAATTCGCCTCAGCACGCCCTGCTGTGCCCTCTGCCCCCCTGGGGTTTGGGCTGGCCCAGGACGGCGAGCCTGGGCACGGAGCACCCCAGCACCATCACCAGGCGCAGCAGGTGCCATTGGATGGTAAGTGAAGGGTGCCAGTGCCCCAGGGCCTGGCTCATACACGGTGGAGGCTGGAGGGCCAGCCCTGGGCATACTGGGTGCATGGGGGCTGCAGGATGCCAGACAGGGGAGGCTCTGTCCATGACACGGATGGAGAGCAGAGCTGACCCCCACACTTGTGACTTCATAACCCTCCTGTCTTCCCACAGCCCCTCAATCCACAGCCCCCCAACCCCCTGCCCCAAACTCCAGCCCCCCCATCTTCCCACATCCCTTCAACCCACAGCCCCCCCACTGCCCAACCTCCAACCCCCCATCTTCCCACAGCCCCCAACCCCCTGCCCCAACCTCCAGCCCCCCCATCTTCCCACATCCCCTTAACCCACAGCCCCCCCACTGCCCAACCTCCAACCCCCCATCTTCCCACAGCCCCCCAACCCCCTGCCCCAACCTCCAGCCCCCCATCTTCCCACATCCCCCCAATCCCCTGCCCCAACCTCCAGCCCCCCCATCTTCCCACATCCCCTTAACCCACAGCCCCCCCACTGCCCAACCTCCAACCCCCCATCTTCCCACAGCCCCCAACCCCCTTCCCCCACCTCCAGCCCCCCCATCTTCCCACATCCCTTCAACCTCCAGCCCCCCCCCCTTCCCACAGCCCCAACCTCCAGCCCCCCCATCTTCCCACATCCCTTCAACCCCCACCCCCCCAATCCCCCCACCTTCCCACGTCCACTCAACCCGCAGCCCCCCCCGTCTTCCCACAGCCCCACAACCGACAGGGCCCCCAACGCCCCGCCCCCACCTGACGGCCTTGCTGGCGGCGCGCGCGGGCGCGGCGGGCCGGGCGGGCAGCACGCGCGGCTCCCAGGCGGCGGCGGGCGGCGGTTGGCCGGCGGGGGCGGGGCCGGGGCCGGCGCGCGGCGGGGGGGCGGGGCGGCGCGCAGCGCGCGGCCCGCAGGGCGCCTGGCCCCAGCCCGCGCTGAGCAGACTCAGCGTCAGCCCCAGCGACACCCCGACGGCCACGGGCGCCGCGGGCCGCAGCAGCGGCAGCAGCAGCGAGAGGCGCATGGCGGGTGCGACGTGTCCGCGCGCGCCCCGCGTCAGCAGCGCCGCGTCACCGCCCGCCAGCCAATCCGCGCCTGGCGCGCGCCCGCGTGCGGCTCCCCGCGGGGCAGGGGCGGGGCAGGGGCGGGGCTTGGCGGGAGGGGCGGGGCCGCGCTGCCGTGGGGGTCCCGCAGCGCGCAGGCTCCTCCCGGCCCCGCCCCGCCCCTCGGTGGCTGGATGGGCCCCGGGGTAACGTGACCATTTTTTTCAAATTTAAAAGCAGGACATTTAGAATAGCTCAGCCAGCCTGTGAGTGACAGTCGCTGTCGTAGAATAGAAGCTGAAAAAATATTGCGGAGCACGCTTAGGGTTTTTTTTCTTTAAGTGAAAGAATACAATAAAATGTACTTCTTTTATTTATATTATATATTATGAAAGTAATTTTGCGGAAAAAAACCAAATATTTGATATGGGGAGATTAGTACATAATTGTATACTTAGGATTTTGGGATCCAAGTAATAAAGAAACAAGTGTAGCAGTAAAACAAAATGGTTTTAATAAAAAATGGTACAAAAGTACTTAATCTACATTCCTAATTTTGCTTCTTATATTTTTGTGAAGAGTGGATTGATTTTAATAATTCGTTTTCCTGGATGTTTTTATAAAATTCCATGCAAGTTTGGTTAAAATTATATTTAGTAATTAGCAAACATTTCAAAGTTTCAACATGTAATTGAGTTTTATCACTGGACCAGATATTGTTCATCAAAGAAAAAAGACATTCGGCAGGTGCATTGGTTCCTGGTAAACAGAGACAATATTCTACCAATTTGCCAATATTTTTGTAGGAAACATCATTTTCACTGAAGGCTTTGAATATTTCAATCCATCTGTTCGATACTGGTAAAGAATTTTGTCTCCAGTGAGTAATTTTTTCATCTGTAATGTAGCGCAGGACAAAGCAGGTTTCATCAAACAGTTCATCTTCTACTAAATTGATTTCAGAAAAATACTGAAGAATGTAATCACTGCAAACTTGAATGTTGTCATGGGTGAGTTTAGTGTTTAACAAAACCCAATTGAATTTTTCGGTATGCTTAATAGGTCCTTCCCATTCCTCTAGATATTGAATACATGTGTCATAAAATTCTACCACTTTTTCTTTGAAAATAGCAGGTTTTAATATGCCTTCTTCCTCAAGCTGCTTCAAATTTTGCCGCACCTGTAACGGCAAGAAAACGTTTGCTTTTCTGTCAGCTAATTTTGTTAAGTCACTGTAAATATTGCTAGTTTCTATAATAGAAATCTCCTGTCCTTCTATTTTCAAAATAGCATTGTGGAACATTGATGACACATTATGCAAAAAGTAAAGCCAAGACTCTGTCTCTGAATTATCAAAATAATTTGTGATAATTGTGGGGCTCTTCTCGTTTGAGGCAAAATATGATTTTAAGGCAGGATATATTTGTAGGACGCGCTCAATCGCGCGTATTAAGGCCAAGCATCGTGTGGCACTGTATCCCAAGACTTTCTTATATTCGATGACCACGAACTCACAAAATTCTTTCAATTCTTAATGCGCACTGTATATATATAAAAGTATGAATAAATCTTGGTGATGAAAGTTTGCACATCAATTGGTACACAGTCGGCTGCAGTTTGTATAGCATTGTTCAAAATATGAGTGGCACAACCAATTCCCACAAGCTCTCTTCCACCCAAATTTGATTTCAGCTTGGTAAAAATGTTATTTTTCCCACTTCTTCGCATTCCTCCAAAGTTAGTATTGGTGTTGTCAGCACAAAATCCAAGTACCTTGGTATCTAAACGATACTTTTTTAACACTTCCAAAATATAATCAGTAACTATGTCAGATGTTTTGCCTGGCAAATCTCTTACTTCCAAAATTTTGACGTCTATTCCAGACTGGTATGAAAAATATCTTATTATTATGGGAATCAACTTTACTTCCTTGTGGTTTGATGCATCCGAATAAATATAAATAAAATTTGCAGCATCTAAATTCTCTTCCAATAACTGTTTCGCATAAGGCACCAGCACATCGGTAACTATTGCCTCGCATTTTGTTCTAGAACATGTAAACCTGGCATCAAAACATGTTTTAATCAGTTTGCAGGTACAATCCATTGATCTGAATGAGTGATTATGCATTACTGTGTGGTACGCCCATAAACCTTCAGCTGCAGCTAGTTTTCTTTCAGCATCTTCAGATCATTTTTTCTTAAAATATGATATCACACTCGTACTTGCAATTGCTGCAGACACGGCCCGTTTATGTTTGACTGTTTGTATGTGGTTTTCAATGTCGGTTTTTCCACTGTTTGCAATAGAAAATACACTTCTGCATTTTACACATTCCACCTCACTATTGTCATTATTAGTACTTGCTTTGATGAATGTATATTTCGATTTTAACTCATCATTGAAGACGCACTTTCGTCGTTTTGGCGCCATGGGTGTCCAAAAATAAACAATTATTACAAACTTCGTCGGATGTCGGTCTTGGTCCGAGGGGGCGAAGTCACCGGTCCAGGATCGAGGGGGGCGAAGACGCTGGTCCTGGTCCAAAGGGGTGAAGGTGTTGATCCTGGTCCAAGGGGGCGAAGTCATCAGGTCCTGGCGAAGCAGCGAGGTGCGCCGTGAAAATGGCAGAGCGAAAAGCTCGAGTAACCGAGAAAGCGCGGAGCTCTGAGGGCCAGTGTCACGGTCCGAAGATGCCAGATCACTGGTGCCTGTCCTGTGCTGCGGAGGGCCTTTTATAGTCCGAAGCTAACACCGAATTGGTCGATTTTGGGGGGCTCTATGTGATGACATCATCATCGAGTTCCCACGGTCGGGCTGTATGTAATGTGCGGGAGTATTATCGAAAAGTCGCCGCGGCCACAATATAGTGAGAGTGTGTGTGCTGAATGCTGAGTATTGCCGAGATCCAACGACGAGAACCGTCGTGTAAAATAAAACTAAAACTAGGATAAATTAATAAAATTGATTTAGGCTGGTTTATCAAGGATTGATTTGATGTACTCAATCTTTTGATAAATTAATAATTTTTGATTTTGTAGTCCTAAACTGTACTGGTTACATCTCACGACTAACCAGACCAATGTCCAAAAAACCAGTACTGTACTGGTAAAACCAGTACGTATGGTCACTTTAGCCCGGGGGGGCAGAGGGGCCAGCTGGGAATGGGCCCCTTGGGGCAGAGCGGGGGTGGGCCCATGGGGGGCTGGCTGGGGGGGCAGAGGGGCCAGCTGGGAATGGGCCCTTGGGGCAGAGCGGGGGGGGGTTGGATGGGCCCGTGGAGGGTTGGCTGGGGGGGCAGAGGGGCAGAGCGGGGGTGGGCCCATGGGGGCTGGATGGATCTGTTGGAGTTTGGCTGGGGGGGCAGAGCGGGGGTGGGCCCATGGGGGGATGGCTGGGGGGGCAGAGGGGCCAGCTGGGAATGGGCCCTTGGGGCAGAGCGGGGGGGGTTGGATGGGCCCGTGGGGGGTTGGCTGGGGGGGCAGAGGGGCAGAGCGGGGGTGGGCCCGTGGGGGCTGGATGGGTCTGTTGGAGGTTGGCTGGGGGGGCACAGTGGTAGAGCGGGGGGGGTCTAGGGAGGCTGGATGAGCCCATGGGGGGTTGGCTAGAGGGGCAGAGGGGCCAGCTGGGAATGGGCCCCTTGGGGCAGAGTGAGGGGGGGCTGGATGGGCCCATGGAGAGAGCAGAGGGGCTAGCCGGGAATGGGCCCCTTGGGGCTGGATGGGCCTGTGGGGGGTTGGCTGGGGGGGCAGAGGGGCAGAGCAGGGGTGGGCCTGGGGGGGCTGGATGGGGGGCAGAGGGGCCAGCTGGGAATGGGCCGCCCGGGGCTTTGCTGATCCCTGGGTTAGCGACTTCTGTATGAGGCCCAGCCTGACTCTGCCGGACTCGGCTCCTTGTTCGTCTCGCAGCCTGGAAACCAGCGGCTCCATGGGACCCTGGGCAGGGCAGGCCCGCGGGCAGGGAGAAGGGCAAAGATGAAGAGCGGCAGGGCTCAGGCTGCCTGCCTGGGGCCCGAGCAGGTGTCGCTGGAGTCCCCCACGCCTGGAGTCCAAAGACTGTTCCCGATTAGCCTAGTGAGCTGCAGTCGCTCTCCTTGCATGGGTCAGGAAGAAAGGGAGCCAGCCATGGTCCCGCTGCTTGGGAGCGTGGTGCAGAGCTCACAGTGAGACATTGCAGTGCCCCCGGAAAGGCCTCCATGCCCTGCACCACCCTCAGCCTTTGCCCTTCTGGCACGTCTCATCTGGCTCCCAAAGAGCTTCCCAGGCAGGAGTGAATCAGTCTTCACCGCTCCCCAGAGAAAGTCAGTCTCGTTGTCCCTATTTCTCAGAAGGGGAAACGTAGGGTAAGTATAAAATTAAAGAATTCAAGTTAGCTTAAGGTTGGTTAGGGAAATATATCTGTAAAGGATTTGACCCTTGCAGTCCGTCTAACCCAGGGGAGGCCAACCTCTGGCTCCGGAGCCACATGCGGCTCTTCAGAGGTTAATATGTCCCTTTGTTATTGCACTGACTGTCGCATGTATGATTATGTGCCCTGTGGGCGGGTGGCGTATGTGTGCAGTCGGTGCAAGGAGCTCCTGGCCCTCAGAGACCATGTATGGACTTTGGAGGCCAGGGTGGCGGAACTGGAGGAGCTGAGAGAGGCAGAGAGGTATGTGGATGAGGCTTTCCGGGACACAGTAGAATTGTCCCACCTCCGCTTAGACAGCCCCTGCGCTGTTGAGGAGGAAGAAGGGCCCAGGGAAGTAGAGCAGTCAATGGGAGCAGAGGGAAACCTTCCCGTAGTTGGGACCCTCCTTCCAGATGGTGCTGGGGTTGCCTCTCGCACTGAGGTTGCCTCTCCGGGGGAGGGAACTCCAGTTTCTAGGAAAAGGCAGGTGTTAGTAATGGGAGATTTGATTATTAGAAATATAGATAGCTGGGTCTGTGATGACCGGGAGAACCGTATGGTGACTTGCCTGCCTGGTGCGAAGGTTGCGGATCTCTCGAGGCATCTAGACAGACTTATGTGTAGTGCTGGGGAGGAGCCGGTGGTCGTGGTACATGTAGGTACCAATGACATAGGGAAGGGTAGGAGAGATGTCCTGGAAGCCAAATTTAGGCTGCTAGGGAAGAGACTGAAATCCAGGACCTCTATGGTGGCATTTTCAGAAATGCTCCCAGTTCCACGCGCAGGGCCAGGTAGGCAGGCAGAGCTTCAGAGTCTCAATGCGTGGATGAGACGATGGTGTAGAGAGGAGGGGTTCACGTTCATTAGGAACTGGGGAAACTTCTGGGATGGGAGGAGCCTATACAGGAGAGATGGGCTCCACCTAAACCAAAGTGGAACCAGACTGCTGGCACTAAACATTAAAAAGGTTGTAGAGCACTTTTTAAACTAGGAGATGGGGGAAAGCCGACTGCTGCAGAGGAGCGTGTGGATCGGACACAGACTTCTCTTAGGGGAGAGTCTGATGATAGAGAATCTCCAGGTTATAGTCAGGAGCAGAGGAATGAGAAGTATAATGTAAGGGCCGGATCAGATGATAAACAGTCACATAAAAAAGAATCTGGCACATCAGAAAAAGGCAGGCTAATAAACAGGGACAAGTTTTTAAAGTGCTTGTACACAAATGCCAGAAGTCTAAATAATAAGATGGGTGAACTAGAGTGCCTTGTGATAAAGGAGGATATAGATATAATAGGCATCACAGAAACCTGGTGGACTGAGAGCAATCAATGGGACACAATCATTCCGGGGTACAAAATATATCGGAAGGACAGAACAGGCCGTGCAGGGGGAGGAGTGGCACTATATGTTAAAGAAAGTGTAGATTCAAATGAAGTAAAAATCTTAAGCGAATCCACAGGTTCCATAGAGTTTCTATGGATAGAAATTTCATGCTCTAGTAAAAATATAACATTAGGGATCTATTATCGACCACCTGACCAGGACAGTAATAGTGATGATGAAATGCTAAGGGAAATTAGAGAGGCTATCAAAATTAAGAACCCAATAATAGTGGGGGATTTCAATTATCCCCATATTGACTGGGAACATTTCACTTCAGGACGAAATGCAGAGATAAAATTTCTCAATACTTTAAATGACTGCTTCATGGAGCAGCTGGTACGGGAACCCACAAGGGGAGAGGCGACTCTAGATTTAATCCTGAGTGGAGCGCAGGAGCTGGTCCAAGAGGTAACTATAGCGGGACCGCTTGGAAATAGTGACCATAATACAATAGCATTCAACATCCCTGTGGTGGGAAGAACATCTCAAATGCCCAACACTGTGGCCTTTAATTTCAAAAGGGGGAACTATACAAAAATGAGGGGGTTAGTTAGACAAAAGTTAAAAGGTACAGTGACTAAAGTGAAATCCCTGCAAGTTGCGTGGGCCCTTTTTAAAGACACCATAATAGAGGCCCAACTTCAATGTATACCCCAAATTAAGAAAAACAGTAAAAGAACTAAAAAAGAGCCACCGTGGCTTAACAACCATGTAAAAGAAGCAGTGAGAGATAAAAAGACTTCCTTTAAAAAGTGGAAGTCAAATCCTCGTGAGGCAAATAGAAAGGAGCACAAACACTGCCAACTTAAGTGCAAGAGTGTAATAAGAAAAGCCAAAGAGGAGTTTGAAGAACGGCTAGCCAAAAACTCCAAAGGTAATAACAAAATGTTTTTTAAGTACATCAGAAGCAGGAAGCCTGCTAAACAACCAGTGGGGCCCCTTGATGATCAAAATTCAAAAGGAGCGCTTAAAGATGATAAAGTCATTGCGGAGAAACTAAATGGATTCTTTGCTTCAGTCTTCACGGCTGAGGATGTTAGGGAGATTCCCAAACCTGAGCTGGCTTTTGTAGGTGACAAATCTGAGGAACTGTCACAGATTGAAGTGTCACTAGAAGAGGTTTTGGAATTAATTGATAAACTCAACATTAACAAGTCACCGGGACCAGATGGCATTCACCCAAGAGTTCTGAAAGAACTCAAATGTGAAGTTGTGGAACTATTAACTAAGGTTTGTAACCTGTCCTTTAAATCGGCTTCGGTACCCAATGACTGGAAGTTAGCTAATGTAATGCCAATATTTAAAAAGGGCTCTAGGGGTGATCCCGGCAATTACAGACCGGTAAGTCTAACATCGGTACCGGGCAAATTAGTTGAAACAATAGTTAAGAATAAAATTGTCAGACACATAGAAAAACATAAACTCTTGAGCGATAGTCAACATGGTTTCTGTAAAGGGAAATCGTGTCTTACTAATCTATTAGAGTTCTTTGAAGGGGTCAACAAACATGTGGACAAGGGGGATCCAGTGGACATAGTGTACTTAGATTTCCAGAAAGCCTTTGACAAGGTCCCTCACCAAAGGCTCTTACGTAAATTAAGCTGTCATGGGATAAAAGGAAAGGTCCTTTCATGGATTGAGAACTGGTTAAAGGACAGGGAACAAAGGGTAGGAATTAATGGTAAATTCTCAGAATGGAGAGGGGTAACTAGTGGTGTTCCCCAAGGGTCAGTCCTAGGACCAATCCTATTCAATTTATTCATAAATGATCTGGAGAAAGGGGTAAACAGTGAGGTGGCAAAGTTTGCAGATGATACTAAACTGCTCAAGATAGTTAAGACCAAAGCAGATTGTGAAGAACTTAAAAAAGATCTCACAAAACTAAGTGACTGGGCAACAAAATGGCAAATGAAATTTAATGTGGATAAATGTAAAGTAATGCACATTGGAAAAAATAACCCCAACTATACATACAACATGATGGGGGCTAATTTAGCTACAACGAGTCAGGAAAAAGATCTTGGAGTCATCGTGGATAGTTCTCTGAAGATGTCCACGCAGTGTGCAGAGGCGGTCAAAAAAGCAAACAGGATGTTAGGAATCATTAAAAAGGGGATAGAGAATAAGACTGAGAATATATTATTGCCCTTATATAAATCCATGGTACGCCCACATCTCGAATACTGTGTACAGATGTGGTCTCCTCACCTCAAAAAAGATATTCTAGCACTAGAAAAGGTTCAGAAAAGAGCAACTAAAATGATTAGGGGTTTAGAGAGGGTCCCATATGAGGAAAGATTAAAGAGGCTAGGACTCTTCAGTTTGGAAAAGAGAAGACTAAGGGGGGACATGATAGAGGTATATAAAATCATGAGTGATGTTGAGAAAGTGGATAAGGAAAAGTTATTTACTTATTCCCATAATACAAGAACTAGGGGTCACCAAATGAAATTAATAGGCAGCAGGTTTAAAACAAATAAAAGGAAGTTCTTCTTCACGCAGCGCACAATCAACTTGTGGAACTCCTTACCTGAGGAGGTTGTGAAGGCTAGGACTATAACAATGTTTAAAAGGGGACTGGATAAATTCATGGTGGCTAAGTCCATAAATGGCTATTAGCCAGGATGGGTAAGGAATGGGGTCCCTAGCCTCTGTTCGTCAGAGGATGGAGATGGATGGCAGGAGAGAGATCACTTGATCATTGCCGGTTAGGTTCACTCCCTCAGGGGCACCTGGCATTGGCCACTGTCGGTAGACAGATACTGGGCTAGATGGACCTTTGGTCTGACCCGGTACGGCCTTTCTTATGTTCTTATGTTCACCGACTCCGGGGCTGGGGCTGGAGCTGGCGGGGGGAGGAGGGAGGGTGCTCACTGCTGAACCCCTGGCTCTGCCACAGGCCCTGCCCCCACTCCACCCCTTCCTGCCCCCTCCCCTCAGCCTGCTGTGCCCTCCCCCCACCTCCTGCATGCCACGAAACAGCTGATCGGGAGATGGGGGGGTGGGGTCAGACCCAGTGAGGTGCACTGCTCTGCAGTGTCCTGGCGTTTCCTTTCCAGTTACTGGTACCTCCTTGCTGTGTTCTACCAGGCCCAGTAGGCAACTGAACCTGCAGTTCCTTTACGCTCTTTCTACAGCTCTGCACTGGTGCCTTCAGCGCAAGTAGTTTTGCTTTTGGACTGAATCACTCGGGGCTGGATTGTGCATGACACCAGCTCAAACAGCTGGTGACTCTTCGGCAAACCTCCTCCTGCTTGTGTTGAGCATTTGTTCACGAATGTCATGTAATGGTGCAGCCTTTGTGTTAACACATTACTCAAACCTGGCATTGCATCACACCAGCAAGCCCTCAGGGCAGCTACTTCCCCAATGGCTTCCAGCCAAGCGGAGGCTGGTAGATCCTGATATGAGCGATCATGCAGCAAGAATGAGATGGCTCCTTATACAAAACTAACTCCTCCATCTTCTTCCGCTTCTCTTCTCTCCCCCTCGCAAGCTCCCGCTCCTGTTCTCCACCATGCCTTCCATCTACCTGCTAGCCAGGGCCTTTCTTTACAACGCGTAGAATCATAAGGTTAGACCGGGGTGGCCAACCTGAGCCTGAGAAGGAGCCAGAATCTACCAACGTACATTGCCAAAGAGTCACAGTAACACGTCAGCAGCCTCTCATCAGCTCCTCCCACGCCCTGGCTCCCAGCACCACCTGCCCACAGGCAGGCCTGCTGATCAGTGACTGATCACTCACTGCACTGCTTACTGCCAAAGGCTCAGGAAAAGCCACTGGTAGGGCTACCCAATGGCCAGCAAGAGAGAAGGCGGGTGGTGTGAGATTTTTCATTGGACCAAGCGCTGTTGGGGAGAGAGAGAAGCTTTCGAGCTTACACTGAGCTCTTCTGTGTGTCTGGGAAACTAACTCAGATACAAGGTGGAAGCTCCAAAGCTGGTCTCTCTCGCTTGGTCCAATAAAAGATGTTCCCTCACCCGCCTGGTCTCTCCCATATCCTGGCTACAACTGCAAAGCTCGGTTAGCTAAGTCCTGCTTGCAGCAACACCACCATCCCGTCAACTCCGCTCATCAGCCTCGAAGCCATGACCACTATTTAGGCTTCTCAAAGGCTCGTTCCCCTGGTAGAATTTAGTCTGTTTCCACTGGCTGAGCAGCAAGGTGATGCTGCCTAAGAGAGGAGACGGACAGTTTGTGCCACTGTGGGTGCAGCACAGGAGGCTGCAGGACAGATGGACGGACAGACGGTTTGTGTTTCTGCTTAACAACATCACAATGATCGTGCAGAGAGCGCAATCGCCTGGGGAATGGCAGTGCAGTGGAATAGCCGAACAGAGAAGACACAGAGTTGGGGGAGGGCTCTGAATGAGAGGGCGGGAGCCCCGCTCAGTCTGTCTGGGAGCTAGAAGCTCAGCAGATGGATAAGTCGCATCCCAGCTCTGAAAGCAAATGTCTGTGGTTTAACTGGAACAAGAGATAAAACGTCTGAGCAGGTTTAATCACAGGTTTCTCCGGGTCAGGGACGTTTGGCTTCCTTCCTCTGTGATCTGGATACAGCTGATTGTCTCTCCCTGTGGTTTGTAGCTGGCTGTGAGCGGCTGCAGATGGGAACTGCTCCCCAGCTCAGGAGCTCAGACTGGAAACAGCCCTGCTCAAAGCCAGATAAAAGCAAATCCAAGAACCTTTAAACAACCACAACCTCCTGCACTAATCTCGGTCCAAGGGCATTCTTACTGGGGATCAGAACTGCTTCCCTCTCAGCGCTGGGCCCCGCTAGTACTTAAACGCTCCCTGCTCCTTTTCACATGAGCATCACCAAACAGAAGCAATACTGACAGAAATGTGAATATGGATTGATCCATGGGCTCACTGCGGGGAGGTCTGGCTGATCTATCAAGCTAGGGCCTTTCAGGGCTGTCTGCAGATCTGAGAAAAGAGTCCAACTCCTGTTCTGTCACAGAACTTCCAAGAAGAGCTGTGATGTCCACAAGAAGTGACTTGATCCTATCCACTCCCTTGAGCCTGCCTGCTATAGCAGCTTGTGAGGGGAACTGGGGACCGCTCATGACGACAGCAGCTGCCTGGCACTCAGCCAGGCTTGCAGACTGTGGGGAGCTGTGATGAACATGGGTGTTTTGGGTCACGTTTTTATTAGCCATATGGGTGTGTCAGTTTACCTGCTCACATTGTACGGCTCCACGGGGAGTGGGCAAGGAACGAGGACGGGCAGCCTGTCAGAGCTGGGTGCACATGCACCCTCAGGAACTGAGTGGAATCAGTGCCTATGAGTGGAAGGCCCAGAAGAGACAATGGGTGCCCCAAGGACTGAACTTTGGCGTTCCGGCCCTTCAGCATTAAAACAGGCTGAGCATGTGAACGCAGCCTGGCGGGAGCTGGAGAACAAAGGGACAAGGTGCCAGGTATCTGTGTTAGGAGCTGGGTTTGCAGTCGGACAGAGAGACAAGGAGACAGATGGATTTGAGGAGTCTCTGAAGACTGTCCCACAGGGTTCTGCTAACACGGGCCACCTCTCTGCTACAAACTACAGCTGACACAAGTTATATCATTGACAGCTGCTGAAATTTGTATATGGCTCAGGCACATGCATACTTGGCTGAATGTACTCAGCAGGCGTGCTTGCATCGCTATAAAGCATGGTGCACCATGGGAAGGTATCCCGGTGTGCCATGTGCCCCTTCCAGCACAGTGTCTTTTGGGACATTTTTGCAGTGTTTTGGGGGGACAGTAACAATTCGCCCAGGGATCTTGGTTGCTAGGGGTCAAGTTCCCAACATGCAACTTTCACCGTCCCATAACTTTTGCACTGGTTTTTAACAATTTCCCTAACCCAGTGGTCACTGTCACAGGAACTGGGGTGTTGTGGGTCAACACAGGTCATTCAGTGTCTAAATCACACTGCATCAACCCTTGCTTTGTGCTATTTGGAGGTGTCATTTTACTGCGCCCTTGTAAGGGACACTTACACAAGCCAGAGACAAACTGGAGTGTAGACACATGCCAAGTTAGGTCAGCGCAAGACAACTTCTGTCATAAGAATGGCCATATTGGATCAGACCAGTTGTCCATCTAGCCCAGTATCCTGCCTCTGGTCAGCACCAGAGCTTCAGGGGGAGTGTACAGAACAGGGCAATTTTGGAGAGATCCACCCCTCTTCCCCTCCCAGCTTCTGGCAGTTGGGTTACATTGTTATGTTTATAAGAAGCACATGGGATCTTTTTCAAGGGAAAAGGCAATACGCTGCGTTTATTGGAGATACACAATTAGCATATGCATTCAAACACACATGCACACAGAGAGTCCTGCCATTCAATGATATAGTTACCAGGCCAGAGTCTGGATCAATCTAGTGGCCAGCTCAGTTGATCACTGGTAGGGAGGAGTCAGGTTCTGTTGATCGCGACACAATGCTCCAGGGAAGTCTTGGCAGGACGAACCCAACGTTTCATGGCAAGGCCCCTGTTTATATAGTGATCTTCCTTCCTTGGGACCAGTGAGTTTTACACCGTCATGCTGCAATCAGTCGCCGTTTGACAAGTGCTTGTTTTCTTAAATTGTTCTTCTCATCCTTTATCTTGTTCTTTCATCAGTTCCTCAGGGAGTTACCCCAGGCTGGTTTTGATCACAGCTCTCTTGTCCCCATTGATAGGTGCCTCTCTCATCTTTAGAGTCATCAATCTGCCCTCCTCTGACATCTCAATAGGGGCGTGTTGCAATCTCCTGGCGCCTTTACATCTGTCCTCGGTTCCTCCCTAGAACATCTGGTCTGGTGATGGCCTTCACACTTATCTTCTAACACACACATTCCTCATTCACACACAAAACAGGATTGCTTTATACAAAGCATTTGAACAAGAACATCAAATTGCAATGCAGGAGAAAAGAATCATTACATTCTTTTACTTATTTCAAAATGCTAATTTTAAACCTACAACAAAGTGGTGACCCTAAAGGTCTATTACGGCCTTGAAATCAGCTTCAGACACAAGGTTCTGGCTGATGCATCTTTCCCAATGGCACACTAGGCCATTCCTTTCTGCTTTCAGAAAGGGTGGCTGGCAGGATATGGTCAAATCATACATCAATACATTTAATGCATGCTACATTATTATTCTTTATCCTTCATTTTAAATTATACAAAATACAAACATAAAATCCTACTACTACAACATCCCTGACCCTCATGGCTAATCACCATTGATGGACCTAGCCCTTGACTGACCTAGGGGTCTGATGATTCTGTTTTGTCAACCTACCGTTAGAGTGTAGAGCAGTCCATGGACTCTGACTTAAGCTTTGCTTCTCTGTGCTGCCCTGAAGTCTCTCCAGTGCTGTATTCCAGGTGGCTAAGCAATGCTGCCTTGTTTTGAAAAGGCTGCCCTGCCTTGCTGCCAATACTCCGCTGGTGGCATCACTCCCTAACAGACAAAGCCTCTCTCTGGAGTCTGAACGAAGTTGGAGTCACTGTTGAGAGTCATGGTCTTGGAGCCATTGAGGGCCCATGGCCTGCTCTCGTGGAAAGCTAAGCCTGTACAAAGAGATTATATAAAACCTGTGGGGCATAGCGCAGACTCTGTCAATCCAAAGCTGAACTTGGCACACTGCTTTGCAAGCTGAGGCGATGTTTTTACATAGCTGGCCAAGCTCGCGAGGCTGTATGCTCAATTCAATGACGTTTCTCCGTGTGTCTCTTTGGATGCAATGCAGTGTAACTGCTGAATGCCACGTCCACTCAATTCCAAAACGTCAGGGATGTTCTACGTAGATTCATAGATTCTAAGGCCAGAAGGGACCATTGTGATCATCTCGTCTGACCTCCTGCAGAGCACAGGCCAGACACCTGGCCCACAATAGTTCTCTTAAAGCAACCCAGCCTCAGGCCTCCACCCAGACACCCCAAGTCAAATATGAGGAGGATTACTGAAAATCTCATTCATCATATAAAAAAGTTCTACCAATCCCAAAGGATCGGACACATTACCTCCCAGGTTAATGAATATTTCAGATCTTACCCAAATGCAGGCTTACAGCCAATTCTCATTAATTAAACTAAAATTTATTAAAAAAGAAAGAATACTGGTTAAAAGATCAATATACATACCGACATGAGTACAGTTCTGAGATCAGATTCATAGAAGAGATGATGAGCTTTGTAGTTGCAAAGAGTTCTTTCAGAATTAGTCCATAGGTTATAGTCAAGTTATAGGCAAGTGACAGAGCGGATGATAAAAGTTATGGAGGATCAGACAGAGATGCTCAAGTCTTTGGTACAGCTGTAGACTGAGCAGATGCGTGGTCAACCTCCACTGCAGCACATGCACAATTCTTTGCCAACGACACCCACCTCTATGCTCACACATTCCTTTTCACGTCACAGCCCTCCTCAGTTTCCCCATCACTCCACCCCCTCTCACAGCTTGCACAATGATAGACTCATAGACTTTAAGGTCAGAAGGGACCATTATGATGATCTAGTCTGACCTCCTGCACAATGCAGGCCACAGAATCTCACCCATCCACTTCCATAACAAACCCCTAACCTATGGCTGAGTTACTGAAGTCCTCAAATTGTGGTTTGAAGACCTCAAGCTGCAGAGAATCCTCCAGCAAGTCACCCGTGCCCCATGCTGCAGAGGAAGGCGAAAAACCTCCAGGGCCTCTGCCAATCTGCCCTGGAGGAAAATTCCTTCCTGACCCCAAATATGGCGATCAGTTAAACCCTGAGCATGTGGGCAAGATTCACCAGCCAGCACCCAGGAAAGAATTCTCTGTAGTAGCTCAGATCCCAACCCATCCAACATCCCATCACAGACCACTGGGCATACTTACCTGCTGATAATCAAAGATCAATTAATTGCCAAAATTAGGCTATCCCATCATACCATCCCCTCCATAAATTTATCAAGCTTAGTCTTAAAGCCAGATATGTCTTTTACCCCCACTACTCCCCTTGGAAGGCTGTTCCAGAACTTCACTCCTCTAATGATTAGAAACCTTCATCTAATTTTAAGTCTAAACTTCCTAGTGTCCAGTTTATATCCATTTGTTCTTGTGTCCACATTGGTACTAATCTTAAATAATTCCTCTCCCTCCCTAATATTAATCCCTCTGATATATTTATAAAGAGCAATCATATCTCCCCTCAACCTTTTTTTGGTTAGGCTAAACAAGCCAAGCTCTTTAAGTCTCCTTTCATAAGACAGGTTTTCCATTCCTCGGATCATCCTAGTAGCCCATCTCTGCACCTGTTCCAGCTTGAATTCATCCTCCTTAAACATGGAAGACCAGAACTGCACACAGTATTCCAGATGAGGTCTCACCAGTGCCTTATATAACGGTACTAACACCTCCTTATCTTTGCTGGAAATACCTCGCCTGATGCATCCTAAAACTGCATTGGCTTTTTTAACGGCCATATCACATTGGCGGCTCATAGTCATCCTGTGATCAACCAATACTCTGAGGTCCTTCTCCTCCTCCGTTACTTCCAACTGATGTGTCCCCAATTTATAACTAAAATTCTTGTTATTAATCCCTAAATGCATGACCTTGCACTTTTCACTATTAAATTTCATCCTATTACTATTACTCCAGTTTACAAGGTCATCCAGATCTTCCTGTAGGATATCCCGGTCCTTCTCTGTGTTAGCAATACCTCCCAGCTTCGTGTCATCCGCAAACTTTATTAGCACATTCCTGCTTTTTGTACCAAGGTCAGTAATAAAAAGGTTAAATAAAATTGGCCCCAAAACTGATCCCTGAGGAACTCCACTAGTAACCTCCTTCCAGCCTGACAGTTCACCTTTCAGTACAACCCGTTGTAGTCTCCCCTTTAACCAGTTCCTTATCCACCTTTCAATTTTCATATTGATCCTCATCTTTTCCAATTTAACTAATAATTCCCCATGTGGAACCGTGTCAAATGCCTTACTGAAATCGAGGTAAATTAGATCCACTGTGTTTCCTTTGTCTAGAAAATCTGTTACCTTTTCAAAGAAGGAGATCAGGTTGGTTTGGCACGATCTACCTTTTGTAAAACCATGTTGTACTTTGTCCCAATTACCATTGACCTGAATGTCCTTAACTACTTTCTCCTTCAAAATTTTTTCCAAGACCTTACATACTACAGATGTCAAACTAACAGGCCTATAGTTACTCGGATCACTTTTTTTCCCTTTCTTAAAAATAGGAACTGTGTTAGCAATTCTCCAGTCGTACGGTACAACCCCTGAGTTTACTGATTCGTTAAAAATTCTTGCTAATGGGTTTGCAATTTCATGTGCCAGTTCCTTTAATATTCTTGGATGAAGATTATCTGGGCCCTCCGATTTTGTCCCATTAAGCTGTTCGAGATTGGCTTCTACCACGGATGTGGTAATATCTACCTTCATATCCTCATTCCCATTTGTCATCCTACCATTATCCCTAAGCTCCTCATTAGCCTTATTAAAGACTGAGGCAAGGTATTTATTTAGATATTGGGCCATGCCTAGATTATCTTTAACCGCCATTCCATCCTCAGTGTTTAGCGGTCCCACTTCTTCTTTCTTTGTTTTCTTATTTATATGGCTATAGAACCTTTTACTATTGGTTTTAATTCCCTTTGCAAGGTCCAACGCTACATGGATTTTAGCCTTTCTCACTTCATCCCTACATGTTCTGACCTCAATAAGGTAGCTTTCCTTGCTAATCCCACCCATCTTCCACTCCTTGTAGGCTCTCTGCTTTTTCTTAATCACCTCTCTGAGATGCTTGCTCATCCAGCTTGGTCTACAACTCCTGCCTATGAATTTTTTCCCCCTTTCTTGGATGCAGGCTTCTGATAGTTTCTGCAACTTTGACTTGAAGTAATTCCAGACCTCCTCTGCCTTTAGATCCACAAGTTCTTCAGTCCAATCCACTTCCCTAACTAATTTCCTTAATTCTTTAAAGTTAGCCCTTTTGAAATCAAAAACCCTAGTCCCAGATCTATTTTTGTTTATCCTTCCATCTAGTTTGAACTGAATTAGCTCATGATCACTCAAACCAAGGTTGTCCCCTACAACCATTTCTTCTATGAGGTCCTCACTACTCACCAAAACCAAATCTAAAATGGCATCCCCTCTTGTTGGTTCTTCAACTACTTGGTGAAGAAATCCATCAGCTATCACATCCAGAAAAATCTGAGCCCTATTATTGTTACTAGCACTTGTCCTCCAGTCTATATCTGGGAAGTTAAAGTCTCCCATGATCACACAATTCCCATTAGTGTTTACTTCATTAAAAACATTAAAGAGGTCTCTATCCATATCCAAATCAGATCCCGGTGGTCTGTAGCACACCCCAAGCACTATCTCAGGGGGGGCTCTAGTAGCTTTCTTCCCCAGTGTGATTTTTGCCCAGACAGGCTCTGTCTTATCCATTCCATCCCTTCTTATTTCTTTACAGTTAACCTCATCATTGATATACAGTGCTACTCCACCACCTTTGCCTTTATTTCTGTCTTTCCTAAACAGCACATAGCCTTCAATACCTGTACTCCAGTCATGACTACTATTCCACCATGTTTCTGTTATCCCTATAATATCCGGTTTCACTTCCTGCACCAGTAGCTCTAGTTCCTCCATCTTGTTACCTAGGCTCCTCGCATTAGTGTACAGACAGCTTAATTTTTGCCGCTTGGCTTCACTGACATTCTTTACCCGGTTAGGCACAGACATTCTACCACCAGTATTACCTATTAGACTGGTATCTACACTACCCTTCCTCCTTATGTCCATTCTCCTGCCCATGGCAGTATCCTCTCTTAGGGTACGTCCATACTACCCTCCCGGGTCGGCGGGTAGCGATCGACTCCTCGGAGTTCGATATATCACGTCTCATCTAGACGCGATATATCGAACTCCGAACGCGCTCCCGTCGACGTCGGAACTCCACCACCGCGAACGGCGGTGGCGGAGTCGACGGGGGAGCCGCAGACTTCAATCCCGCGCCGTGAGGACGGGTAAGTACTTCGAACTAAGGTACTTCGAGTTCAGCTACGCTATTCGCGTAGCTGAACTTGCGTACCTTAGTTCGAACCCCCGCCCCCAGTGTAGACCAGGCCTTACTTTGTTTTCTTCCCTCACAATGTTAAATTCCGGCGTGGAGATTACCTGGACATCTCCCAACCATCTCCCCCAAATTCCTAGTTTAAAGCTCTCAATCAGTTGGGCGAGACTCCATCCTAGAAGTCTATTTCCCTCCTTACTCAGGTGAAGTCTATCCCGGGAGAACAGTCCTCTGTCCATGAATGCTTCCCAGTGGTCGTACATCCCAAAGCCCTCCTTATAGCACCACTGCCTGAGCCATCTGTTGATCGCCATAATCTTGTCACACCTTTGTTGCCCTTCTCTAGGAACAGGCAGAATCCCACTGAAGATCACCTGAGCCTCGATTTCCTTAAGCGTCTTCCCCAATCTGGCATAGTCTCCCTTGATACGTTCCAGCGAGAATCTAGCCGTATCATTCGTTCCCACATGAAGGACAATCAGCAGATTCTTTCCCGCTCCCGTTAGGATCCTTTTCAGCCTCAGGTCCACATCCCGTATCTTAGCGCCCGGCAGACAGCACACCCTTCTGTTCTCCGGATCAGCTCTAGTTGCAGGCCTGTCTATTCTTCTCAGTAAGGAGTCCCCAATCACGTAGACCTGTCTTTTCCTGGTGACGGTGTGATTCTCCGGTCTATCCCCTGCTCCCACTGGCTGCAAGTCCTCTCGGTTCCTATTCACCCTTGCAATCCTCCGCAACCCTTCCCGTATCCTCCCGGGGCTCATATTTGGTGTTGTCTCCATTGACTCCTCCCCGCTTCCTGTAGGAACTAGCTGCTCTTCTCTTTTTCCTTGCCCTCTCACCTTCTGTGACCACCTGCTGTGCCCCTTCTTCATTTTCCAACTCCGCAAACCTGTTCCTGAGCTCTACTGCTCCTTCACTGGCCCGTCTTTTCCTCTGCCTGGTTCTCTTAGTCACATGCTTCCACCGTCCACTTTCCTCACCCAGCAGTCTCCCCTCAGAATTCTTTGGTCCTGCTTCCATCTGCAAGTCTGAGATTATCCCTTCAGCCTCCTCATGTCTTTGCTCCATCATCTGCTCGAACCCCCTTCTAAACTCAACCAGAGTTTCCACCTGCATCTCCAGTCCTCGGATCTTTTCTTCCATCAGCTCTATCAGGCGGCACTTCATGCAGATGAAACTCTTTTCAGGTACCCCCTCCAGGATCATGTACATGCCGCAGCTGCCACATCCGGTCATCCTCATTGTGTCTTTCACTGCTGCCTCTGTATCGGTCATAGCCTTCCCACCTAAAACCTGTTAGTCCAAGAAACACAAACCAAAACAAACCCCCAACAGGCACCAGAACACCGGCAGAACACCACCCACTCCCTTCACTAGCCTGTCGGTTCCTCTGTCTAGGTCTCGAAGTCTCCCCCGCAACCTCCCCCTGTAAACTCCCCTGTCTACAGCTCTGTTTGCTGGCTGCTGTGCCACTGCCGCTGTCTATGCCGCTGCCTGCCTGACTGGCTGGCTGGCTACCTTTATAGGACCCCTAGGCAGATAACCCCGCCCCCTAAGCAGGGCTCAGCTTCTCTCCCAGCACACTGCCCCTAGCAGCCTCCACACATGCAAATACACAAAATACAAAAACCTGCTCCTCCAACAGAACTCCCAGTGAGACTGCCCTGTTTACAGCTCTGTTTGCTGGCTGCTGTGCCGCTGCAGCTGTCTATGATAGCTGGAGCTAAACACACTTGTGAGGTTTTACCCTTTTTAACAATCAATAAAGGCCAAGGTATTTAATGGTACAGCGTTTTTAGTCCATGTTCTACAAAAGCGTATAGCAATCAATTCACTCTTGGAAACAGGCTTCTAAAGCATTGTGTTGCATGGATCTTGGGCCCCAAAATTGTACATGGCTGCACCAGGGAAGCAACTCCAAAGCAGACATGTGTTACTGCCCCTCATTGTCCAAGTGGTTCCTCAAAGCCTCTGTGATGTTAATAGCAGCCCTCTGGGCTCCTCTGACAGCCCTAGCATCTGGCTGTTCAAACTGTGCAGCCAAGCGCTCGGCCTCAGTGCTCCACACCCAAGCAAACATTTCACCCTTAGAGTCACACAGATTATGCACAGTGCAGCACGCGGCTATGACCACGGGAATATTATCCTTGGCAAGGTCTAGCCTGCCATTGAGACACCTCCAGCGAGCTTTCAAACGGCCAAAGGCACGTTCGACTACCATGCGGCACCTGCTCAGCCGGTTTTTAAAACGCTCCTTGCTGGTGCCAGGTGCCCTGTGTAAGGTTTCATGAGCCAGGGCTGTAAGGGATAAGCGGGGTCTCCCAGGATTACTATGGGTATTTCCATATCCCCCACTGTTCTGGAAAGAAATTCCCCACCTGCAGCTTTCTGTACAGGCCACTGTTCCTGAAGATGCGTGTGTCATGCACCTTTCCAGACCAGCCTGCACTGATGTCTGTGAAACACCCACGGGATCCACAAGCGCCTGCAACACCATGGAGAAGTATCCCTTCCTATTGATGTACTCAGAGGCAAGGTGGTCTGGTGCTAAAATTGGAATGCGTGTGCCATCAATCGCCCCGCCACGGGAAACCCATCTCTACAAAGCCAACAGCTATGTCATGCACATTTCCCAGAGTCACGGTCCTCCTCAGCAGGATGCGATGTATTGCCCTGCACACTTGGAGTAATACAGCCCCAACAGTGGACTTCCCCACTCCAAACTGATTTGCAACTGACCGGTAGCAGTCTGGATTCGCCAGCTCCCACACAGCGATTGCAACATGCTTCTCTACCAGAAGGGCAGCTCTCAACCTGGTGTCCTTGCGCCGCAGGTCGGGGGCCAGCTCAGCACACAGATCCAGGAAGGTTGCTTTACGCATCCTAAAGTTCTGTACCCGCTGGTCGTCATCCCACCCCTGCATGACAGTGTGATCCCACCAATTGGTGCTTGTTTCCCTCGCCCAAAAGCCACGCTCTACCGTATGCAGCTGCTCTGTGAATGCACAAAGCTCTGGTATGTTGCTGCCGTCTGCATCACATTGGAGTGCCTGCGAGTCATCCTCTGTTAACGCTGCAAGTAACTGTGCTGCCATGCGTGATGTCTGCACGACAGCTAACAGAGCATAGGAGAGAAGTGCGGGATCCATCCTCTCCCCCTTGCTGGAAAGCTCTTTTGCTGTGCCCTGGGTCAGACAGTTCCCATTGTGTCGTGCTATTTCTGAGAGATTTCTATTGTACCCAGTTCCTGGAGTGATCCTTGCCCTCCTCAACAAGCCATTAACATTTTTTGGCCTTTCTACTGTAATACCTGAAAGACTGCTTGTGGGTGTTTTCAACCTCACAACATGTTTCAGCCGTCACACACAGACACCCCTCACACCAACTGCCCCTCACACACAGACACGCGGGCACCCCTCACACCAACTGCCCCTCACACACAGATACGCGGGCACCCCTCACACCAACTGCCCCTCACACACAGACATGCGGGCACCCCTCACACCGACAGCCCCTCACACCCAGACACACGGGCACCCCTCACACCGACTGCCTCTCACACCCAGACACACGGGCACCCCTCACACCCACTGCCTCTCACACCCCGACACACGGGCACCCCTCACACC
Organism: Mauremys mutica; assembly: GCF_020497125.1. Taxonomy (NCBI): domain Eukaryota; kingdom Metazoa; phylum Chordata; order Testudines; family Geoemydidae; genus Mauremys; species Mauremys mutica. The sequence goes on along the minus strand of NC_059081.1, from coordinate 971,433 downwards.
CACTGCCTCTCACACCCCGACACACGGGCACCCCTCACACCAACAGCCCCTCACACCGACTGCCCCCACACACAGACGCACGGACACCCCTCGCACCGACAGCCCCTCACACCCAGACACACGGGCACCCCTCACACCGACAGCCCCTCACACCGACTGCCCCCACACACAGACGCACGGGCACCCCTCGCACCGACAGCCCCTCACACCCAGACGCACGGGCACCCCTCACACCGACAGCCCCTCACACCCAGACACACGGGCACCCCTCACACCGACAGCCCCTCACACCCAGACACACGGGCACCCCTCACACCGACAGCCCCTCACACCCAGACGCACGGGCACCCCTCACACCAACTGCCCCTCACACACAGACACGTGGGCACCCCTCACACCCACTGCCTCTCACACCCCGACACACGGGCACCCCTCACACCGACTGCCCCTCACACGCAGACGCACGGGCACCCCTCACTTCGACTGCCCCTCACACGCAGACGCACGGGCACCCCTCGCTCCGACTGCCTCTCACACGCAGACGCACGGGCACCCCTCACACCCAGACGCACGGGCACCCCTCACACCGACAGCCCCTCACACCCAGACACACAGGCACCCCTCACACCGACAGCCCCTCACACCCAGACACACAGGCACCCCTCACACCGACAGCCCCTCACACCCAGACACACGGGCACCCCTCACACTGACTGCCCCTCACACACAGACACGCGGGCACCCCTCACACCCACTGCCCCTTACATCCAGACACACGGGCACCCCTCACACCCAGACACACAGGCACCCCTCACACCAACAGCCCCTCACACCGACAGCCCCTCACACACAGACGCACGGGCACCCCTCGCACCGACAGCCCCTCACACCCAGACGCATGGGCACCTCTCATACTGACAGCCCCTCACACCCAGACACACGGACACCCCTCACACCAACTGCCCCTCGCACACAGACACACGGGCACCCCTCGCACCGACAGCCCCTCACACGCAGACACACCGGCACCCCTCGCACCGACAGCCCCTCACACGCAGGCACACGGACACCCCTCGCACTGACAGCCCCTCACACGCAGACACCCGGGCACCCCTCGCACCGACTGCCCCTCACACAGCACACCGACAGCCCTGTACGCACAGACACACGGGCACACCTCACACCGACAACCCCTCATACCCAGACACACGGGCACCCCTCGCACTGACAGCCCCTCACACGCAGACACCCGGGCACCCCTCGCACCGACAGCCCCTCACACCCAGATGCACGGACACCCCTCGCACTGACAGCCCCTCACACGCAGACACCCGGGCACCCCTCGCACCGACAGCCCCTCACACCCAGACGCACGGACACCCCTCGCACTGACAGCCCCTCACACGCAGACACCCGGGCACCCCTCACACCGACAGCCCCTCACACCCAGACACACGGACACCCCTCGCACCGACAGCCCCTCACTCACAGACACCCGGGCACCCCTCGCACCGACAGCCCCTCACACGCAGACACACGGACACCCCTCGCACTGACAGCCCCTCACACGCAGACACCCGGGCACCCCTCGCACCGACAGCCCCTTGCAGACACACGGGCACCCCTCGCACCGACAGCCCTTCCAAAGCAGAGGCTGATCCTCAGATAAAAAGTGCAGCACACTTGTACACACACCTGCCCACACTGAGTCTCTGGGGCCACCGATATGACTGTTCGCGGGGGGTGGGGGGCTGTAGCTCCAGACCCTACCTCGAGAGGAGCTTTCAGGGCAGAACTGCTGGCTTTGTGCCAGGCTGGGTGTCTGAGAGTCCAGCATCGCCAACCTCAAGAGAACAAACCTGGAAGTCAGACCCCCAAGTATCTTGAGCTGTTTGGGCTCTGCACCCCTCGCAGCGAGAGGCCCTATGGCTGTAACTAAAGCTTCCCCTGCAGCTTTGGCACTGGCCACTGTCGGAGACAGGATCCTGGGCTGGATGGACGGCTGGTGTGACGCCGCATGGCCGTTCTCATGGAGGGGCCCAGCCCCTGGTCTGGAGGATAAGCCTCTATCAGGTAGGCAGAGAGGGGGGTCTCTGGCTGGGCTTACCTCCCGCTCGGAGGCTGACGGCCCAGAAGAGTCTGTGCAGCAAGTGCCCTTGGAGAGTGCGGGACACCCTGGGATTTTCTGACCATCTGATTTATGGGACTGCGCCTTGAACTCCGCGTCCAGCCTCTGGTCAATTTCTCCTCCTCAGCTTCTCAGCGCTGCGGGGCACCAGCGTGGTCTGCAGAGGGTGCAAGGAGGGCAAATGGATGAATGGAGCATGGGTGACTTATCTCTGAGCCAACGTGGAGGCTGCCCAGCGTGCCACCGGCTGGGCTGTTCTCTGACTGGCTATGGAGGGTACCTACGAGGGAGACCCACCAGCTGAAGCAGTGCCTATGGGGGGCCCATCTCTCCCCATTCCCCTGGGAGTTATGCCAGCGTGGCCATGCCCAGGAAAGGGGGCAACAGGGCCCACTCTGAGGAGACGGCTCCACTGGCAACCTCCCAGCTCCTGCAGATCTCACACAAGGCTGGGGGCTCCTCAAGGAAGTTGTGCTCTAGGTTGTACTGAGTCACCAGGGGGAGCGCGAGCTCCCGTGTCCAGCCTCAGGCCTAAGGGTTTCTAGGGCGCACCTCAGCCTGGAATTGAGACTCCCTCAAGCCTCATGAAGCAGCACCTGGCAGAGCCGGGAGCTTCCTAATGAATCCTGAATGGATCCTGAGACACCACACGCTCTGCGCCAACACCCCTCGGTGCACTCACAAGGGCACCACTGCACGTGCACTGCACGCACACACCCGTATACGCACACATGCACACACTGCACACCCACACACCTGCACGCACACACCTGCAATCATCTGCAAGCACACCGGATCTACACACACCTGCACTCAGACTGCACACACACACCCCCGCACATGCACTGCACACACACACACCTGCATGTGCACTGCACGTGCACACACCCGCACACGAACTGCATGCACACACCTGCACGTCACTGCAAACACACACACCTGCATGTGCACACACCCGCACACGAACTGCATGCACACCTCTGCACATGCACTGCGCACACACAGCCATATACGCACACCCACACACCTGCACGTGCACTGCACGCACACCCACACACCTGCAATCACCTGCATGCACACCAGATCTACACACACCCGCACACGAACTGCATGCACACCTCTGCACATGCACTGCACACACACAGCCATATACGCACACCCACACACCTGCACGTGCACTGCATGCACACCCACACACCTGCAATCACCTGCATGCACACCAGATCAACACACACCTGCACTCAGACTGCACACACACACCCCCGCACATGCACTGCGCACCCACACACCTCCACGTGCATTGCATGCTCACCCCTGCACGTCACTGCGCACACACGCCCGCACCTGCACGTGCGCTTCACCCCCCTTTCTTCCCTCGCAGCCCCGCCCCCGCGGCCTCTGCCCCGCCCCCACTTCCGCTCGCGCGGCCCCGCCCCGTGACGCGGCGGGTGACGTCAGGCGGAGCTGTCCGCTCAGCACCGCGGGCCGGGCCGGGCCGGGACCATGCGGCGGGGCCGGGCCGGGGGCGCAGGTAGGGGCGGGGCGGGGGGCCCCCACGGGCCGGGCGGGGGGGGCCCTGGGAGGCGGGTTGGGGATCCGGGGGGGACCTGCGGGGCGGGTTGGGGTTCCGGGGGGACCCTGGGAAATTGGGGGGCTGGAGGCGCTGAGGAGCCGCGGGGGGGACCCTGGGAGGCGGGGGGGCTGGAGGCTCGGAGGAGCCGGGGGGGGACCCTGCGGGTGGGGGGGCTGGAGGCGCTGAGGAGCCGCGGGGGGGGGACCCTGCGGGTGGGGGGGCTGGAGGAGCCGGGGGGGGACCCTGCGGGCCGGGTTGGGGTTCCAGGTCAGCAGGTTTATTTCCTGGCTCCACTGCCCAGGGACTTGGCCGACAGGTTTGGAAGCTGTAACGTTGTCACTGCCCAACAGGCAGCCCAGAAACGGCACCAGCGCCCCACGGCCAGGGACTGCAGAGTTAGGCCAGCTGGCCCGGTGTGGGGGTGGCGGGGGTGGATGGGGATAGCTGCGCCGGTGTGGGAGTGGCGGGGGTGGATGTGGATAGCTGCCCTGGTGTGGGGGTGGCGGGGATGGATGGGGATAGGTGCGCTGGTGTGGGGGTGGCGGGGATGGATGGGGATAGGTGCGCTGGTGTGGGGGTGGCGGGGGTGGATGGGGATAGCTGCGCCGGTGTGGGGGTGGCGGGGGTGGACGGGGATAGCTGCGCCGGTGTGGGAGTGGCGGGGGTGGATGTGGATAGCTGCCCTGGTGTGGGGGTGGCGGGGATGGATGGGGATAGGTGCGCTGGTGTGGGGGTGGCGGGGATGGATGGGGATAGGTGCGCTGGTGTGGGGGTGGCGGGGGTGGATGGGGATAGCTGCGCCGGTGTGGGGGTGGCGGGGATGGACGGGGATAGCTGCGCCGGTGTGGGGATGCCGGGGCGTGGAAGGGGAAAGCTGCGCCGGTGTGGGGGTGGCGGGGGTGGAGGGGGATAGCTGCGCCGGTGTGGGGGTAGCGGGGGTGGACGGGGATAGCTGCGCCGGTGTGGGAGTGGCGGGGGTGGATGTGGATAGCTGCGCCGGTGTGGGGGTGACGGGGATGGATGGGGATAGCTGTGCCGGTGTGGGGGTAGCGGGGATGGATGGGGATAGCTGCGCCGGTGTGGGGGTGGCGGGGGTGGATGTGGATAGCTGCGCCGGTGTGGGGGTAGCGGGGGTGGATGGGGATAGCTGTGCCGGTGTGGGGGTAGCGGGGATGGATGGGGATAGCTGCGCCGGTGTGGGGGTGACGGGGATGGATGGGGATAGCTGTGCCGGTGTGAGAGTGGCGGGGGTGGATGGGGATAGCTGCCCTGGTGTGGGAGTGGCGGGGATGGATGGGGATAGCTGCCCCGGTGTGGGAGTGGCGGGGATGGCTGGGGATAGCTGCGCCGGTGTGGGGATGGTGGGGATGGATGGGGATAGCTGCGCCGGTGTGGGGGTGGCGGGGATGGATGGGGATAGCTGCGCTGGTGTGGGGGTGGCGGGGAGGGATGGGGATAGCTGTGCCGGTGTGAGAGTGGCGGGGGTGGATGTGGATAGCTGCCCTGGTGTGGGGGTGGCGGGGGTGGATGGGGATAGGTGCGCTGGTGTGGGGGTGGCAGGGATGGATGGGGATAGCTGCGCCGGTGTGGGGGTGGACGGGGATAGCTGCCCTGGTGTGGGGGTGGTGGGGGTGGACGGGGATAGCTGCGCCGGTGTGGGAGTGGCGGGGGTGGAGGGGGATAGCTGGGCCGGTGTGGGGGTGGATGGGGATAACTGCCCTGGTGTGGGGGTGGACGGGGATAGCTGGGCCGGTGTGGGGGTGGATGGGGATAACTGCCCTGGTGTGGGGGTGGACGGGGATAGCTGGGCCGGTGGGGGGGTGGCGGGGGTGGATGGGGATAGCTGCGCTGGTGTGGGGGTGGCGGGGATGGATGGGGATAGCTGCGCTGGTGTGGGGGTGGCGGGGATGGATGGGGATAGCTGCCCTGGTGTGGGGGTGGACGGGGATAGCTGGGCCGGTGTGGGGGTGGATGGGGATAGCTGGGCCGGTGGGGGGGTGGCGGGGGTGGATGGGGATAGCTGCGCTGGTGTGGGGGTGGCGGGGATGGATGGGGATAGCTGCGCTGGTGTGGGGGTGGCGGGGATGGATGGGGATAGCTGCCCTGGTGTGGGGGTGGACGGGGATAGTTGCGCCGGAGTGGGGATGGATGTGGATAGCTGCCCTGGTGTGGGGGTGGTGTGGGTGGATGGGGATAACTGCCCTGGTGTGGGGGTCGACGGGGATAGCTGGGCCGGTGTGGAGGTGGATGGGGATAGCTGGGCCGGTGTGGGGGTGGATGGGGATAGCTGGGCCGGTGGGGGGGTGGCGGGGGTGGACGGGGATAGCTGCCCTGGTGTGGGGGTGGATGGGAACAGGTGCCGCAGGCTGGGGGCAGGAGGGAAGGCAGGTGGATGGTTGGGGTGACCAGGTGGGGCAGTAGTAATGTCTCTGCACCTCACCAGCCCATGGCCTTGGCTCCTGCTGAGTGTTTGGGGTTCAGAGAGCCTGTGAACACTCTCTGCCCGCCCGCCCGCCCGCCCCCGCCTGGAGAACGCCCGGGCGAGCGGTTCCCCGCTCTGGACTGGGAAGGCACCAAGGCCCGAAGGGCAGCGGGTGTCCGGCCAGCAGCCCCAGGCATTTCCTCTCCCCGGGTGGGAGCAGGTGGCGGGGGGGACACTGCCCGGGGGGTGACCGGGCTCCCATCCTGCTCCTCTCTGTGCACACTAGCGTGTGAGCCCCCGGGCTGGGAAACACCCACTGCCGAGCTCTGGCTTCCCGGGAACAAGGTCTCAGGCCAGCCCTGCCAGGCAGGAGCCGGGACCCTCTGGCAGTACGAGGCCTTCCCGCCAGGGCCCCTGGGCGCCAGACAAAGAGAGGAGGAGCTGCAGCCGGCTGGCTCTCCAGAAGGCTTTGCAGCACAGTATCCTAGCAACACCCGTCCTCGCCTCAGCAGCCTGCCTGCTGGGAACCTCCGGAGGGTGCACCTGGATGCTGGGAGCAAATGGGAGGTTGCCAAGTGGCAGGATGGTATGGTACGGGGCATGGAGAGGGGAGGCCTGGGACAGGATGGGGCAGGGAGCGGAGCATGGGGCAGGACACTGGACGCTGGGGTGGCATGTGTGGGCACAGGCAGAAAGCGCTGGGTGGAGTGAGCAGCGCAGAGTGGGCTTGGCTAGGGCAGGACAGGGTGGTGCTGGCCGTAGGGGGTGGGACAAGGTGGGGAGGAGTCCAGTGGGTTGGGACGGAATAGGGCCTAGTATTGCCTGGGTGGGCAGGGCAGGGCAGCATGGCGGGGCTGGGGCTGGAGCGTGTGCTGGGGGGCAGGGCGGGATGGCATGCGGCGGGGCGGTGGAGTGACGTGGTGTTGGAAAGGGCAAGCCAGAGTCCCAGTGGTGTGAGCAAGATGGGGGCCTGGAACCGCGTGGCGTGGGACGGGGCAGTGGGGGCTGGGACGGGGCAGTGGGGGCTGGGACGGGGCAGGCTGGTGTGGGACGGGGCAGGGGGGCAGGGACGGGGCAGTAGGGGCTGGGACGGGGCAGGGGGGCAGGGACCGGGCAGTAGGGGCTGGGACGGGGCAGTAGGGGCTGGGACGGGGCAGGTTGGTGTGGGACGGGGCAGTAGGGGCTGGGACGGGGCAGGTTGGTGTGGGACGGGGCAGTAGGGGCAGGGACGGGGCAGTAGGTGCTGGGACGGGGCAGTTGGGGCTGGGACGGGGCAGGGGGGCAGGGACGGGGCAGTGGGGGCTGGGACGGGGCAGTGGGGGCTGGGACGGGGCAGGAGGGCTTGGGACGGGGCAGTAGGGGCTGGGACGGGGCAGTAGGGGCTGGGACGGGGCAGTTGGGGCTGGGACGGGGCAGGCTGGCGTGGGACGGGGCAGTAGGGGCAGGGACGGGGCAGTAGGGGCTGGGACGGGGCAGGGGGGCAGGGACGGGGCAGGGGGGCAGGGACGGGGCAGTGGGGGCTGGGACGGGGCAGGGGGGCTTGGGACGGGGCAGTAGGGGCTGGGACGGGGCAGTTGGGGCTGGGACGGGGCAGTAGGGGCTGGGACGGGGCAGGCTGGCGTGGGACGGGGCAGTAGAGGCTGGGACGGGGCAGTAGAGGCTGGGACGGGGCAGTTGGGGCTGGGACGGGGCAGTAGGGGCTGGGACGGGGCAGTAGGGGCTGGGACGGAGCAGGCTGGCGTGGGACGGGGCAGTCGAGGCTGGGACGGGGCAGTAGAGGCTGGGACGGGGCAGTTGGGGCTGGGACGGGCCAGTAGGGGCTGGGACGGGGCAGTAGGGGCTGGGACGGGGCAGGCTGGCGTGGGACGGGGCAGTAGAGGCTGGGACGGGGCAGTTGGGGCTGGGACGGGGCAGTAGGGGCTGGGACGGGGCAGGATGGCGTGGGACGGGGCAGTAGGGGCTGGGACGGGGCAGGCTGGCGTGGGACGGGGCAGGGGGGCTGGGATGGGGCAGTAGGGGCTGGGACGGGGCAGTTGGGGCTGGGACGGGGCAGTAGGGGCTGGGACGGGGCAGGCTGGCGTGGGACGGGGCAGTAGAGGCTGGGACGGGGCAGTAGAGGCTGGGACGGGGCAGTTGGGGCTGGGACGGGGCAGTAGGGGCTGGGACGGGGCAGGCTGGCGTGGGACGGGGCAGTAGGGGCTGGGACGGGGCAGTAGAGGCTGGGACGGGGCAGTTGGGGCTGGGACGGGGCCGTAGGGGCTGGGACGGGGCAGGCTGGGGTGGGACGGGGCAGTAGGGGCTGGGACGGGGCAGGCTGGCGTGGGACGGGGCAGGTTGGTGTGGGACGGGGCAGTAGGGGCAGGGACGGGGCAGTAGGTGCTGGGACGGGGCAGTAGGGGCTGGGACGGGGCAGTAGGGGCTGGGACGGGGCAGGCGGGCGTGGGACGGGGCAGTAGGGGCAGGGACGGGGCAGGCTGGCGTGGGACGGGGCAGTAGGGGCTGGGACGGGGCAGTAGGGGCAGGGACGGGGCAGTAGGGGCTGGGACGGGGCAGGGGGGCGTGGGACGGGGCAGTAGAGGCTGGGACGGGGCAGTAGGGGCTGGGACGGGGCAGGCTGGCGTGGGACGGGGCAGTAGGGGCTGGGACGGGGCAGTAGGGGCAGGGACGGGGCAGTAGGGGCTGGGACGGGGCAGGGGGGCGTGGGACGGGGCAGTAGGGGCTGGGACGGGGCAGTAGGGGCTGGGACCAGTGGTGAGCTGGAGCGGGTTCCCACAGGTTCTCAAGAACCGGTTGCTAAAATTAGACCTCCGTGGAGAACCGGTTGTTAAAGGGCCAGGGGGTGGGCAAAGAACTCTGGTCCGTGGGCCGGACCATCCTGTTGCTCCCAGGATTCCCAGCTGGGGAGGCTGAGGCTCCCCCAGCCCTTCCCCTGTTTCCCCCCAGCTGCAGCGTGGCCAGCCACCGGCATCAGCTGGGCAGCTCCGCTGAGCTCCGGAGTCGTCCTGCTGCTCTGAGCTGCCGGCAAGGTAAGGGGGAGGGGGCTGCAAGCTCTAGGGCTGCCGAGGGGGCAAGTGGGGCAATTTGCCCCAGGCCCTGCAGGGGCCCCCGGCCCCACGAGTATGTCTCCCCCTGCCCCGGCCCCTCCCCCACTCTTCTCCCCTTAAATCAGAACTTTTTATAGGGAACCGGTTGTTAAGATTTTGGCAGCTCATCACTGGTGTGGGACGGGGCAGGCTGGCGTGGGACGGGGCAGGGGGGCGTGGGATGGGGCAGTAGGGGCTGGGATGGGGCAGTAGGGGCTGGGACGGGGCAGGCTGGCGTGGGACGGGGCAGGGGGGCGTGGGATGGGGCAGTAGGGGCTGGGATGGGGCAGTAGGGGCTGGGACGGGGCAGTAGGGGCTGGGACGGGGCAGGGGGGCGTGGGACGGGGCAGTAGGGGCTGGGACGGGGCAGTTGGGGCTGGGACGGGGCAGTTGGGGCTGGGACGTTTGCACTGGCTGAGAATGAGCCTGTGCCCTGTAATTAGAGCCTCGTTTGCAATGATGCCGGCACAGGAAGGGAAGCCAGGCAGGCGTGGGAATCTGGGTGCTGTCACTTCCTGACTTTCTAGCGCAGCGCAGCCCCTTGCTGGTCCAGGAGAAGTCAGGCCAGTGGCACGGCTGGTGGGAGTGGGCGCAGTGATGGCTCCCCTCTCCTGACTCCAGCAGTCCCAGGCTCACTGGCCCGGGGTCGGGTGGAGAACAGCACACACTGAAAGGCAGCTGGTGAAGCTGGCCCGGGGTGGGATGGACAGGTGTCGGGGACTGGGGAGAAGAGGAGACGTTCAGACCCAGCTGCTGCACTAGCAGCACCCTGGATCGAGGAGATTGTCTGCTGCTGGCAGTTCACAGTCTCCGGGTCCTCTCCCTCGTGGCATGGCAGGCGGCCAGCAGGCGTGAATGCTGCTGAGCAGAGGCAGGGGAGTCTCTGGCTGCAGCTGGCCCACCCCAGAGCGGCTCCTGCGGTGCAGGGGAAGCACTGGAAGCCAGTTGGGAAGGTGATGCCACCTCCCCACAGCCACGGAACTGACTCAAGGGCCTCAGTTTAATACTCCGAGCGCATGGCCCCCAGGGAGCCCGTTTTCAATCACGTACCCTGGTCACCCACTAGGGCCCTCAGAGCCTGAGGGGCCACAGCTCCGCTCTGCAGCATCAGCTGTGGGTCTCCTCCCTCCCCCGGGAGCAGCCTGTGGTCGCTGGGCTGCAGCTGGCCCATGCACGTGGGCCTCTTCCCCGGGGCACTCGGGGATTAGGCGCCCAGAGCTCTCATTAGCAGCTTTGCTGCAGGCTGCCAGCGTAATCTCCAGGGCGGGGAGAGGATGGAGCTCGGAGGATTCCCTTCCACAGATCCATCCTGCCATCATTACCTGCACCATTCTCCGCAGCACCCTCTGCTGAGAGCGGCGGGACGTCGGAGAGCTCTTCCGAGCTAGCGCTCCGGAGCCATGCGCTAGGCGGGGCTGGCCCACAGAAAACCTTTACCGCTGTCACGGAGTGTGGGGGAGTCCGGCCCTGCACCCCTCTTCCCGGTCTCACAGTGACTCTCAGCCAGCGAGTAAAACAGAAGGTTTATTGAACAACAGGGACACAGGATACAGCCCAGCTTGGGTTCAGAGCCAGGACCCCTCAATCTGGCCTTTCTGGGGGGTTTCAGGGTGCTTGGATCCCAGCCTAGGATCCCCTGAAACCCACCTCCCAGCTCCCAACCGAAGACTGATTTCACTTCCCCCCTCCCTTTGTCTAGCTACCGGCTAGAGGTGAGACCTCCCCTCCCCCAGGCCAGGCTCATGTTACAGCTGCATACCTGTCTCTGCCTACCAAGCACACAGACAGCCCCTATTCCATCACACCTCTCCCCCCTCCGAGACTGAACTGAGCGGGGTCACTCTGCCCAGTGACCTGGGGAAGTTCAGGGCCTCCTCTCCGGGACAGCGCGTCCGCTATCAGGTTGGCACTTCCCTTCACGTGGACCACGTCCATGTCATAGTCCTGCAGGAGCAGGCTCCACCTCAGCAGCTTGGCGTTGGCTCCTTTCATCTGGTGCAGCCAGGTCAGGGGAGAGTGGTCGGTGTACACGGTGAAGTGGCGCCCAAAGAGATAGGGCTCCAGTTTCTTCAGGGCCCACACCATGGCCAGGCATTCCTTCTCGATGGCCGCGTAGTTCTGCTCCCGGGGTAGCAACTTCTTGCTCAGGTACACGATGGGGTGTCTCTCCCCCTTTTCATCCTCCTGCATCAACACCGCCCCCAGGCCCATGTCGGAGGCGTCGGTAAACACCATAAAGGGCTTGTCAAAGTTTGGGTTTGCCAGAACTGGGCCTTTGAGCAGAGCCTCCTTCAGTGCCTGGAGAGCCTGCTGGCACTGCTCGGTCCAGACCACCTTGTCCGGCTTCCCCTTCTTGCATAGCTCAGTGATGGGGGCGGCTATGGCACTAAAGTGGGGCACGAACCTCCGATAGTACCCCGCCATCCCAATAAAGGCCTGGACCTGCTTTTTGGTCTGGGGGGCGGGCCAGTCTCTGATCACCTCCACCTTGGCTGGTTCCGGCTTTAGGCAGCCGCTCCCCACCCGATGGCCCAGGTAAGATACTTCAGCCATCCCCACCTTACACTTCTCAGCCTTGACGGTTAACCCCGCCTCCCGGAGTCGGTCCAGCACTTGTCTAACCTGGAGCACGTGATCCTCCCAGGTCTGGCTGAAGACGCAGATGTCATCAATATACGCCACAGCAAAGCTCTCCATCCCCCTCAGTAGCTGATCCACCAGGCGCTGGAAGGTGGCCGGCGCTCCCTTGAGGCCGAAGGGCAGGGTCAGAAACTCATAGAGCCCCAGGGGGGTGATGAAGGCCGATTTCAGCCTGGCATCTGGGTCCAGCGGCACTTGCCAGTAGCCCTTTGTAAGATCCATGGTGGTGCGGTACCGAGCGCCTCCCAGCTTGTCTAGGAGCTCATCAGGCCTTGGCATGGGGTAGGCATCAGATACGGTGATGGCATTGAGCTTTCGATAGTCCACGCAGAACCGGATCGACCCGTCCTTCTTGGGGACCAGCACCACTGGGGAGGCCCAGGGGCTGGCGGACGGCTGGATCACCCCTAAAGCCAGCATGTCCCTGACCTCCCTTTCCAGGTCCTGGGCAGTCTTCCCGGTAACCCGAAAAGGGGAGCAGCGTATCGGGGTGTGTGCCCCAGTCTCCACCCGGTGGACAGTCAAATTAGTGCGCCCAGGCTGGTTGGAAAACAACGGTCGGTACAGTTGCAGCACCCCTCTGATCTCAGCATGCTGAGCCGGGGACAGCTGATCTGAGAGGGGAATCGCCTCCAGGGGGGAACCAGCCTTTGTCCCTGGGAATAGATCCACTAGAGGGTCATCCCCTGGCTCCTCCCAGTGGCCACACACGGCCAACACCATATTTCCCCGGTCATAATATGGCTTCATCATATTCACATGGTACACCCGGCGGTGGTGCGCCCGATTCGACAGCTCCACCACATAGTTTACCTCATTCAGTTGCTGGACAACCTTGAAGGGCCCTTCCCAGGCAGCCTGGAGTTTGTTTTTCCTCACGGGGATGAGAACCATCACTTGGTCCCCGGTGGCGAAGGCGCGGGCCCGCGCCGTGCGGTCGTACCAGACCTTCTGCTTCCTCTGGGCGCGGGCCAGATTCTCCCTGGCCAGGCCCATGAGCTCAGTAAGCCTTTCCCGGAAGGTCAGGACATACTCCACCACTGACTCGCCATCGGGAGCGGCCTTCCCCTCCCATTCGTCTCTCAGCAGGTCCAGGGGCCCCCTTACCCGCCTTCCATATAACAGTTCGAACGGCGAAAACCCAGTAGACTCCTGGGGTACCTCCCTGTACGCAAACAGCAGGTGAGGTAAGTACTTGTCCCAGGCCTGTGGGTGCTGGTGCATGAATGTTTTTAGCATCATCTTTAGCGTCCCGTTGAACCTCTCCACCAGCCCGTTGGTCTGGGGGTGGTACGCTGAGGCCCAGCTGGGTCGGACCCCACATTTCTCCCACAGGGACTGGAGCAGGTCCGACATGGAGTTGGACCCCTGGTCCGTTAAGACTTCCTGGGGAAACCCCACCCGGCTGAAAATAGTCATCAGCGCATCCGCCACGGTGGCTGCTTCGGTAGAGGACAAGGCCACCGCCTCGGGGTATCGAGTGGCGAAATCTACCACCACCAAGATGTATTTCTTTCCTGACCGGGTCGCCTTGCTGAGAGGCCCCACCATGTCCATGGCCACCTTCTGGAAAGGCTCTTCTATGATGGGCAAAGGCCTCAGAGCTGCTTTCCCCTTGTCCCGGGCCTTCCCCACCCGCTGGCAGGGGTCACAGGATTGGCAGTACTGCCGGACATGGGTAAAGACCCCAGGCCAGTAAAAGTTCTGTAGCAGCCTCTGCCTGGTGCGCCGGATTCCCTGGTGCCCTGCGAGGGGGATGTCATGGGCCAGGTACAGCAGCTTGTGGCGAAACTTCTGGGGAACCACCAGCTGCCTCCTAATCCCCCATGCCTCCACCTCCCCGGGGGGAGCCCATTCCCGGTACAGGAACCCCTTCTCCCACAGGAACCTCTCCTTGCAACCTCTCCTCATGGTCTGCGCTGCATTGAGGTCAGCCCGGTCCCTGGGCTTCTGCAAGGAGGGATCCTTCTGCACCTCGGCCTGGAACTCAGCAGCTGGGACAGGGAAGGGGCCCTGCTCTCTCTCACCGGCTGGGTCTGAGGCCGCAGCCTCTCTGGGTCGTGTCTCTGGGCGTTCCCTCCCAACCAGGCACTCGGGCAGAGTACTTTCCCCGTTGTCAGGGTGCAGAGCCCTGCGCCGACTCTGACTACGGGTCACAATCAGGGTACCCCGGGTATTGCCGGGCCAGGTCTCGAGGTCCCCCCCCATTAGCACCTCTGTGGGCAAATGGGAGTGCACTCCCACTCCTTGGGGCCCTCCTTGACCCCCCACTTCAGGTGCACCCTCGCCACGGGCACCTTGAATGGGGTCCCGCTCACGCCCATCAGGGACAGGTAGGTATCAGGCACCATCCGATTTCGGCCCACCACCTCGGGCCGGGCCAGCGTCACCTCTGCGTCTGTGTCCCAGTACCCAGTGACCTTCTTCCCATCCACCTCCAGGGGAACAAGGCACTCGCTCCGGAGGGGCAGCCCCGTGGCCACCCTGTAGCAGCCCCTTGGGACCGGAGCATCCAGCCCCCCAGAGGCGCTGACCGGGTGCCTTCCTCCCTCCTCCCCAGGTGGGACGCTGCCAGCCCCCCTCTCTTGGGCATGTTGCCCCTCCTCCGATTGGGTCTGTATCCAGTCAACCCTCGGCGGGTTGTGTCTGCTCGGTCTATCTCTGAGCTTGGGGCACTGGGCCCGTATGTGGCCTTGTTGGCCACAGTGAAAGCAGCCCATGTCTCGTGGGTCCCCTCGAGGGGTCGGGTGGATCTGACGCTGGACGTTCCCCTTTTGTGGGGGTTCTCCGTAGGGCCCCGCTGGGACGTCCCGTGGTGACTCTCTCTCTGCGTTGAGGCAGACCTGCCCCCTCGAGACTCCTCCCTGCCATCCCCTGCCCGACTGTCCACATATTGGTCGGCCAGCTGGCCGGCATGCTGCGGGTTCTCCGGCTTCTGGTCCATCAGCCATCGCTTCAGGTCGGATGGGCACTGCGCATACAGGTGCTCCAGTACGAATAGGTCAAGCAGGTCCTCTCTGGTTTGGGCCCCGGCTGTCCACTTGCGGGCGTACCCCTGCGCCCGGTTGACCAGTTGCAGGTAGGTGCCCTCCCGGGTCTTACGTTGACTCCGGAACTTCTTCCGGTACATCTCCGGGGTCAGCCCAAACTCGCGGAGCAGGGCCTCTTTGAACAGGTTGTAGTCCCGCGCCTCCGCCCCTCTCATTCGGCTGTACACCTCCACGGCGGTGGAGTCCAGTAAGGGGGTGAGGCGCCGGATCCTGTCTGCGGGGTCCACCTGGTGCAGCTCACAGGCATTCTCAAAGGCCGTCAGGAAGGTGTCTATGTCCTCCCCCTCCTTACGCGGGGCCAGGAAGTTCGTATCGAAGCTCTTTGTAGGCTTGGGCCCCCCCTCACTCACCGCAGCCGGGGTCTTACTGTTGTTCTGCTGGGCCAGGGCCAGTTCATCTCTGCGCTGCTCCTCCTTCTCTCTCGCTTCGAATTCACGTTGCTTCTCCTTCTCTCTCGCCTCGTATTCACGCTGGCTTTGTCTTTCCTCATATGCCCTCAGCTCCTTACGCTCCTCCATCTCCATCCGTTTGATCTCTCTCTCCAACTCCAGCCGCCTGAGTTCCACGGAGGCCGAGCGTCGCCGGGACGATCCTCTGCTGGCTGGGGGGGTCACAGTGCCCTCGGTAGCTGGGCTCCTCCTCCCCCTCCCCCTAGGCCTAGGGGTGGGGGGTCTCGAGAAGCCCTCATCCGCCGACTGGCCACTCCCAGCGAGTCCAGACATTGGGGCCTGCGCTGCATCTGCCCGGCTGCTTCCCTCAGAGGCCGGGTCCGGTTCATTGACTCGATCTCTCTCCTCCAGCCGGGCAATCAGCTGGGCCTTGGTGAGCTTCCCATAGTGCAGCCCCCTCTGCTTACATTGCTCCACCAGGTCACACTTGCGCTGCGTGGCATACATCTTCCTGCTGGCCGCTCGCAGGCCGGGGTGCTCGCCGCTCCCCACGGGTTCCAGGGGGACCCCTAGTGTGCCAGTCCTTGAGGTCACCACCCCTCTGCCAGGGTCGAGCTGCAGACTCCTCCGCCCCGGGGCTCGCTCGCTGTGATCCCCTGGGGGACCCTGTTACTGCCAAGTCCTTCCCTCTGGCCACACTCGCCCAGGGGTGGATCGCCCCTTCGTTTTACTGCTCCCCAGTCACTTACTGCAGGAAGCGCCGTCCGCGGGGTGCAGTCGATCCCACCGCTGCCACCAGTTGTCATGGAGTGTGGGGGAGTCCGGCCCTGCACCCCTCTTCCCGGTCTCACAGTGACTCTCAGCCAGCGAGTAAAACAGAAGGTTTATTGAACAACAGGGACACAGGATACAGCCCAGCTTGGGTTCAGAGCCAGGACCCCTCAATCTGGCCTTTCTGGGGGGTTTCAGGGTGCTTGGATCCCAGCCTAGGATCCCCTGAAACCCACCTCCCAGCTCCCAACCGAAGACTGATTTCACTTCCCCCCTCCCTTTGTCTAGCTACCGGCTAGAGGTGAGACCTCCCCTCCCCCAGGCCAGGCTCATGTTACAGCTGCATACCTGTCTCTGCCTACCAAGCACACAGACAGCCCCTATTCCATCACAACCGCACATTGTCAGTGGGCAGTTTGTGGTCCTCTGCGAGGAGCAGCCCTTTTCCCACGGGTCCATCCGTCCGTCTGTCGTGACTGGTATCTGAGCTGTGCTACCGCTTGTCCGTCTAAGGAACATGGCATCTCCTGCTTGCCGTGCCAGAGGTGGCACAGGGCTCGCGCCGCATGAGCCTGGAGGATGATCCCCGGTAGAGCGCCACATCTGGTGGCGGGGGCAGAGGCAAGCCTGCGGGCTGCAGTGGCGCTGGGAGTCCCTGCTCTGAGGTTGTCCCCGCTTGTTACAGGGGGTAATGGGACTTGTCCTGGGTGCGACTGTTCCAGGAGCTGTACGCCCACACAGCTCTCGGCAGTTCTCATCCTCCAGCAAAGGCCAACACTAAACCACGTCACCGACAGACTCTGTACAGGGCTGGAAACATAACAAGGCAAAGTGCATGCAGCAGAACCTGAGAAGATTCAGTGCCGGGGCCTTCGGGGGACCAGTAGGGGCTGGGATGGGGCAGGTTGGTGTGGGACGGGGCAGTAGGGGCTGGGACGGGGCAGGTTGGGGCAGTAGGGGCTGGGATGGGGCAGGCTGGCGTGGGATGGGGCAGGGGGGCGTGGGACGGGGCAGTAGGGGCTGGGACGGGGCAGGTTGGGGCAGAGGGGCTGGGATGGGGCAAGGGTCCTGTCATGGATTTCCAGGGCATTAGAACGGCCAGCCAGCAAATCGTGTGTGTGTGTGTGTGTGAGACAGAGACAGGTTGTGCCGGAGTCAGCACCTGTCTCCCAGCTGGTGCCTGCTCCAGCCGGAGCTAAGCCCTGTCGCCACGCCACAGCTGCGGAGTCAGGATGCGACAACGGGCGTTTTCAGTTTCCGTTCCCTTTGCTATAGCACTGGCACCTTCCCGAGCGGAGGAGGCTTTGCAGTCGGACCCGGCATCTGTGCTCAGCCCTGTCCCTGTGAAACTTCTCCTGATGGTTGGAGCCCCAGACTTGCACAGGTGCAGAGGGGCTGCCCCCGAGCCCTGCCCGGCAGCCCTGCCTGGGGGGCGGGGGAGGGCGGAGAGGCTGCTTCCCCAATTCCCTGATCTTAGATCAGATCCAAACTGTTAACGTTGGGGGTTGTGGGTCAGCACTGGGAGCAGCAGCAGAGCTGTGTATGGACCGGGAGTCTCGGGCTAGAACACCAGAGAGGCTGCCAGGGGGGGCCCGGGAGGGGCGGAGGAGCATCCCCAGGCAGGGCTGGGGGGACAGACGGGGCAAGGGTGCTGCCAGGGGGCTGGGGCAGGTTGGGGGGCAGGGCAGGGCAGGAAGGGGGCCAGGCAGGGCTGGGGGATAGGGCAGGGGGCAGGGCGGGAATGGGGCTGGGGGCAGGTTGAGGGGCAGGGCTGGGGGAATGGGCAGGGGGCAGGGAGGGCAGGAAGGGGGGTTGGGGGGGCGGGGAGGGCGGGGAGGGCGGGAAGGGGGCTGGGGAGTTGGGGGGGCAGGGGGGCTAGGCACGGCGGGGGTGCGGGGATGTAACAAGAGGCTGTAGCAGAGGAGGCAGCCGGTGGGTAATTTCCCTGCAGCCAATCAGCGAGTGTCTTGCCTCCCTTAGCAACAGCGAGCGGACCAATGGGGTGGCAGCGAGCCGGCAGCCCCCCCCCCCGAACGTGGGGTCACTCCGGGGCCCTGCCAGCCTCGGGCCCAAGCTGGCGTCGGCTGCCCGGCCGGCGCCCCTGAGCCGGCTCAGCACCAGGCCCCATTGTGGGGGGGCAGCAAGGGGCCCACAGTGCAGGGAGCCCAGACCCTGAGAGCAGCCCAAGTCCCTGCCACGCTGGGCACCCCTTGCCCCCGGCCGGCCACGGTGCAGCACCCCCGGCCAGCCGGCTCAGCCGCGGCCCCGCACCCCTCGTCCCCGGCCGGCCACAACCCGGCACCCCCAGCCACCCGGCTCAGCCAGGGCCCCGCACCACTCACCCCCGGCCACCCGGCTCAGCCGCGTCCCAGCACCCCTCGCTCACAGCCACCCGGCTCAGCCGCATCCCAGCACCCCTCGCCCACGGCCACCCAGCTCAGCCACAGCCTGGCACCCCTCGCCCACGGCCACCCAGCTCAGCCACAGCCCGGCACCCCTCGCCCCCGGCCGGCCACAACCCAGCACCCCCAGCCACCCAGCTCAGCCAGGGCCCCGCACCCCTCGTCCCCGGCCGGCCACAACCCGGCACCCTCAGCCACCCGGCTCAGCCAGGGCCCCGCACCCCTCGCCCACGGCCACCCAGCTCAGCCACAGCCTGGCACCCCTCGCCCCCGGCCGGCCACAACCCGGCACCCCCAGCCACCCGGCTCAGCCAGGCCCGGCACCACTCACCCTCAGCCACCTGGCTCAGCCACAGCACAACACCCCCAGCCACCCGGCTCAGCCACGGTCCCTCACCCCCGGCCACCCGGCTCAGCAACGGCCCCGCACCCCTCACCCCCGGCCACCCCGGCTCAGCAACGGCCCCTCACCCCCGGCCACCCGGCTCAGCCACGGTCCCTCACCCCCGGCCACCCCGGCTCAGCAACGGCCCCTCACCCCCGGCCACCCGGCTCAGCCATGGCCCAGCACCCCTTGCACCCGGCCACCCGGCTCAGCCACAGCCCAGAACCCCTCGCCTCCGGCCGGCCACAACCCAGCACCCCCAGCCACCCAGCTCAGCCATGGCCCGGCACCCCCAGAGCCACCTGGCTCAGCCACGGCCCCGCAACCCTCGCACCCGCCACCCGGCTCAGCCATGACCCCGCACCCCTTGCCCCTGGCCACCCGGCTCAGCCACAGCCTGGAACCCCTCGCCCTCGGCCACCTGGCTCAGCCACAGCATGGCACCCCTTGCCCCCAGCCGCCAATCTCAGCCATGGCACGGCACCCCCAGGCAGCCGGCTCAGCTGCAGCACTAAGGGCTCTTCAGTCTGGCAGAGACGTCCGGAACCAGAGCCCATGGCTGGACGCTGCAGCTGGACAAATCCCTATTAGAAATAAGGCCCTGATGTTTAACGGTGCAGGTGCTTCACCCGTGGAACGAGCTCCCAGGGGAAGCGGTGGAGTCCCCTTCACTTGGGGACGGGGTTCCCGTCCAGCCGGGGCCTTTCTGGGGTGGCTTTGGCTGAACAGAAGTTACTGGGCGCAGTGCGGGGGGCCCAGGGCTAGGCCGGAGTCAGGCGAGCTCTTCGAGGGTCCCGTCTGGCCTGGAGCCCTGTGGGGCGGTGCTGGTGGTGTGGGTCCCTCCGTCAGTGCCTGGTGGCTGCGTTCTCTGGGATCAGTCCTGCCCGTCTGGGGTCTCTCTGTGCAGGGCTGTGCTGTTGGTTCAGGCTTGGGATCTCTGGGTTAGTGCCAAGGCTTTGGGTTGGGTCTGGAGGGGGTTAGCGCCTGTAACAGCTGTTACCGTTCCAGCGTCGCTGCCTCAGTTTCCCTGCTGGTTTACATCTCACCCTGGTAGTGGGGCAATTATGGCCTCAGTTTCCCTCCTCTCAGAGTAGTTTGGCCCCTGAGCCAAACTAACAACCCTTCACTTGTGGGGGAGCCAATGGGACTGAACCAAAACAGCCCCTTATAGACTTTCCTGAGCCCCAGTCACCCTCCATCGCCGCCCCGGCCCCAGCCCTGCCCCGACGCCGGGGGAGCCGCTCCGTGGCCATCCCCGGCCCCAGTCCCGCCCCCCGACGCCGGGGGAGCCGCTCCGTGGCCACCCCCAGCCTCAGTCCCCCCCCAGACGCCGGGGGAGCCGCTCCGTGGCCATTCCCAGTCCCCCCCCCCAGACGCCGGGGGAGCCGCTCCGTGGCCATCCCCGGCCCCAGTCCCCCCCCCAGACGCCGGGGGAGCCGCTCCGTGGCCATCCCCGGCCCCAGTCCCCCCCCAGACGCCGGGGGAGCCGCTCCGTGGCCATTCCCAGTCCCCCCCCAGACGCCAGGGGAGCCGCTCCGTGGCCATCCCCGGCCCCAGTCCCCCCCCAGACGCCGGGGGAGCCGCTCCGTGGCCATCCCCGGCCCCAGTCCCCCCCCAGACGCCCGGGGAGCCGCTCCGTGGCCATCCCCGGCCCCAGTCCCCCCCCAGACGCCGGGGGAGCCGCTCCGTGGCCATTCCCAGTCCCCCCCCAGACGCCTGGGGATCCGCTCCGTGGCCATCCCCGGCCCCAGTCCCCCCCCAGTCTCCGGGGGAGCCGCTCCGTGGCCATTCCCAGTCCCCCCCCAGACGCCGGGGGAGCCGCTCCGTGGCCATCCCCGGCCCCAGTCCCCCCCCAGACGCCGGGGGAGCCGCTCCGTGGCCATCCCCGGCCCCAGTCCCGCCCCCCCCGACGCCGGGGGAGCCGCGCCGTGGCCATCCCCGGCCCCAGTCCCCCCCCTCCCGACGCCGGGGGAGCCGCTCCGTGGCCACCCCCAGCCTCAGTCCCCCCCCCAGACGCCGGGGGAGCCGCTCCGTGGACATTCCCAGTCCCCCCCCAGACTCCGGGGGAGCCGCTCCGTGGCCACCCCCAGCCTCAGTCCCCCCCCCAGACGCCGGGGGAGCCGCTCCGTGGCCATCCCCGGCCCCAGTCCCCCCCCCAGACTCTGGGGGAGCCGCTCCGTGGCCATTCCCAGTCCCCCCCCAGACGCCTGGGGAGCCGCTCCGTGGCCATCCCCGGCCCCAGTCCCCCCCCCCGACGCCGGGGGAGCCGCTCCGTGGCCATCCCCGGCCCCAGTCCCCCCCCAGACGCCGGGGGAGCCGCTCCGTGGCCATCCCCAGCCCCAGTCCCCCCCCCAGACGCCGGGGGAGCCGCTCCGTGGCCATCCCCGGCCCCAGTCCCCCCCCAGATGCCGGGGGAGCCGCTCCGTGGCCATCCCCAGCCTCAGTCCCCCCCCCAGACACCAGCGGACCTGCTGTGACTCTCCCCCCCACCCCCCCTCGATTCAGGGTGAATGGCTCTGTCGTGCCAACTAGCCTTTTACACGCTCTATAGAGTGAGGCTCAGCCATCCCAGCAGTCTTCTGTCCGGGGCCCCTCTCCTACCTGCCGGGATGCAGGGGGGTTCCTCGCCTCTTTGCGGGATGCAGGGGGGCTCCTCGCCCCTTTGCTGGATGCAGGAGGTTCCTCGCCCCTTTGCGGGATGCAGGGGGGTTCCTCACACCTTTGCTGGATGCAGGAGGTTCCTCGCCCCTTTGCGGGATGCAGGGAGGTTCCTCGCCCCTTTGCGGGATGCAGGGGGGTTCCTCACACCTTTGCGGGATGCAGGGGGGTTCCTCACACCTTTGCTGGATGCAGGAGGTTCCTCGCCCCTTTGCTGGATGCAGGGGGGCTCCTCGCCCCTTTGCTGGATGCAGGGGGGCTCCTCGCCCCTTTGCGGGATGCAGGGGGGCTCCTCGCCCCTTTGCGGGATGCAGGGAGGTTCCTCGCCCCTTTGCGGGATGCAGGGAGGTTCCTCGCCCTTTTGCTGGATGCAGGGAGGTTCCTCGCCCCTTTGCGGGATGCAGGGGGCTCCTCGCCCCTTTGCTGGATGCAGGGAGGTTCCTCGCCCCTTTGCTGGATGCAGGGGGGCTGCTCGCCCCTTTGCGGGATGCAGGGGGGCTCCTCGCCCCTTTGCTGGATGCAGGGAGGTTCCTCGCCCCTTTGCTGGATGCAGGGGGGTTCCTCGCCCCTTTGCTGGATGCAGAGGGGTTCCTCGCCCCTTTGTGGGATGCAGGGGGGCTCCTCGCCCCTTTGCGGGATGCAGGGAGGTTCCTTGCCCCTTTGCGGGATGTAGGGAGGTTCCTCGCCCCTTTGTGGGATGCAGGGGGGCTCCTCGCCCCTTTGCTGGATGCAGAGGGATTCCTCGCCCCTTTGCTGGATGCAGGGGGGTTCCTCACACCTTTGCTGGCGGCCCTGGGCTGGGCCCCCGTCAGGAAGCTCCCCCTGGCCCCCTTCCCATGGCCTCCCCCAGCTCCTGCCAGAGCCCCCTGGTCCCTGCGCCTTCCTCCCCACAGCCACTCCAGGGCTGCCTCCTACTCCAGCCTGGCTCCCTGGTGCCAGCACAGGGTCCAGCTCTGTCCCGTGGCCTGGGAGGGCACCAGGCATGGGGGGGGGCGGCTGAGCTCCCCCCACTGCAGTGCTGCAGGGATCAGGGGGGCTCTGGGGTGGGCACCCAGCCTGCAGCTGCCTGGGGCTTGCTGGGTGCTCGGGGCAGGCTAGCTCTCATCCCACCCCCTCCCCGTCACTCTGCCCTCTCACCAGCTGGAGGAGGCTCCTGGATGCAGCGCGGCCGGTGGGGTGTGCGGAGGGCGTGGGGCGTCTGATGCCCCCGCCGGGATCGCCAAGAGCCATGACCTCAACTGTGCAGACGCTGCGCTTCAGGCTGCTGCCGCCCGAGCCCGGGCAGGAGTGGGTGCCCAACTGTGAGCAGGAGATCGAGCGCCAGTACCAGGTGGTGCCCTCGGTCGTGTGCGCCATGTGCTGCCTCTTTGGGATCATCTATTGCTTCTTCGGTGAGTCCGGCAGGGCCGGGCTGGCTGCCTCAGCTGTGCAGCAGGGCAGGGAGTGGGGGGAGCAGGGCAAGAGATGGGGGCTTGGTGAGTGCGGGTGACGGGAGGACAGGCAGAGAGCGGCAGCCATCGCCAGCCTGCTTTGCATCCCTGCTCTCCCCCGTACATGTGGGGACACTGAGGCACAGGGGTGGGGCCTGGCCTCCCGCCAGCTCACAGCGAGTCAGTGGCAGAGGTGAGAAGTCCTGGCACCCAGCCATGCTGCTCTGGTCCGCTTGAGCCCACTTCTCTGTGTGCGGGGCCCCTGGCTCCTCGCCCGTGTTCCTCCCTCCAGCCAGGCAGAGCCAGCGGGTGGGGTGAGGCCGAGCTGGGGGAGAGGGGACTGGGGCGGGCGGCAGGGCCAGGGCAGCTGGCTGCAGTCTGACAACGACTCTGACAGAGCTCAGGGGTTCGGGCGACACAGCGAGACTGGGAATTCGTTCTGCCATGGACGCGACGTAGTTCTCCCCGCAAAATGGCAGCGCATGTGGTGTCATTTTATCACATCCTGAAAGCACCCGGCTCGGTCAGCCAGGCCATCGCCGAGCCGCAGTCAGTATCTCTGGCCTAGCACATCCGTGCCTGCACCGAGGCCGCCTGCGGCGAACCCTGGCACCGCACCCCCCAGCAGGAGCCCCCCTGCTCTCGGGTGGCGCAGAGGGGAGCTGAGTGTGCGCCAGGGAGGGCTCCTGCCAACGTCGCGTCCCCGCTGGCCGGACGGAGCCTGCGGCAATGACCAGCCCTGCTCTCCCTAGGCTACCGCTGCTTCAAGGCCGTCATGTTCCTGACTGGGCTGATGTTTGGCTCCATCATCATCTTCATGCTGTGCTACAAGGAGCGGGTGCTGGACACGCAGCTGAGCGTGGAGGCCTCGGTGGGCATCGGGCTGGGCATCGGCGTCCTGTGCGGGCTGGTCACCATGCTGGTGCGCAGCGTCGGGCTCTTCATGGTGGGGCTGCTGCTGGGGCTGCTGCTGGCGCTGGCCACGCTGGTGGCCATGGAGCAGTTCTACCACCCGCCCACGGTGTGGATCCCCATCGGGCTGCTGCTGGGCGTGGGCATGCTCGGCGCCGTGCTCACCCTGCAGTGGCAGAAGTTCTTCACCACCCTCTCCACGGCCGTCTTCGGCAGCGCCATCATGACCGTCACCGTCGACTACTTCATCGAGCTGCTGCTGCTGGTGCAGTACGTCTACGAGCGCGTCAAGGTGGCGCCCGCGCGGCCCATGTGCTGGTACAGCTGGGTCATCCTGGGCGTCTGGCCTGTCCTCGCCACGCTGGGCGTGCTGGTGCAGTGGAAAGTCACGGCCGAGGGGTACTCCCACACCGAAGGTGAGGTGGGACGGGCAGGCGAGGGACGCGGGGAATGGGGGATCAGAGGTGATGGGTGGTGTGGGCCGTTCGCAGGCTCTGAGTGATTGGGGGGGTGTTGTGGGGTGGGAGTCACAGGCTCTCAGTGATTGGAAGGATGACATGGGGGGGGTTGCAGTGTCCGGGAACCGTTGGGCGGGGGATTGCAGGCTCTGGTTGCCGGGGACGGGGGTTGCAGGGTCCGGGTACTGTGTGTATGTGGGAGGGGTTACAGGATTCGGGTGCTGTGGGGGGTTGCAGGATCTAGGTACCGTGGGGTGGAGGGTTGCAGGTCTGGGTGCCGGGGGGGTTGCAGGATCCGGGTGCCAGGGGGGTTGCAGGTCTGGGTGCCGGGGGGGTTGCAGGTCCGGGTGCCGGGGGGGTTGCAGGTCCGGGTGCCGGGGGGGTTGCAGGGTCTGGATGCCGGGGGGGTTGCAGGGTCTGGGTGCCAGGCGTGGGGGGGGGGTTGCAGGTCTGGGTGCCAGGGGGGTTGCAGGGTCTGGGTGCCAAGGGCCAGGGGGGTTGCAGGTCTGGGTGCCGGGGGGTTGCAGGATCCAGGTGCCAGGGGGGTTGCAGGGTCTGGATGCCAGGGGGGGTTGCAGGGTCTGGGTGCCAGGCGTGGGGGGGGTTGCAGGTCCAGGTGCCGCGGGGGTGCAGAACAGACCCCTCACTCCCCATCTCACCCCCCAGTGGTTATCAGCCGGCAGCAGCGCCGGGTGCAGCTGATGAGGATCAAGCAGCGGGAGGAGCGGAAGGAGAAGAAGAAGCAGCGGAGGCCACCCCATCCCCCTCCCCACCCACACAAAGCCCACCTGCCCGAGCCCAGCTACCGACGCAAGCCAACCCCCGTGCGCCGCTTTGACGGGGACGTGCTCTCCCCCGTGAGTGCCGTGCCCCGGGCGCTGGGGCTGGGCGTGGGCCGGGGGAGGCAGGAGCCCAGCGCTCTGGGAAGGGGTGGGCTCTGCCCTGCACATTCACAGCGTCGCCTCGTTCTGCCAGAAACACAATGAACTAGCGGGAGGGACTGAGCCAGCCCGCGGTCTCCTTGCCCTGCAGCTCCCCACGGGCATCAGCCCCGGCCGGGGGCCCCTTTGCCTTCTCCCGCCAGCGCCTGGGGTTCTGGACAGAGACCAGCGCCTGAACCAGAACTGAACCTGCCCCACTTCTGGGGGTGGGGGTGGGGAGAGCTTTCCCATCCTCCGTCCTCAGCTACAGCTGACGGGGGATGCCAGGTCCTGCTTCCCAGTGTGAAGGCATCAGACACCCCCAGTGAGCAGCACCCAGCTGGCCACACTGGCAACGCCTCCCTGGCTGAGCACCAGCAGGGGGTGACCCCCCCATAGATCCCCAAACCCTCCTCTCTGCTCCTGACACAGCGCCCCCACCCCAGCACCCGTCCCTCCTCCCCCACATCCCCCACCCCTGCCCGCCTGCATGCTGGGCCTGGCCGCCAGCCTGCTGCCCTCATCGGGGCCGGCTGGCCCCAGGGCAGGAGCAGCTCTGCTGCCTGGACTCCCCCTGTGGTCCCACCCCTGGGGGGCGAGTGCCCCCGGGCCTTTCCCCCAGACTCCCACACGCTGCCCCAGGCTGCAGAGGGCCCCACCGAGCGGGGGAGAACCGCCTGCTGCAGCAACCTGAACTAGGGAATTGACTTCCCTGCCCTGCCCGGGTGTGTGGCAGTGGCCCCACCTGCTGGGGAAGGGCTGTACTGCAGCAGCCTGGCAGGTCCTTCCCCCAGACAGGGCCAGCAGAGCCCCAGAGCTGGGGGAGGGGAGGGGGCTGGGGTGGCAGCCAGAGGGCTGGGGACATGATGCTCATGTCCCACCTCTCTCATCCAGAGCTACATCCAGAGCTTCCGGGAGCGGCAGACGGGGACGTCGCTGAGCAGCCTCATCACAAGCACGCACGCCGTGGTCGACCTGGACTATGACTGCGGCTCTACGGTGCCCTTGACCATGGGCTCTGGCCCAGCTCTTCGGGTATAGCCCAGACCCCCCGACCTCTCGTGACACCAGCAGCAGGGCCCCGCCAGGGCCAGCACGGACCAGCCCTCCAGACACGCCAGGGCCCCGCCAGGGCCAGCATGAACCAACACGCCAGGGCCCCACCAGGGCCAGCACGGACCAACACGCACACGCCAGGGCCAGCACGGACCAGCCCTCCAGACGCACCAGGGCCCTGCCAGGGCCAGCACAGACCAGCCCTCCAGACACGCCAGGGCGAGCAGGAGTCAGCGCCAGGGGTGTTGGAGGGGACGCTGTGGCCCGTTTGGGGCAGGGAGCCCATCGACGGGGCAGGCGCAGGGCCGTGCCCAGTGATCGCTGGCCGGCGAGCAATGCAGGGAGAGGGTTAGTCCTGCTCGCTGGCACAGGCCCTGCATGGCGGCATGGGACACGTGGACTCGTGGAGCAGGGTGAGCGCCCCACCGCCACTTCCCGAGGGGGCACAGCCCGTGGCAGGGCCTGATGAGCCAAAGGCGCCCCAGAGTGCCTGGTGTCCCCACCTTTCTCCCCGAGGCCCCCAGGGCAGCTCCCTCCATGCCAGCCCTTAGCCCCCCACTGACCCCCAAGCAGCTCAGTGAGCAGCTTCCTGAGAGCCTGTTCCCCCCATTCTCTGCCCCCCAGCGTAGCTCCATGGTGCCTGTTCCCCCCCATCTCTGCCCCCCCCAGCATAGCTCCATGGTGCCTGTTCCCCCTCTCTGCCCCCCAGTGTAGCTCCATGGTGCCTGTTCCCCCTCTCTGCCCCCCAGTGTAGCTCCATGGTGCCTGTTCCCCCCCCCCTCTGCCCCCCAGCGTAGCTCCGTGAGTGCCTGGACACACCCCAGCTCCCTGGGAGCTGTCCCCCAACGGCCCTGGGCCAGAGCAGCGCCGGGAGAGGCTGTTCCCTCAGAGAACGGGCCAGGGTAGGTGCTGTCCCAGCCACTCGCCTGCCAGGCACTGGGCTGGGGGCTGCGGGCACTGCCCGCCTGGAGGGGCAGTGTGAGCGCGGCTGCTCTGCTCCCCGGTGCACGTGAGGGATAGTCTCGTCCCTGGGACTGGGCCACTCATGCTGCAGGGCCAGCAGCTGCCAGGCCTGCCCGGGACTGAGGCATTTCCAGCTGTGTCTGCCCGTCGGCCTCATGGCAGCCGGCACCGCCCCTGCGACTTGCACCTCGCTGCCCATTCTGCTGGCACAGAACAAGAGGCACCTGGCTGACACAAGGAGGGGAATGGATCATGGGGCCTCCCCCGCTCGGGGCCCTGCCCTGCCCCTGGTCTGCCTGGGGGGCTCAGGAATGGAAGCCGAGGCCTGGGGGACTGGCTTGCTCAGGGATATGGAGCCTTCACCTCTGGGACCGAATTGGGCCACGTACTGGCGCTGTTTGCGGGTGACTGGATTTTGAATGGGGATGGGGAGGGAGGGGGCCCGGCTGTGGGCTGGGCTGGGGGGTTGCAGAGCTGAGGCTGGGACACTGGGGGCTGCATTTTGCAGCTGCGGGGGCACAAAGCAGCCTCCCCTCCAGCCAGCCGCTCTGGCAGGCCTCCCTGCCCCAGCCCATGGGCTGTTGGTGTGGCTGGGGCTTGTATTGGTTGATCACTGACTGAACGGGGCCGTCAGACCTGGGATGGCCCCTGCCCTCCGCCCAGGCTGGAGCGTGGCCCCCAGGAGGCTGCTGGGGCTGCACAGAGCTGGAGCAGGATGGGGCCCTTTGCTGGGTGCTTTGCGAGGGGCTCTCCTGCCATCGCTGCCCCAGCCGTCACTGGGCCTGCCTGAAACTCCCACCAGGGAGCCCAGCCCGCGGACAGGAGCCGCGGCTGCTCCCTGCCCCCCAGCCGAGCGACTGGGACCAGGGAACTCCTGCCCCCGTCCTTGGGGCGGGGTCGTACCTGCGCGCTCGGCCCCCTCCCCATCTAGCCAGGGGCGGCTGCATGTTTCTCGTGCCCCGATGCCAGGACCCTGCGCCCTGGTCCCTGCCCCCCGTTCAGTCTTTTTGTAAATGTGCCAAACGCTGCCGGGGCCCAGCCACGCAGTAAAGAGCCTTTTGGAGCCGCGCCTCTGCCTGCTTGTGGGGCTGGGCATGGGGGGCACAGGGCCGTCGCCCCCCCTTTGCGCCCAAGCCTGGGCAGGCCCCTGTGAGCCATGGGGCAGCTTTCCCCAATTGCAAATGACCCGCTGTGAGCACAGAGGGGCTGCAGCTGGTGCATCCCACCCTACCCCATGGGGTGCCTCAGAGCCCTGCCCGCAGCAGGGCCAGGATTGGCCCAGGGTGCTGTCAGTCTCTGCAGCACGGGGTGGGACAGGGTTCTCCAATGCCCCCCACATGCTGGTAGCAGGGGGGGCAGCGAGGGGGGCATGGCCTGGGGACCCACCGCAGGGGGCCTGGCAGAGTCACCAGCCTCGGGGCCAGGGAAAGGCCCTGCCGCCATGTGCCCCTCGTCCCTCCAGCTCTCACTACTGGGGCGGGGGGAGCATTGCCATGACTGAGGGGAGGGGAAGCGGCCAGGTGATTTGGGGATGTACGGGGGCTGGGCACTGCCAGGACATTTGGGGACATATGGGGGCTGGGCACTGCCAGGAGAACTGTGGCCAATGGGAGCCATAGGGGTGGCACCTGTGGATGGGGCAGCACGCAGATCCTCCTGGCCACGCCTCTGCGTAGGAGCTGGAGAGGGACACGCCGCTGCTTCCGGGTGCTGCTTGAGGTAAATGCTGCCTGGCGCCTGCACCTCTGAGCTTCCCCCTGTGCCCCAACCCTGATCCCCCTCCCGCCTTCCAAACCCCTTTGTTCCAGCCTGGAGCACCCTCAGCCCCACCCCAGAGCCTGCACCCCCAGCTGGTGCTTGCACCTCTTCCTGCACCCCAACCCCCTGCCGCAGCCCAGATCCCCGTCCCGCACCCTGAACTCAGTTCCAGCCCCACCCCAGAGCCCTCACCCCCACGCACACCCCAACCCCCCACTTTTGTGAGCGTTCATGGCCCGCCATACCATTTCCATACCCAGATGTGGCCCTCAGGCCAAAAAGTTTGCCCACCCCTGGCCTAGCTACTTGAGTAACACACAGGGGAAACTGAGGCACACACACTATTCAGTGAAAAAATGAAGCACTTTCCTAATTTGTCACAGGGGCAGGAGCACTGCCAGGGGATTTGTGGGTGTACAGGACAGGGGCTGGAGGGAGGGTCTGTGGGGACACCTGCCCCCTCCCCCTCACAAGGGCACCATTTGGCTACAGTTCCTCTCTGTCAAGACCCAGCCCCCGCCCCCCCAGCACTGCCCCACCCAAGTGCGCAGAAGCTGCTGGAGCAGCCCCTGCGGGTCCTGTTGGGGCCCAGCA
The DNA here is from genome assembly GCF_020497125.1 of Mauremys mutica. Classification (NCBI taxonomy): domain Eukaryota; kingdom Metazoa; phylum Chordata; order Testudines; family Geoemydidae; genus Mauremys; species Mauremys mutica. The sequence goes on along the minus strand of NC_059081.1, from coordinate 941,841 downwards.
CCCCCACCCCTGGGAGACTTGCCAGCCCAGGCCCTTTCTGCCCATCCCCCATGGGGCTTTGGGGGGGAGACGTGGGGCTTTTCCCTGGTCCCCAGGCTGCCAGGCCCCCCGAGCTGCTCCCAGCCCCCCGGTCGCAAGGAGCAGGGTGGGGGCGGAAATGGAGGCCTGCCCTTGTGTTGCGGAGGAGCAGGGAAACGTAGAGTCCCACTGCGAGGTCGATTCAGCCGCGTTGGGAGTGGGGATCACCCCAGAGCACCCCCTGCCCAGGGCACCGCCCTGCTCGGGGGGGCGGGGGAGGGGACAGGACGTCACCCAGCAACCTGGGGCACTGGAGTGGTTAGGGGGCAGCCAGGACCCATCCGGTCGGGCTCGTCCAACGCCGGCACTAATGCCCTGTGGGGAGAAGGGGAGGTCAGGGAGCAACTGACCCCCCAGAGGGGCAGGTTCCAGCCCAACCCCCATCCAGAGACCCCCCCTCCAACCATGACCTGGCAGGGCCACGGACCCCCGCCAGGTGGGGAGAGGCCCCATGGCAGAGATGGATCCCGGGTGGGGCGAGGGGGCCCTCAGCACAGTGATTGACCCCGGGGGAGGCATGGAGGGGCCCCGCAGCAGAGACGGACCCCAGGTGGGGAGGGGGGGCCGCGCAGCAGAGCAAAGGATCCAGGGGGGGGGGCCGCGCAGCAGAGCAAAGGATCCAGGGCGGGCGGGTGGGGGGGGCCCCGCAGCAGAGCGACAGACCCCAGGCCGGGTGGGGAGGGGGCCCCGCGGCAGAGATGGACCCCAGGCAGGGAGGGGTCCCCGTGGCAGAGCGACGGACCCCAGGTGGGGCGAGGGGGCCCTCAGCACAGTGATTGACTCCGGGGGAGGCATGGAGGGGCCCCGCAGCAGAGACGGACCCCAGGTGGGGAGGGGGTCCCCGCGGCAGAGACAGAACCCCGGGTTGGGAGGGGGCCCCGCGGCAGAGCGAAGGATCTAGACCGGGTGGGGGGCCCCGTGGCAGAGCGACAGACCCCAGCTTCGCAGAGGCCCCGTGGCAGCGACGGACCCTGGCCAGGGGCCTGAGTCGGGTGACAGGAGTTGCCGGGCTGCCAGGCACACCCCCGGTGAAGCCTCGGCGCTGGGCCCACGGACGCAGCTGGACCACGTCCCTCGCCCGGTGAGCTGGGCCTCGGCACAGGCACCGCGGACGGAGACCTTCAGCACCTGCTCGTGCTGGGTGAGGCCCGGTGCAGCGCCAGCCTGTGCACCCGGCCCACGCGCTCCACCCACATGTGTGCCAGCCCACAGCACCGCCCCATTCGGGGACAGACACCTCGCACTCGAGCCAGGCCTCAGCGGGGGCCACCACCGCCACGTTCTGCAGCCCCCACAGGCCCTGGAGCCCCTGGGCTGCACACGCCCAGCCTGGCCCGTGCAGCGCCCAGTGGCACCCAGCCCCACGAACGGTGCCAGCCCCCTCCCCACCGGGGCCAGTCCCCAGCCACGCCCTGCGCCTCACCCTCCACCAGCAGGCGGGCGGTGGAGCGGTCGTCAAAGGCGTCGCAGGTGTAGGAGGCCTCGTCCTCCGGCCCCACGCGGTGGATGATGAGGGTGCGATAGCAGTCGAGGTTGCAGATCTCATACTTGTCGCTGGCGAAGATCTCGGTGTCGCCGCGGAACCAGCGCACGCGGCCGCGTGCCTGCGACACGGTGCACTCCAGCGTGGCCTTGTGCCGCACCAGCGCCGTCTTGTCACGCAGCGGCTTTATGATCCGGATAGGGAGTGCTGCCGAGGGGAGCGCCTGTGAGCCCGGGGGGATGGGAGGGGACAAGCGAGGGGCTGGGGCCTGGGGGGTCACTCCCACCTCCCTCCCCCGAAACCAGTGCGAGACCTCCCAGCCACAGCAAACGCCCAGCTCGGTGCTCGCCCAGCCCTCAGCTGGCACCTGGCATCCACTCGCCCCCAGCCCCTTCCTCGCACACCCGCCAAGCCAGCCCCCTCCACTGCCCACCTAGTCACCCCCCAGGGCTTCGCGGGACGCATTACCCTCCACCTGCAGGCTGGCGTCGGAGGCAGCTGCCTTGGCCACGAACCGGATGCATCCCGCGTCCTCCGGGCGCACGTTGCAGACCAGCAGGAAGTGCCTGGGGCCTGTGGAGGAAGGCGCTGGCGTGACGCCGTGCACCACGGCTCAGCCATTGCAGGGGATGACGGGTGAGCAGCCCCCTGCCCTGGGCTGGGACGGGCAGACTGGGGAGGGGTAAGTAGGGAGATCTCCTTGGCGCTGGTGCCCCCCCCCTCCCGAGAGAGCCAAAGACTCTGGGGCTAATACAGGGTTAATGAAGGTGTGAGTGACACACGGAGAGGAGCAGCTCAGCCGGACTCTGCGCCCCCCCCACTGAGAGATGCCTGGGGCAGCAGTGAGTGTGTGTGTGTGTGTGTGTGTGTGTGTGTGTGTGTGTGTGTGTGTGTGTGTGTGTGTGTGTGTGTGTGTGTGCGTGCGCACATCAGTCACAATGTGGGGAGGTGCGTGAACTAGGCACCAGCGTGTGAATTCGTGCACGTGCAAGAGAGCCAGTGTGGGCACCAGTGAGCTCACCCAGCCTGGTGAGCGCCCCCAGAGTGTCTGGTGGGCTGAGCAAAGTGAGGTCTTAGGCTTGTCTCCAGGCCGCCGTTCCTGTGACAGGAGCAGGGGTGACGCTGAGGCGCCCGAGCTCCGTAACTCATGGAGACGCACAGCCTGGGTGTGGGTTGGGTTAATCCGGTGTGGCACCCTGCGTGCGGAGCCGGTGTGTCCCCATGGAAAGCTGGTGTGCCAGAGCTGTCCTGGGCTGGTTCCCATGGACACGGCCTTTTGCTGTAAGGACCCACTGCCTAACGGCTGAGTGCGGCCACCCCATCAGTTCCAGCTTGGGCATGGATGGGCAGAACCCCCTGAGCTGGGTGACAAACACCACCGGGTAACGGCCACACGGACGCCTGGCACCTGGCGAGCAGGGTCACAGCTTCAGCCACCTCTAACTGTGTATAGACCCACAAACCGGCCAGGGGCAGCCGCTGACATCTTCCAGCACAGCACGCCCCCAGCTCGGCTCGGCCCCGCTTTCCCCTGGCGTTTGAACCCTTTCCACCCAGAGTGACGGCTCATATGGTCCGTCTACACTGCCAGGGAGGTGCCAGCGTGGCATGGGCTGGCAGAGCCCTGCCATGGCTAGCATGGGTAACAGCAATAGCGTAGACACGATGGCACAGGCTAGCAACCCTCGCCAGGGCCGGCTCTACTGTTTTTGCCGCCCCAAGCAGCACGCTGAATTGTCGCCGCAGACAGCTGAACATAGAAGCTTCTGCTGAATTGCCGCCACCACGGAAACGTGTGTGCCGCCCTAACAGCACAGGGACTGCCCCCACCGTCCACAGCTTGGGGGCAAAAACACATGGACTGCTGCCCCTTGCGGATTGCCAAACCAAGCACCTGCTTGGGATGCTGGTGCCTGGAGCCATCCCTGACCCTCGCACAAGCCCCCCGGGGACCCTGTGTACACGCTTGAGTGACTAGCCTATGCCACCACATCCGCACTGCTGCTGGTACCCAGGCCAGCGAGATTGAAGCTGGCACGGGCACACTACCCGGCTATAATCCCACCGGCTCTTCCAGTTACTTACCCCGACAGACAGGGAAGAAATAAAGAAGGGGGAAAAGCCATGGACACAGAGCCCCTGGTGGGGGAGAAATGGGGGACACACAGAGCCCCAGGAGGAGCAGAGAAGGGGCCCTGCCGTGGGGAGGAGGGGAACGGGGACACACACAGCCCCAGGAGGAGGCGAGAAGGGGCCCTGCCGTGGGGAGGAGGGGAATGGGGACACACACGCAGCCCCAGGAGGAGCAGAGAAGGGGGCCTGCCGTGGGGAGGAGGGGAACGGGGACACACAGCCCCAGAAGGAGGCGAGAAGGGGCCCTGCCGTGGGGAGGAGGGGAACGGGGACACACAGAGCCCCAGGAGGAGCAGAGAAGGGGCCCTGCCGTGGGGAGGAGGGGAACGGGGACACACACAGCCCCAGGAGGAGGCGAGAAGGGGCCCTGCCGTGGGGAGGAGGGGAACGGGGACACACACAGAGCCCCAGGAGGAGCAGAGAAGGGGCCCTGCCGTGGGGAGGAGGGGAACGGGGACACACACAGAGCCCCAGGAGGAGCAGAGAAGGGGCCCTGCCGTGGGGAGGAGGGGAACGGGGACACACAGCCCCAGGAGGAGCAGAGAAGGGGCCCTGCCGTGGGGAGGAGGGGAACGGGGACACACACAGCCCCAGGAGGAGCAGAGAAGGGGCCCTGCCGTGGGGAGGAGGGGAACGGGGACACACACAGCCCCAGGAGGAGCAGAGAAGGGGCCCTGCCATGGGGAGGAGGGGAACGGGGACACACAGAGCCCCAGGAGGAGGTGAGAAGGGGCCCTGCCGTGGGGAGGAGGGGAACGGGGACACACACAGAGCCCCAGGAGGAGCAGAGAAGGGGCCCTGCCGTGGGGAGGAGGGGAACGGGGACACACACAGAGCCCCAGGAGGAGGCGAGAAGGGGGCCTGCCGTGGGGAGGAGGGGAACGGGGACACACACAGCCCCAGGAGGAGCAGAGAAGGGGGCCTGCCGTGGGGCGGAGGGGAACGGGGACACACACAGAGCCCCAGGAGGAGGAGAGAAGGGGCCCTGCCGTGGGGAGGAGGGGAACGGGGACACACAGCCCCAGAAGGAGGCGAGAAGGGGGCCTGCCGTGGGGAGGAGGGGAACGGGGACACACACAGAGCCCCAGGAGGAGGCGAGAAGAGGCCCTGCCATGGGGAGGAGGGGAACGGGGACACACACAGAGCCCCAGAAGGAGCAGAGAAGGGGCCCTGCCGTGGGGAGGAGGGGAACGGGGACACACACAGAGCCCCAGGAGGAGCAGAGAAGGGGCCCTGCCGTGGGGAGGAGGGGAACGGGGACACACAGCCCCAGAAGGAGGCGAGAAGGGGGCCTGCCGTGGGGAGGAGGGGAACGGGGACACACACAGAGCCCCAGGAGGAGGAGAGAAGGGGCCCTGCCGTGGGGAGGAGGGGAACGGGGACACACACAGAGCCCCAGGAGGAGCAGAGAAGGGGCCCTGCCGTGGGGAGGAGGGGAACGGGGACACACACAGAGCCCCAGAAGGAGGCGAGAAGGGGCCCTGCCGTGGGGAGGAGGGGAACGGGGACACACACAGCCCCAGGAGGAGAAGAGAAGGGGGCCTGCCGTGGGGCGGAGGGGAACGGGGACACACACAGCCCCAGGAGGAGGAGAGAAGGGGCCCTGCCGTGGGGAGGAGGGGAACGGGGACACACACAGAGCCCCAGGAGGAGCAGAGAAGGGGCCCTGCCGTGGGGAGGAGGGGAAGGGGGACACACACAGAGCCCCAGACGGCGGAGAGATGGGGCCCTGCCGTGGGGAGGAGGGGAACGGGGACACACACCCCCAGGAGGAGCAGAGAAGGGGCCCTGCTGTGGGGAGGAGGGGAACGGGGACACACAGAGCCCCAGGAGGAGGCGAGAAGGGTCCCTGCCGTGGGGAGGAGGGGAACGGGGACACACACAGAGCCCCAGGAGGAGCAGAGAAGGGGCCCTGCCGTGGGGAGGAGGGGAACGGGGACACACACAGAGCCCCAGAAGGAGCAGAGAAGGGGCCCTGCCGTGGGGAGGAGGGGAACGGGGACACACACAGAGCCCCAGGAGGAGGCGAGAAGGGGCCCTGCCGTGGGGAGGAGGGGAACGGGGACACACACACAGCCCCAGGAGGAGCAGAGAAGGGGCCCTGCCGTGGGGAGGAGGGGAACGGGGACACACACAGCCCCAGAAGGAGGCGAGAAGGGGGCCTGCCGTGGGGAGGTGGGGAACGGGGACCACACAGCCCCAGTAGGAGGCGAGAAGGGGCCCTGCCGTGGGGAGGAGGGGAACGGGGACACACACACAGCCCCAGGAGGAGCAGAGAAGGGGCCCTGCCGTGGGGAGGAGGGGAACGGGGACACACACAGCCCCAGGAGGAGCAGAGAAGGGGCCCTGCCGTGGGGAGGAGGGGAACGGGGACACACACAGCCCCAGGAGGAGGCGAGAAGGGTCCCTGCCGTGGGGAGGAGGGGAACGGGGACACACACAGCCCCAGGAGGAGGCGAGAAGGGGCCCTGCCGTGGGGAGGAGGGGAACGGGGACACACACAGCCCCAGGAGGAGCAGAGAAGGGGCCCTGCCGTGGGGAGGAGGGGAACGGGGATACATACAGAGCCCCAGGAGGAGGCGAGAAGGGGCCCTGCCGTGGGGAGGAGGGGAACGGGGACACACACAGCCCCAGGAGGAGCAGAGAAGGGGCCCTGCCGTGGGGAGGAGGGGAACGGGGACACACACAGCCCCAGGAGGAGCAGAGAAGGGGCCCTGCCGTGGGGAGGAGGGGAACGGGGACACACACAGCCCCAGGAGGAGGGAGGGGCCAGGCTGTGTTGCAGGAGTCACTGAGGTTGCGGGATGGGGTGGGGCACAGAGAGCTGGGGCGGGGGTTGGAGGAACGCAGGAGCCCCAGGGAATGCCGTGAGCGTGGCCTGCCCAGGCTGGGTGATCCCCTAGTTGTTCTACGCCCAGACCACGGGGCTCTGAGCCCGCAGGTCCAGCAGCCTCCCGCGGCGAGTGTGGGGGTGAGTGCGGCAGGCAGCGGGACAGGGAGCAGCAGGAACACCAGGGCCCCGGGAGCGGCCTGGCTGGGGGCGGGGGGGGGGGTGGCACTCACCCTCTTGCCGAATTTTCACAGTGCTGGTGACTTTGATTTTCTCGCCGTCCCTGAACCACTCGCCCTTCACGTCCTCGTGCGAGACCTGGCAGGTGAAGACGGCGTTCTCGTTCTCACGCACACGCACGTCCGCCAGCTCCTGCACGATCTGCACCTGGCGCTCTGCAAGGGGGACAGGAACAAACCCCTGGGGTCTCCATCCCCACACAGCTCTGCAGGGGCTGTGGTGTGACTAAGGGAAGCCCCATCCCCCAGCTCAGCGGCTCTCAGCCCCCACCCCGGCTCTCACCCTCGGAGCCCCCTCGGCTCTCAGCCCCCCCCGCTCTCAGCCCACCCCAGCTCTAACCCCTGGAGCCGCTCAGCTCTCAGCCCCCCCCCCCCCCCGCTCTCACCCTCGGAGCCCCCTCAGCTCTCAGCCCCGCTCTCAGCCCACTCCTGCTCTAACCCCTGGAGCCCCTCGGCTCTCAGCCCCCCCTGGCTCTCACCCTCGGCTCTCAGCCCGCCCCCAGCTCTAACCCCTGGAGCCCCTCAGCTCTCACCCTCGGAGCCCCCCCCCCGCTCTCAGCCCCCCCCGTTCTCACCCTCGCAGCCCCGGAGCCCCTCGGCTCTCAGCCCCGCCCCTCCTCTCAGCCCCCCCCCCCACTCTGACCCTCGGAGCCCCCTCAGCCCGCCCCCAGCTCTAACCCCCGGAGCCCCTCGGCTCTCAGCCCCTCCCGCTCTCACCCCCAAGAGAACCCTCAGCTCTCAGCCCCCCCCCTCCGCTCTCACCCCTGGAGCCCCCCGGCCCGTCGTACCATAGACCCGCAGCGTGGCGGAGGCCCGGCAGTCGCCTGCGTCGCACGTGTACTCCCCTGCATCGGCCAGGCTGCAGTGGCTGAGCTGCAGCAGGCGCCGGCGGCCCACTGAGTAGATGCGGCACTTGGGCCCGGCTCGGAGCGCCGTCCCGTCCTGCCGGGACGGAGAGGGACGCAGTCACTGGGCTGCCCGGGGCTGGGGCTCCCGGCAGGCAGCCTGGGAGGGACGGGGCAGGACGAGGGGCTCGGGGCTGACACCGCGTGCCGGGTGGGAGCCCATGGCTGGGGCACCCCCCTGCAGCTCGTCCCCCCCATGGCTGAGCTTGAAGCCAGGCCTGGCCCAGGGCAGAACGCCTGCCTGCAGCCCAGAGGGGCCTCGGGCCGGGAGAGGCCAGGCCCCGGGGCCCAGACGGTGTCACAGAGCCGCCCTCACCTTGTACCACTTCACCTCCGCAATGGGGCGGGACAGCTCGCACTCGAAGCTGGCAGCCCCTGTCTCAGGGACACCCACGTCCCGGGGGGCCTTCACCATGGCGACTGGCGGCTCTGAGAGGAGAGGAGACACAGGCCCGAGAGTTAACCAGATGCAAGGAGCTCCACTCAGGAGCGGGACCGGAGGGGCACAGGACACTGCTGTGGAGAAGCTCACAGCACTGGCTTCCCTAGTGGGGCACTGCTGTGGAGAAGCTCACAACGCTGGCTTCCCCAGTGGGGCACTGCTGTGGAGAAGCTCACAACGCTGGCTTCCCCAGTGGGGCACTGCTGTGGAGAAGCTCACAGCAGGGAGGTCACGGGTGGGCCCTGCTTCGCTGCAAGCGCTGGCCCGTGCCTGTGATCTGCTCCTGGGGCAGGGGCTGCAGACCCCAGCGCTCAGGCTGCAGCAGCAGGGTCTGCGATGTTGGGCTGAGGCTCTGCAGAGCGTCAGGACGGGGTGAGCAGGTGGCGCCAGAGTGGTTCCGTGGCAGGCCCCACATGGTGTGACACGTGGCCCAACCCACAGCCAAGCCCCCACCTCTGATTGTCAGGCGGGCGCTGGAACGCAGGGTGTCGGCGGTGAAGGTGACGGTGCCCGAATCCTCCAGCGTGAGCCCCAGCAGCGTCAGGCTGTGCACGCAGCCCGTGGCGCTGACCCGGCAGGTCCGGCTGGGTTTCACCCGGATGCCGTCCCGCGTCCACACCCCGGGCACGTCGGCATGGGACAGCTCCAGCTGGAACGTGGCTGTCTCCTTCTCAAAGGTCTCCACGTCCGATAGTGGCTTCTGCACAGACACCTTTCGGGCTGCAGCGGAGAGAGAGCGGTGCCAGGGGGCAGGGATGGGTCTGCTCCCAGACCAGCGCCAGGGGGTGGGGATGCGTCTGCTCCCAGACCAGCGCCAGGGGGTGGGGATGCGTCTGAGCCCGGACCCGTGCCAGGGGGCGGGGATGCGTCTGCTACCAGACCAGCGCCAGGGGGTGGGGATGCGTCTGAGCCCGGACCCGTGCCAGGGGGCGGGGATGGGTCTGAACCCAGACCGTGCCAGGGGGTGGGGATGCGTCTGAGCCCAGACCGGCGCCATGGGAATAGGGATGGGTCTGAACCCAGTCAGGCGCCAGGGGGCAGGGATGCGTCTGAACCCGGACAGGTGCCGGGGGGCAGGGATGGGTCTGTACCTGGACTGACATCGGGGGGCAGGGATGGGGCTGCACCAAGGGGATGGGCCAGCCACAGGACCCCCCACAGCCCCTCCCAGGGATGACTCCCAGCCAGCTGCAGCTGCCAGAGAACTTCCCTGAGATTCAGCCTCAGTCACTTGGCTCCCATTTTAATCCCCTGCCCACCTTAGGCCACCCACAGCCTCCCCCCCCACCCCTCCCCTCTCCAGGCCACCCCCCCACACCATTACCTCCCCTCCGCACCCCCAGCCTCCCCTCCCTGCAGCCTCCCCTGGCCAGGCCCTGCTGGAGCCAGGGGCAGGGGCACCTACGCTCCACGCTCAGCTTGGCCTGCGTCCGGTCGTGGAGGCTCTCGCAGCGGTAGGTGCCGCGGTCCGAGGGGCTGAGGCTGCGAATGGTCAGGCCCCGTCTGCGCCCGGCCTCCTGCAGCTGGTACTTGCTGCCCGGCTGGATGAGCACCCCCTGCTTCAGCCACTGCACCTCGCCCGCCTCGCAGCTCAGCTCCACCTGCAGCACCGCGTCCTGCAGCTCCTCGGCCACCACGTCCTGCAGCTTCCGCACAAACAGCACCTGGGCCTCTGCAAGGCACCGCAGGGCAGGGCTTCCACCGGCCCGACGGGGAGCCCGGGGAGCCCCCGCCGCCCAGACCCTCTGGGGAACCAACCCCCCCATCCAGCCCAGCCCCTGTGAGAGACCCCCTGGGGAACTACCCCCTGGGGAACCAACCCCACCCCCAGCCCAGCCCCTGTGAGAGACCCCCTGGGGAACCAACCCCCCCACCGCCCAGCCCCTGTGAGAGACCCCCTGGGGAACCAACACCCCCCCACCCCGCCCAGCCCCTGTGAGAGACCCTCTGGGGAACCAACCCCCCCACCGCCGCCCAGACCCTCTGGGGAACCAACACCCCGCCCAGCCCCTGTGAGAGACCCCCTGGGGAACCAACCCCCCCCCACCGCTGCCCAGACCCTCTGGGGAACCAACCCCCCCCATCCAGCCCAGCCCCTGTGAGAGACCCCCTGGGGAACTACCCCCTGGGGAACCAACCCCACCCCCAGCCCAGCCCCTGTGAGAGACCCCCTGGGGACCCTCCCCCCCACCGCTGCCCAGACCCTCTGGGGAACCAACCCCCCCACCCCCAGCCCAGCCCCTGTGAGAGACCCCCCTGGGGAACCAACCCCCCCCACCGCCGCCCAGACCCTCTGGGGAACCAACACCCCCCACCCAGCCCAGCCCCTGTGAGAGACCCCCTGGGGAACCACCCCCTGGGGAACCAACACCCCCCCACCCCCGCCCAGCCCCTGTGAGAGACCCCCTGGGGAACCACCGGCCCCACCGCTGCCCAGCCCCTGTGAGAGACCCCCTGGGGAATCACCCGCTGGGGAACCAACACCCCCACCCCCAGCCCAGCCCCTGTGAGAAACCCCCTGGGGAACCACCCCCTGGGGAACCAACCCCACCCCCAGCCCAGCCCCTGTGAGAGACCCCCTGGGGAACCACCCCCTGGGGAACCAACCCCACCCCCAGCCCAGCCCCTGTGAGAGACCCCCTGGGGAACCACCCCCTGGGGAACCAACCCCCCCACCCCCAGCCCAGCCCCTGTGAGAGACCCCCTGGGGAACCAACCCCCCCACCCCCAGCCCAGCCCCTGTGAGAGACCCCCTGGGGAACTACCCCCTGGGGAACCACCCGCCCCACCGCTGCCCAGACCCTCTGGGGAACCAACACCCTCCCACCCCCGCCCAGCCCCTGTGAGAGACCCCCTGGGGAACCAACCCCACCCCCAGCCCAGCCCCTGTGAGAGACCCCCTGGGGAACCACCCCCTGGGGAACCAACCCCCCCACCCCCAGCCCAGCCCCTGTGAGAGACCCCCTGGGGAACCACCCCCTGGGGAACCAACCCCACCCCCAGCCCAGCCCCTGTGAGAGACCCCCTGGGGAACCACCCCCTGGGGAACCAACCCCCCCACCCCCAGCCCAGCCCCTGTGAGAGACCCCCTGGGGAACCACCCCCTGGGGAACCAACCCCACCCCCAGCCCAGCCCCTGTGAGAGACCCCCCTGGGGAACCAACCCCACCCCCAGCCCAGCCCCTGTGAGAGACCCACTGGGGAACCAACCCCCCCACCGCCCAGCCCCTGTGAGAGACCCCCTGGGGAACCACCCCCTGGGGAACCACCCGCCCCACCGCTGCCCAGACCCTCTGGGGAACCAACCCCCCCCCACCGCTGCCCAGACCCTCTCAGAGACCCCCTGGGGAACCAACCCCCCAGGAACTACACATACACACCAGCCCAGACCCTGAGAGAGACCCAGTGGGGAACCACCCAGTAGGAACTACACCCCCGGAACTACCCCCAACACCGCCGCTGAGACCCTGTGAGAGACCCACTCGGGAACCACCCCGTGGGAACTACACTCCCCCCCCACTGCCGCCCAGCCCCTGTGAGAGACCCTCTGGGGACCTACCCCCCAGGAACTACACACGCCCCCAGCCCAGGACCTGTGAGAGACCCCCCAGGAACTACTTCCTGCCATCCCAGAACCCCCCAGGTGATCTCCCAGGAACTACCCACCCCTGCCATTCCCCTCACCCCCAGGAGACCTCTTGGAACCCACCCCACGCCATCCTAGACCCCTCCCATGAGCAGGGCCGGCTCCAGACCCCAGCGCGGCAAGCACGCGCGTGGGGCGGCATTTGCCGGCAGGGGCGGCAGGCTGGGCCGGTGGGGTGGGTTCCCCAGAGCCCCGGGACGACCGGACCTGCTGCAGGCATGACTGCGGAGGGGGCGCTGGTCCCGCGGCTCGGCTGGACCTCCCGCAGGCATGACTGCGGAAGCTCCACTGGGAGCCACCGGACCAGCCAACCATCCGCAGCTGCCGGAGGTCCAGCTGAGCCGCGCGACCAGCGGACCCTCCACAGTCATGCCCGCGGGAGGTCCGCTGCTCCCGCGGCTCCCGGGCGTCTCCTGAGCCTGACTGCTTGGGGCGGCCAAATATGTAGAGCCGCCCCTGCCCATGAGAGACCCCCCCCCAACAAATACCTCCCTCTGGGAGAAACCCCCAAACAGGAGGAACCCTCCATGAGACTCCATCCCCACCGAGACAGACCCCGAGAACCACGGCCTCAGAAATCAGCCGAGAGAGAAAATCCTCCCCCGACACCCCCAGGGGAAACCCCCGCGCATCCCTCAACGAGATTCCTCCTACAACAGACACACTCAGCTAGGCCGGGCTGTGGTCAGCCCCAGGCCCCTCCCTGGCACACTCAGATGGGCTGCCCTGCCCCAGGCCCCTCCCTTGCACGCTCAGCCAGGTGGCCCTGCCCCAGGCCCCTCCCTTGCACGCTCAGCCACTTGGCCCCACCCCAGGCCCCTCCCTTGCACGCTCAGCCACTTGGCCCCACCCCAGGCCCCTCCCTTGCACAATCAGACAGGCGGCCCCACCCCAGGCCCCTCCCTTGCACGCTCAGCCAGGCCAGTCCCCTCACCTTGCACGCTCAGCCGGGCTGTGCTCACCAGGCCCTCAGCGCGGGCTGTGACGGTGCCTGCGTCTCCCAGGTGGCACTGCCGGATGGTCAGGGCATGGCACAGCCCGTTCCTGGTCACCACCAGCCGCTCGCAGGAGGTGACAGCCTGGCCGTTCAGCTGCCACGTCAGGGCCACGTCATCCGGGGACACCAGGCACTTGAATGTGGTGTCTTCCCCCTCCAGCACCGTCACGCTGTGCAGCTCCGAGAGGATCTCCACCACCCTGGGCACTGGGGCCAGAGCGGGTGAGGGGGGGCTCTCACTGGGCCTCCGTGCCCGTCTCCCCTCACATCCCACTGCCCGCCCCCACCCCCGCCCCCACTCCCCTGCACTCTGCTCACCCCCTCCCCCTCCCCCTGTTCACCCCTTCTCCCCCCGCTCACCCCCCTCCCCTGCACCCTGCTCGCCCCCCTCCCATGCACCCTGCTCGCCCCCTCCCCCCGCTCACCCCCCTCCCCTGCACTCTGCTCGCCCCCTCCCCCCGCTCACCCCCCTCCCCTTCACCCTGCTCGCCCCCCCTCCCCCCGCTCACCCTCCTCCCCTGCACCCTGCTCACCCCCCTCCCATGCACCCTTCTAGCCCCCTCACCCCGCTCACACCCCTCCCCTGCACCCTGCTCGCCCCCTCCCCCCGCTCACCCCCCTCCCCGTCACCCTTCTCGCGCCCCCTCCCCCCGCTCACCCTCCTCCCCTGCACCCTGCTCACCCCCCTCCCATGCACCCTGCTAGCCCCCTCCCCCCGCTCACACCCCTCCCCTGCACCCTGCTCGCCCCATCCCCCCGCTCACCCACTCCCCTGCACTCTGCTCGCCCCCTCCCCCTCCCCCTGTTCACCCCTCCTCCCCCCGCTCACCCCCCTCCCCTGCACCCTGCTCGCTCCCCTCCCCTGCACCCTGCTCACCCCCTCCCCCCGCTCACTCCCCTCCCCTGCACCCTGCTCGCCCCCTCCCCCCACCCACACCCCTCCCCTGCACCCCGCTCACCCCCCTCCCCCTCCCCCTGTTCACCCCTCCTCCCCCCGCTCACCCCCCTCCCCTGCACCCTGCTCGCCCCCCTCCCCTGCACCCTGCTAGCCCCCTCCCCCCGCTCACCCACTCCCCTGCACTCTGCTCACCCCCTGCCCCTGTTCACCCCTCCTCCCCCCGCTCACCCCCCTCCCCTGCACCCTGCTCGCCCCCCCTCCCCCCGCTCACCCCCCTCCCCTGCACCCTGCTCACCCCCCTCCCCCCGCTCACCCACTCCCCCCGCTCACCCACTCCCCTGCACTCTGCTCGCCCCCTCCCCCTCCCCCTGTTCACCCCTCCTCCCCCCGCTCACCCCCCTCCCCTGCACCCTGCTCGCCCCCCCTCCCCCCGCTCACTCCCCTCCCCTGCACCCTGCTCCCCCCCTCCCCCCGCTCACTCCCCTCCCCTGCACCCTGCTCGCCCCCCCTCCCCCCGCTCACCCTCCTCCCCTGCACCCTGCTCGCCCCCTCCCCCCGCTCACCCTCCTCCCCTGCACCCTGCTCGCCCCCTCCCCCCGCTCACCCTCCTCCCCTGCACCCTGCTCGCCCCCTCCCCCCGCTCACCCTCCTCCCCTGCACCCTGCTCGCCCCCTCCCCCCGCTCACCCTCCTCCCCTGCACTCTGCTCGCCCCTCCCCCTCCCCCTGTTCACCCCTCCTCCCCCCGCTCACTCCCCTCCCCTGCACCCTGCTCGCCCCCCCTCCCCCCGCCTCCCCTGCACCCTGCTCGCCCCCTCCCCCCACTCACCCTCCTCCCCTGCACCCTGCTCGCCCCCTCCCCCCGCTCACCCTCCTCCCCTGCACCCTGCTCGCCCCCTCCCCCCGCTCACCCACTCCCCTGCACCCTGCTCGCCCCCTCCCCCCGCTCACCCACTCCCCTGCACCCTGCTCACCCCCTCCCTTGCACCCTGCTCGCCCCCTCCCCCCACTCACACCCCTCCCCTGCACCCTGCTCGCCCCCTCACCCCGCTCCCCCTCCTCCCCTGCACCCTGCTCGCCCCCTCACCCCGCTCACCCTCCTCCCCTGCACTCTGCTCGCCCCTCCCCCTCCCCCTCCCCCCGCTCACTCCCCTCCCCTGCACCCTGCTCTCCCCCCCTCCCCCCGCTCACTCCCCTCCCCTGCACCCTGCTCGCCCCCCTCCCCCCGCTCACTCCCCTCCTCTGCACCCTGCTCAGAGCAGCTGGGTGAACAGCACCCCCGGGCAAGATGCTGGTGCTGGGGGGAGCTCATCCCCCCTCCCCCAGCGCATGGCACCCACCTGGGATTGGTACGAGAGCCACAGCCACAAAATCCCCCCTACCCCGGCCGATGTGACTGGGCTGCCAGTGCGCCCCCCTCCTGAGGGGCAGAGCCCCCCATGGGGACCCGCCTGCGTCATGCCGGCTTGGGGACTGCAGCGCACTCTGTTGTGGGTCTTGGGAGGGGGGTTGGGTCACAGAGGCTGGGTCTGTGGGGGAGTGGGAAGGTCCCTGGAGCTGGGCTGGTCTAGAGGGGTCAGGGCCCCAGGGCTGACGGCTGAGCCCCAAGGGCTGGGTTGGGTCTCAGGGGATCAGGGCCCTGGGGCTGGGCTGGGCTGAGGGGTCAGGGCCCTGGGGTTGCGGGCTGGGCCCCAGGGGCAGTGGATCAGGGCCCCAGGGCTGAGGGCTGGGCTATAGGGGTTGGGCCGGGTCTTGGGGGATCAGGTCCCTGGAGCTGGGCTGGGCCCCAGGGGCAGTCGATCAGGGCCCCAGGGCTGAGAGTTGGGCTGGGGGGTCAGAGCCCCGGGGCTGAGGACTGGGCTCTAGGGGTTGGGCTGGGTCTTGGGGATCAGGTCCCTGGAGCTGGGCTGGGCTGGGGGGTCAGGGCCCGGGAGCTGCGGGCTGGGCCCCAGGGGCAGTCGATCAGGGCCCCAGGGCTGAGAGTTGGGCTGGGGGGTCAGGGCCCCGGGGCTGAGGGCCGGGCCCCAGGGGCAGTGGATCAGGGCCCCAGGGCTGAGAGTTGGGCTGGGGGGTCAGGGCCCCGGGGCTGAGGGCCGGGCCCCAGGGGCAGTGGATCAGGGCCCCAGGGCTGAGAGTTGGGCTGGGGGGTCAGGGCCCGGGAGCTGGGCTGGGCTGGGGGGTCAGGGCCCGGGAGCTGCGGGCTGGGCCCCAGGGGCAGTCGATCAGGGCCCCAGGGCTGAGAGTTGGGCTGGGGGGTCAGGGCCCCGGGGCTGAGGGCCGGGCCCCAGGGGCAGTGGATCAGGGCCCCAGAGCTGAGAGTTGGGCTGGGGGGTCAGGGCCCGGGAGCTGCGGGCTGGGCCCCAGGGGCAGTCGATCAGGGCCCCAGGGCTGAGAGTTGGGCTGGGGGGTCAGGACCCCGGGGCTGAGGGCCGGGCCCCAGGGGCAGTGGATCAGGGCCCCAGGGCTGAGAGTTGGGCTGGGGGATCAGGTCCCTGGAGCTGGGCTGGGCTGGGGGGTCAGGGCCCGGGAGCTGCGGGCTGGGCCCCAGGGGCAGTCGATCAGGGCCCCAGGGCTGAGAGTTGGGCTGGGGGGTCAGGGCCCCGGGGCTGAGGGCCGGGCCCCAGGGGCAGTGGATCAGGGCCCCAGAGCTGAGAGTTGGGCTGGGGGGTCAGGGCCCGGGAGCTGCGGGCTGGGCCCCAGGGGCAGTCGATCAGGGCCCCAGGGCTGAGAGTTGGGCTGGGGGATCAGGTCCCTGGAGCTGGGCTGGGCTGGGGGGTCAGGGCCCGGGAGCTGCGGGCTGGGCCCCAGGGGCAGTCGATCAGGGCCCCAGGGCTGAGAGTTGGGCTGGGGGGTCAGGGCCCCGGGGCTGAGGGCCGGGCCCCAGGGGCAGTGGATCAGGGCCCCAGAGCTGAGAGTTGGGCTGGGGGGTCAGGGCCCGGGAGCTGCGGGCTGGGCCCCAGGGGCAGTCGATCAGGGCCCCAGGGCTGAGAGTTGGGCTGGGGGGTCAGGGCCCGGGAGCTGCGGGCTGGGCCACAGGGGCAGTGGATCAGGGCCCCAGGGCTGAGAGTTGGGCTGGGGGATCAGGTCCCTGGAGCTGGGCTGGGCTGGGGGGTCAGGGCCCTGGAGCTGCGGGCTGGGCCCCAGGGGCAGTCGATCAGGGCCCCAGGGCTGAGAGTTGGGCTGGGGGGTCAGGGCCCCGGGGCTGAGGCTGGGCCCCGGGGGTATCAAGTCCCTGGAGCAGGGCCCCGTGGCCCCGTGACTCACCCTGCACAGTCACCGTGGCCAGCGTCCGGTCATCCTTGGACTCACAGGAGTACTCGCCGGCATCCTCAGGCCCCACATTGCTCAGCGCCAGGGACCGCTCCCGCCCCTCTGCCTTGATCTCCCACCTGCCGCTGGGCTCCAGTTCCTGCCCATCCTTCAGCCACACCACCTGCCCCTTGGCTTTGCACAGCTCGCACCACAGCAGCACCGTCTCGCCCACGTGCGCCTGCACGTCCGACAAGCCTCGCACAAATTTCACCAGCAGCTCTGGGGACACGAACGGAGGCCGGTCGGTATCTGTGCCCCTGATGGGGGTCCCACCCTGCCTCCAGCACCACTGGATCCCCACGGCCATGGGGGGCCCTGTCCTGCCCTCGCTGCTGCCAGATCCCCTGCTGCAGATGGTCAGCGTCTGCCCTGGTTTGCCCTGGGGCTGCAGGGCTGCCGGCTGGGACCCCCCCCCCCCCGGTGCTGCCCCCTCACCTTTCACGCTCACTTCAAACTGCATCTGGTCATGGTGGGAGAGGCAGGTGTAGAGGCCGGCGTCGTCCTTGCCCACGTTGCTCAGCACCAGGCTGTGCACCCGGCCCTCTCGCCGCAGCTCGCAGCGCTGCCCTGCTGCCAGGGGCTGCTGGGGCCCCCTCCAGCTCACTCCAGCCTGCTCCTTGGAGACGATGGCTGAGAGCACGGCACTGCCCCCCTCCAGCACCAGCACCTTCTCCGGCTTCTCCTGCTTGTTCACAAACACCACTGGAGCCTCTGGGGAGAGAACCATGAGCAGGCGAGCTGGGCGCAGGCAGGAGTCGGGTAGGAGCCGGGCAGGGAGCTGGGTGCTGGCAGGAGCCAGACAGGGAGCTGGGTGCTGGGCAGGAGCCGGGCAGGGAGCTGGGTGCTGGCCAGGAGCCGGGCAGGGAACTGGGCAGGGGGCTGGGCACTGGCAGGGAGCCACATGCTGGGCAGGAGCCAGGCAGGGAGCTGGGCAGGAAGCTGGGCGCTGGGCAGGAGCTGGGCAGGGGGCTGGGCAGGGGGCTGGGCAGGGAGCTGGGCGCTGGGCAGGAGCCGGGCAGGGGACTGGGCAGGAGCCGGGCAGGGAGCTGAGCAGGGAGCTGGGCACTGGCATGGAGCTGGGCAGGGGGCTTGGCGCTGGCAGGAGCCGGGCAAAGAGCCAGGCAGGGAGCCGGACAGGGGGCTGGGCACTGGTCAGGGAGCCGCGTGCTGGGCAGGAGCTGGGCAGGGAGCTGGGCAGGAGCCGGGCAGGGAGCCGGGCAGTCAATGACATTCCCCACCGCCTGGCCCACCTCCCACGCGCAGGGTGAAGTGCACCTCGTCGTCCCCAGTGTCACAGCTGAAGGTGCCGCTGTCGCCCAGCTCCGTCTGCTTGATGGTGAGGCTGTGCGAGGGCCCCTGGGTGCCCAGGAGGAGCCGCGCCCCCGAACGCAGCGCCCGCTTGTTCTTCAGCCATTGGACAGGAGCCTGTTCCTGGGAGAGCCGGGCAACCAGCGTGACACTCTCCCCTTCCAGGACCTCCACGGGCATCTCGGCCTCCTCCTTATTCACCACGCGAACGGGGGGGGCTGGAGCCAGAGGGGAAAGGAAGTGACCAGGCAGCCCTGGGGCAGCTTTTCCGGGGCGCTGTGGGGTGCAGGCTGGGACAGGGTGAACAGGACACCCTGTGGGGCTGGCCTGAGCCACTCGCCTGAGCCCCGCTCCACGCTGCTCCCCGAGCCCTCCCGCCCTCCCCCCACCCGTGCGGGGCGGCATCGCCGCTCGCCCTCCTGCACACCCCACTGTTCTGACAGAAGTGGGCATGTGTCCCACTGATCAAGTCAGCAAAGCAAACAGCACAAATGCCCACTTCTGCCGGGACGGCCTGGGCAGGGATTAGAAAGGGGGCTGTCCCGGCCAAAATGGGATGTACGGGCAACCTATGCTGGGAGCACTGCATGGGGCGGGGAGGGGCTCCCGGCTGCTCCGGTCCCAGCCTGTCCCAGCAGGGGGCGCTGTGGGGAGCGGGGTAGGGGTCACTGGCTGTGTGTGGGGGGTGGTTCCTGGCTACCCCAGCCCGGCCTCTCCCAGCAGGGGGCGCTGTGGGGAGCGGGGTAGGGGTCACTGGCTGTGTGTGTGTGTGTGGGGGGGTTCCTGGCTACCCCAGCCCGGCCTCCCCCAGCAGGGGGCGCTGTGGGGAACGGGGTAGTGGTCACTGGGTGGGGGAGTGGTTCTTGGCTACTCCATCCCAGCCTGTCCCAGCAGGGGGCGCTGCGGGGAGCGGGGTAGGGGTCACTGGCTTTGGGGGGGGGTTCCTGGCTACCCCAGCCCGGCCTCTCCCAGCAGGGGGTGCTGTGGGGAGCGGGGTAGGGGGTCACTGGCTGTGTGTGGGGGGGGGTTCCTGGCTACCCCAGCCTGGCCTCTCCCAGCAGGGGGTGCTGTGGGGAGCGGGGTAGGGGTCACTGGCTTTGGGGGGGGGTTCCTGGCTACCCCAGCCCGGCCTCTCCCAGCAGGGGGTGCTGTGGGGAGCGGGGTAGGGGTCACTGGCTGTGTGTGGGGGGGGGTTCCTGGCTACCCCAGCCCGGCCTCTCCCAGCAGGGGGCGCTGTGGGGAGCGGGGTCGGGGTCACTGGCTGTGTGGGGGGGGGGTTCCTGGCTACCCCAGCCCGGCCTCTCCCAGCAGGGGGCGCTGTGGGGAGCGGGGTCGGGGTCACTGGCTGTGTGTGGGGGGGGGTTCCTGGCTACCCCAGCCCGGCCTCCCCCAGCAGGGGGCGCTGTGGGGAGCGGGGTCGGGGTCACTGGCTGTGGGGAGCAGGAAGGAGCACTGGGCAGGGAGGGAGCTCCGAGCTACCCCAGTGACAGCCGCAGTGTCTGCACTGGTCCTGCTGGTGACGCAGGGCAGGAGGCTGGGAATCCTCCATCCAGGCGTGTCTAACAACTGTGGGCCCTGCAGGCTGGGCAGCAAGTGCTGAGGAGGAGGCCAGAGGCCTGGGCTGGGCATGGCAAGGCAGCAGGGCGCATCCAGCCGAGCCAGCACCTCTCACTCCTCGTCTCTCCCGTGCGCCCGCTGGCAGGGCTCAGCCTCCATCAGAGGCCAGGACAGCGTCTGCAGCCCCAGCCCTGCCTCAGGGAGCGGGGCCACCTCCCTTTACCCCAGCTGAAAAATGCCCAGCTCAGCCCCTGGCAGCAGCAGGTGAGGTGCCTGGGAGCTGGCCAAGGTGAAATGTAACCAGCCCCCGTAAGGCTCCTGCTGCTCCATGGGTGCCACCTTGCTCCTCTGGCGGCTGGGAGCAAGCGGCTGGGACCTGTGCATGGCTCCCGCAAACCCTGAACCGGTTCCCCCCCACCATGGGCCAATCCCCAGAGCCCCCCTTCCATTTGTATGGGGAGCCTCCAAATCAACATCGAGGGGGGGACATTTGCCATGGAGCCAGGCCTCCCAGCCCAAACTCCAGGCACAGGACAAGACACAGGCACAGGCAGCATGTGCTCTGGAAGGGGGAGTCCAGAGAACAGAGGGTCGGTCCTGTGTAAAGAGGCCTTTCATTCAGGAGGCACAGAGAGGCATCCCTCACCCAGCACTGATATGCAGCCACCTCTGGATTGGGATGCAGCAGCTGCTCAGCAACAACACCAGAGTTTAGGACCAGAAGTGCTGAAGGATCCTGCATCCAGCAAAGTTTGGGGGGGGGGGGGCACGATGGATTCTCTGGAAACGGAATCTGGCGAGGACACTAGGGAGAGAGCTCTGGGATCACAAGTAGCCAGAGCCACCATCCCAATCCCTGCACTGGCTGCCAAGAGAGAGCACCCTCACTGAACCTCACCCCACTACCTGCAGCACGGGGGCAGTCCCAGGGAGAGCTGACAGGCCCCCAGCCTGGCTGGGAGGGACAGCGTTCCTGCTCTGCTCCGCGTCCGCCCAGCCCACCTAGCTGGCATGTACAATGGCCCCTGCCGGCTCACCTGCCACCTCCACGGTCGTCACCATTTGGTCACCAACAGCGTCACAAACATAGGAGCCAGAGTCGCTGGGCCGGGCCCCGAGGATGGTCAGCTGCCTGAGAGCTCCCCGGTCCTCAATCCGGACCCGTTCGCTGGCCACCAGCTCCTGGCCATCCCTGAGCCAGCGGACGGCAGCGCTGGGCCGAGACACCTCGCAGGCCACCACCAAGTCATCGCCGGCCGCCAGGCACTGCTGCTCCCGGACCCCCTTGCTCCTCACAATGCACACAGGGGGCTCTGGGGAGTCAGAGAGAGGCAGCGTCACTGCATGGGGCAGAGGCCAGGCTCGGGGCCAGGTGTGCCTCACACCCCACAGAGTATGGCATGCAGCAGCCAGAGTGACTCACTGCGTGCATGCTGGACAGGCTGCACACGGACAGCGTGCCAGACGGCCGGACAGACAGCACTGCCTGTGACGAACTGGGACTGTTCTTACTGGGGGCTGTGAATGCTGAGTTGGGGGTGTTGGCCTGGGAGGACGGTCTGCATTGGGGGATGGGAGACTGGCCTGAGGGAGGAGACCTGAGCATGTGAGAACCCAAGAAGGGGTTAGAGGCCAGGTGACACCTCTGCCAGGGGAAGCTGAACAAAGGCTGAGTGAGAGGCTGGGGGGAGTTTTTCAGCTTGGAAGCTGGCTGGGAAATGGAGGGGAGTCCCCACGGGGCTGGGGCCTCCCTGGGCCCCCAGATGGACCTAACTAAAGGAGGTTCTGTTGTCTGTACCAGCAAGACCTGTTTTGGACTGTGTTCCTGTCGTCTAAATAAACCTCTGTGTCACTGGCTGGCTGAGAGTCATGTCTGACTGCGAAGTGCGGTGGGGGGCAGGACCCTGTGCCCCCCCCCAGGACCCCGCCTGGGCGGACTCGCTGGGGGAAGTGCCCGGAGGGGCAGAGGAGGCTGAATGCTCCAAGGAGAGACCCAGGAGGTGAAGCCGTGGGAGCTTCTTGCCCTGCAGACAGGCTGCTCCGAGGGAGAGGAGGCTCCCCAGGGTCCTGCCTGGCTTGGTGGGGAGCAGTTCCAGAGCAGCGCCCGGGGACTCCGTGACAGCTTGTACCAACAGACGTACCGGCTCTGCTCCAGAGAGGCCGACTGACACAAACAGGCAGACTATACGCTAGACAGGTGGCTGACAGACAGAAGTAACAGCCACAAACTCCAGGCAGGCCACGGAGAGACCTTGGCCAAGTACCAGCCAGCGGGGAGGCACACCCCCTGCCTCAGCTGAGCTCCCCCCCTCCACTCCAGATCCCAGCCGGGCCTGAGACAGCAGGATGGGGTCAGAACCCCGCTCTGGCACCTTATAGACTAACTGACATATTGGAGCATGAGCTTTCGTGGGTGAATACCCACTTCGTCAGATGCATGTAGTGGAAATTTCCAGGGGCAGGTATATATATGCAAGCGAGAAGCAGGCTAGATGTAACCCCCCTGCAACATTCCCAGGTCAAATCCGCCCCGCTCCCTGTTGCGTCACAGCAAGCCCCAGACCCTGCTCCCCAGCGGGAGCTCGAGAGCTGTATTAAAATGTCGTATGGGCCATAGTTTGCTAGGGTGATGAGATGTCCTGATTTTATAGGGTCAGTCCCGATTTTTGGGTCTTTTTCTTATATAGGCTCCTACTACCCCCCCACCTCCTGCCCCGATTTTTCCCATTTACTGTCTGGTCACCCTATAGTTTGCCCACCCCTGCACTAGGGCTAGGATGGGACACATGGGCTGACAGCCCTTTCAGAGCTATTGCCGTTCGTGTAACGGGATGTTCCCAGGACACATGAGAACACTACTGCTCTCTGAATCCCACTGACCTCTTGGCCTCAAGGATACCATGTGGCAGGGAGTTCCACAGGTTACATGTGTAGTGTCTAAAATACAACAGCATGTCCTGCTGCTGCTATTAAATACACAGCCTTCCCATTTCACTGAGCACCCCGTGGTCTGCTGTTAAAGGAGGGGCAACCAGCCCCCTCTCTGTGCCGCTCCTGGAGACACACCTCGTCAGCCTGTGGCATGGGGCTCCTCTGAACCGACCGGCCTCAGCCTCTGCAGTCTCTTTATACGGACGCTCGCCCAGGCCCCTTCCCCCACCAGACCCTTTCTGAAGCTGGGAGACCAGAGCCCGGCGCTGCACCTCAGGCTCAGCCTCCCAGTGCGGTCGCAGCAGACGCTGTCCATGCGCTCTCCAGCCCTGCGCGGCCGCAGCTGGGGTTACTCTTCGCCCATGGCCGCGCATCCAGCGGGGTGCATGGGGCTGCCCAGGGCTCTCCCCGAGGGGTCCCAGGGAGTTCAGAGCCCAGGGCAGAGCCTGAGGGTCCAGATTACTCCTTCCAGTGGGGGCGCCCTACATTGCCCACACTGTACGTCACCTGTCCCCACTGCAGCCCTCTCCCCCGCCTGGCTGGGCCCTCTGCCCCCTCCCTCGCCTGCCTGGGCCCTCTGCCCCCGCCCCCCGCCTGCCTGGCTGGGCCCTCTGCCCCCCCCACCTGGCTGGACCCTCGGCCCCCCCCCCCCCCGCCTGCCTGCCTGGCTGGGCCCTCTGCCCCCCCCCCCACCTGGCTGGACCCTCTGCCCCCCCCCCGCCTGCCTGCCTGGGCCCTCTGCCCCCCCCCACCTGGCTGGACCCTCTGCCCCCCCCCCCGCCTGCCTGGCTGGGCCCTCTGCCCCCTCCCTCGCCTGCCTGGGCCCTCTGCCCCCGCCCCCCGCCTGCCTGCCTGAGCCCTCTGCCCCCCCTCCCGCCTGCCTGGCTGGGCCCTCTGCCCCCTCCCTCGCCTGCCTGGGCCCTCTGCCCCCCCCCCCCCCCCGCCTGCCTGCCTGGGCCCTCCGCCCCCGCCCCCCCGCCTGGCTGGGCCCTCTGCCCCCCCCCCGCCTGCCTGGCTGGGCCCTCTGTCCCCCCCCATCACAGACCCCCATTAGCCCACTGAGTAAGGCTCCTCACACCCTCATTCTGTGGGGCCCGGCAGCAAAGGGCCCGTCCCTCCAGAGGGGCCGCCCGGCTCCTGCACTGCTCCCCAATGCCAGGCAGGGCCCTCGCCCACCCGCCGGACAGGAGGTCAGCGGCAGCGGCAGCTCAGCTGTACCTTCCACGGCGACACAGAAGATGAGGCTGTCGTCATGGCTGTCACACAGATACTCCCCCGCATCCCTGCTCTCCGTGCCCAGAACGACCAGTGCGCGCCGCGCCCCGTCTTCCTCCAGACGCACGCGCCCCATGTCCTGCAACTTCTCACCATCCTTGTACCACTTCACCTCTCCGTGAGCATGGGAGAGCATCACCTCCAGCACCAGGTCCTCCGTGGCCAGGCAGCGGCGGCGGGTCTGCAGCTCACTCCGCCCCAGGATCGTCACGGGAGGGTCTGGCAGAACCAAGACAAACAGCAGCTACGATTAACCAGCCTATGGAACTCCCTGCCACCGGGTTTCACTGCGCCCAGGAACGCAGCAGGCATCAGAAGGATTCAATATTTGCATGGACAACAGTGACAAGAGCCCCCATGACACTGCGCTACATACGAGGGCGCTGACCCCCCCTGTGCCAGTGTTGGGGATAGGAAGGTGATTCCCCTGGGCCCAGCCCTCATTGCAGGGCGGTTGTACCTTCCCCGGAAGTGCCTGGGGCTGGTCGCTGTCAGAGACGGGCACCAGACTAGACCTGGGAACTCGGACACAGGCCCAGGACTCGGCCTGCTCTGAGTGGGTGGGCAGGCTAGCGCAGGCCCCCCAGGACCAGGATGGGCCCAACTGGGCCCTGAGCATCCTGCCTACGATTAACCTGTTTCATGTCACACCCCTCGATTTCCTGTTGGGAAGAGACAACCAGTGCAGCTGCTAGGGCTCTGGGGCCTGCAGGGACTGCCAAGGAGACAGAAACGGGCACAGACCGCTTGGGAAACTCAGGCCGGCGAGCTGGGCCTGCTGCGCCCACGTGGGAATTGTCGATACTATTTTTATCAAGTCTGTGCCTGCCTCAGTGTCACGGAGTGTGGGGGAGTCCGGCCCTGCACCCCTCTTCCTGGGCTCACAGTGACTCTCAGCCAGCGAGTAAAACAGAAGGTTTATTGAACAACAGGAACACAGGATACAGCCCAGCTTGGGTTCAGAGCCAGGACCCCTCAATCTGGCCTTTCTGGGGGGTTCAGGGTGCTTGGATCCCAGCCTAGGATCCCCTGAAACCCACCTCCCAGCTCCCAACCGAAGACTGATTCCACTTCCCCCCTCCCTTTGTCTAGCCACAGCCAGAGGTGAGACCTCCCCTCCCCCAGGCCAGGCTCATGTTACAGCTGCATATCTGTCTCTGCCTACCAAGCACACAGACAGTCCCTGCTCTCACCTATCAACCACACAGACAGTCCCTATTCCATCACACCTCTCCCCCCTCCGAGACTGAACTGAGCGGGGTCACTCTGCCCAGTGACCTGGGGAAGTTCAGGGCCCCCTCTCCGGGACAGCGCATCCGCTATCAGGTTGGCGCTTCCCTTCACGTGGACCACGTCCATGTCATAGTCCTGCAGGAGCAGGCTCCACCTCAGGAGCTTGGCGTTGGCTCCTTTCATCTGGTGCAGCCAGGTCAGGGGAGAGTGGTCGGTGTACACGGTGAAGTGGCGCCCAAAGAGATATGGCTCCAGTTTCTTCAGGGCCCACACCATGGCCAGGCATTCCTTCTCGATGACCGCGTAGTTCTGCTCCCGGGGTAGCAACTTCTTGCTCAGGTACACGATGGGGTGTCTCTCCCCCTTTTCATCCTCCTGCATCAACACCGCCCCCAGGCCCATGTCGGAGGCGTCGGTAAACACCATAAAGGGCTTGTCAAAGTTTGGGTTTGCCAGAACTGGGCCTTTGAGCAGAGCCTCCTTCAGTGCCTGGAGAGCCTCCTGGCACTGCTCGGTCCAGACCACCTTGTCTGGCTTCCCCTTCTTGCACAGCTCAGTGATGGGGCAGCTATGGCACTAAAGTGGGGCACGAACCTCCGATAGTACCCCGCCATCCCAATAAAGGCCTGGACCTGCTTTTTGGTCTGGGGAGCGGGCCAGTCTCTGATCGCCTCCACCTTGGCTGGTTCCGGCTTTAGGCAGCCGCTCCCCACCCGATGGCCCAGGTAAGATACTTCAGCCATCCCCACCTTGCACTTCTCAGCCTTTACGGTTAACCCCGCCTCCCGGAGTCGGTCCAGCACTTGTCTAACCTGGAGCACGTGGTCCTCCCAGGTCTGGCTGAAGACGCAGATGTCATCAATATACGCCACAGCAAAACTCTCCATCCCCCTCAGTAGCTGATCCACCAGGCGCTGGAAGGTGGCCGGCGCTCCCTTGAGGCCAAAGGGCAGGGTCAGAAACTCATAGAGCCCCAGGGGAGTGATGAAGGCCGATTTCAGCCTGGCATCTGCGTCCAGCGGCACTTGCCAGTAGCCCTTTGTAAGATCCATGGTGGTGAGGTACCGAGCACCTCCTAGCTTGTCTAGGAGCTCATCAGGCCTTGGCATGGGGTAGGCATCAGATACGGTGATGGCATTAAGCTTTCGATAGTCCACGCAGAACCGGATCGACCCGTCCTTCTTGGGGACCAGCACCACTGGGGAGGCCCAGGGGCTGGCGGACGGCTGGATCACCCCTAAAGCCAGCATGTCCCTGACCTCCCTTTCCAGGTCCTGGGCAGTCTTCCCGGTAACCCGAAAAGGGGAGCATCGTATCGGGGTGTGTGCCCCAGTCTCCACCCGGTGGACAGTCAAATTAGTGCGCCCAGGCTGGTTGGAAAACAACGGTCGGTACAGTTGCAGCACCCCTCTGATCTCAGCATGCTGAGCCGGGGTCAGCTGATCTGAGAGGGGAATCGCCTCCAGGGGGAAACCAGCCTTTGTCCCTGGGAATAGATCCACTAGAGGGTCATCCCCCGGCTCCTCCCAGTGGCCACACACGGCCAACACCATATTCCCCCGGTCATAATATGGCTTCATCATATTCACATGGTACACCCGGCGGTGGTGCGCCCGATTAGACAGCTCCACCACATAGTTTACCTCATTTAGCTGCTTGACAACCTTGAAGGGCCCTTCCCAGGCAGCCTGGAGTTTGTTTTTCCTCACGGGGATGAGAACCATCACTTGGTCCCCGGTGGCGAAGGCGCGGGCCCGCGCCGTGCGGTCGTACCAGACCTTCTGCTTCCTCTGGGCGCGGGCCAGATTCTCCCTGGCCAGGCCCATGAGCTCGGTAAGTCTTTCCCGGAAGGTCAGGACATACTCCACCACCGACTCGCCATCGGGAGCGGCCTTCCCCTCCCATTCGTCTCTCAGCAGGTCCAGGGGCCCCCTTACCCGCCTTCCATATAACAGTTCGAAAGGCGAAAACCCAGTAGACTCCTGGGGTACCTCCCTGTACGCAAACAGCAGGTGAGGTAAGTACTTGTCCCAGTCCTGTGGGTGCTGGTGCATGAATGTTTTTAGCATCATCTTTAGCGTCCCGTTGAACCTCTCCACCAGCCCGTTGGTCTGGGGGTGGTACGCTGAGGCCCAGCTGGGTCGGACCCCACATTTCTCCCACAGGGACTGGAGCAGGTCCGACATGAAGTTGGACCCCTGGTCCGTTAAGACTTCCTGGGGAAACCCCACCCAGCTGAAAATAGTCATCAGCGCATCCGCCACGGTGGCTGCTTCGGTAGAGGACAAGGCCACCGCCTCGGGGTATCGAGTGGCGAAATCTACCACCACCAAGATGTATTTCTTTCCTGACCGGGTCGCCTTGCTGAGAGGCCCCACCATGTCCATGGCCACCTTCTGGAAAGGCTCTTCTATGATGGGCAAAGGCCTCAGAGCTGCTTTCCCCTTGTCCCGGGCCTTCCCCACCCGCTGGCAGGGGTCACAGGATTGGCAGTACTGCCGGACATGGGTAAAGACCCCAGGCCAGTAAAAGTTCTGTAGCAGCCTCTGCCTGGTGCGCCGGATTCCCTGGTGCCCTGCGAGGGGGATGTCATGGGCCAGGTACAGCAGCTTGTGGCGAAACTTCTGAGGAACCACCAGCTGCCTCCTAATCCCCCACGACTCCACCTCCCCGGGGGGAGCCCATTCCCGGTACAGGAACCCCTTCTCCCACAGGAACCTCTCCTCATGGTCTGCGCTGCATTGAGGTCAGCCCGGTCCCTGGGCTTCTGCAAGGAGGGATCCTTCTGCACCTCGGCCTGGAACTCAGCAGCTGGGACAGGGATGGGGCCCTGCTCTCTCTCACCGGCTGGGTCTGAGGCCGCAGCCTCTCTGGGTCGTGTCTCTGGGCATTCCCTCCCCACCAGGCACTCGGGCAGAGTACTTTCCCCGTTGTCAGGGTGCAGAGCCCTGCGCCGACTCTGACTACGGGTCACAATCAGGGTACCCCGGGTATTGCCGGGCCAGGTCTCGAGGTCCCCCCCCATTAGCACCTCTGTGGGCAAATGGGAGTGCACTCCCACATCCTTGGGGCCCTCCTTGTCCCCCCACTTCAGGTGCACCCTCGCCACGGGCACCTTCAATGGGGTCCCGCTCACGCCCATCAGGGACAGGTAGGTATCCGGCACCATCCGATTTAGGCCCACCACCTCGGGCCGGGCCCGCGTCACCTCTGCGCCTGTGTCCCAGTACCCAGTGACCTTCTTCCCATCCACCTCCAGGGGAACCAGGCACTGTTTCCGGAGGGGCAGCCCCATGGCCACCCTGTAGCAGCCCCTTGGGACCGGAGCATCCAGCCCCCCAGAGGCGCTGACCGGGGGCCCTCCTCCCTCCTCCCCAGGTGGAACGCGGCCAGCCCCCCTCTCTTGGGCATGTTGCCCCTCCTCCGATTGGGTCTGTACCCAGTCAACCCTCGGCGGGTTGGGTCTGCTCGGTCTGTCTCTGAGCTTGGGGCACTGGGCCCGTATGTGGCCTTGTTGGCCACAGTGAAAACAGCCCATGTCTCGTGGGTCCCCTCGAGGGGGTCGGGTGGATCTGACGCTGGACGTTCCCCTTTGGTGGGGGTTCTCCATAGGGCCCCGCTGGGACGTCCCGTGGTGACTCTCTCTCTGCGTTGAGGCAGACCTGCCCCCTCGAGACTCCTCCCTGCCATCCCCTGCCCGACTGTCCACATATTGGTCGGCCAGCTGGCCGGCATGCTGCGGGTTCTCCGGCTTCTGGTCCATCAACCATCGCTTCAGGTCGGATGGGCACTGCGCATACAGGTGCTCCAGTACGAATAGGTCAAGCAGGTCCTCTCTGGTTTGGGCCCCGGCTGTCCACTTGCGGGCATACCCCTGCGCCCGGTTGACCAGTTGCAGGTAGGTGCCCTCCCGGGTCTTACGTTGACTCCGGAACCTCTTCCGGTACATCTCCGGGGTCAGCCCAAACTCGCGGAGCAGGGCCTCTTTGAACAGGTTGTAGTCCCGCGCCTCCGCCCCTCTCATTCGGCTGTACACCTCCACGGCGGTGGAGTCCAGTAAGGGGGTGAGGCGCCGGATCCTGTCTGCAGGGTCAACCTGGTGCAGCTCGCAGGCGTTCTCAAAGGCCGTCAGGAAGGTGTCTATGTCCTCCCCCTCCTTACGCGGGGCCAGGAAGTTCGTATCGAAGCTCTTTGTAGGCTTGGGCCCCCCCTCACTCACCGCAGCCGGGGCCTCCCTGTTGTTCAGTTGGGCCATGGCCAGCTCATGTCTGCGCTGCTCCTCCTTCTCTCTCGCCTCGTATTCGCGTTGCTTCTCCTTCTCCTCCAGCTCACGCTGGCTTTGTCTTTCCTCATATGCCCTCAGCTCCTTACGCTCCTCCATCTCCATCCGTTTGATCTCTCTCTCCAAGTCCAGCCGCCTGAGTTCCACGGAGGCCGAGCATCGCCGGGACGATCCCCTGCCGGCCGGGGGGGTCACGGTGCCCTCGGTAGCTGGGCTCCTCCTCCCCCTCCCCCTAGGCCTAGGGGTGGGGGGTCTCGAGGAGCCCTCAGCAGCCGGCTGACCACTCCCAGCAGGGACAGACACTGGTGCCTGCGCTGCATCTGCCGGGCTGCTTCCCTCAGAGACCGGGTCCGGTTCATTGACTCGATCTCTCTCCTCCAGCTGGGCAATCAACTGGGCCTTGGTGAGCTTCCCATAGTGCAGCCCCCTCTGCTTACATTGCTCCACCAGGTCACACTTGCGCTGCTGGGCATACATCTTCCTGCTGGCCGCTCGCAGGCCGGGGTGCTCGCCGCTCCCCACGGGTTCCAGGGGGACCCCTAGTGTGCCAGTCCTTGAGGTCTCCCCCTCTCTGCCAGGGTCGAGCTGCAGACTCCTCCGCCCCTGGGATCGCTCGCTGTGATCCCCCGGGGGACCCTGTTACTGCAAAGTCCTTCTCTCTGGCCACACTCGCCCAGGGGTGAATCGCCCCTTCGTTTTACTGCTCCCCAGTCACTTACTGCAGGAAGCGCCGTCCGCGGGGTGCAGTCGATCCCACCGCTGCCACCAGTTGTCACGGAGTGTGGGGGAGTCCGGCCCTGCACCCCTCTTCCTGGGCTCACAGTGACTCTCAGCCAGCGAGTAAAACAGAAGGTTTATTGAACAACAGGAACACAGGATACAGCCCAGCTTGGGTTCAGAGCCAGGACCCCTCAATCTGGCCTTTCTGGGGGGTTCAGGGTGCTTGGATCCCAGCCTAGGATCCCCTGAAACCCACCTCCCAGCTCCCAACCGAAGACTGATTCCACTTCCCCCCTCCCTTTGTCTAGCTACAGCCAGAGGTGAGACCTCCCCTCCCCCAGGCCAGGCTCATGTTACAGCTGCATACCTGTCTCTGCCTACCAAGCACACAGACAGTCCCTGCTCTCACCTATCAACCACACAGACAGTCCCTATTCCATCACACTCAGTTTCCCCTATATACTGTATTGTTACCTATTGGGAGCAGGGGAAGAGACAGATGTGACGGGCTCCCAGATGTCTGGGGCCTCAAGTCCCATATCAGTGGAGCTCTGAGAAGACAGTGGCAAATCCCACTGCCCAGACACGGATGCCCAGCAACCAGCGCCCCAGAGAGATCTGCACCCCCACCCCTGGGCAGGGGGCTGAGCTGCACCCCCGCTGGGCTCGGGAACAAAGGGCTGGGGGTGAGGGGTTGTGTTGGCTGCAGGAAGCAGTGGGAGGTAATTGCGGAGGCTGACTGAGGAGGTCAGTCGGCGTGACAGAGGGACAGGGCTTTGGGCTCTGGGCTCCCCAAGGGCTCCCAGGGCTGGGCCAGGTGACTAATCACCCGCCTGTCAGCCTGCGCTGGCTGCGTGTCCCTGCAGACGCTGGCGGAGGGGGCGCTGACCCCTAAGATGGTGTGACAAAGTGGGGTTTTCCTCCTTATTATGTTGTACGTGAGCCTGTGTGAGTCTTACTGTTTTGCATGAATACTCTGTATGCCTCAGTTTCCCGGCTTATTGCACCAATGCCTAGATGGTGGGAATAAGGGTGTGTGACTTTTGCTGAGCCCCTTGGGGACAGGTGAGATGGCTCTGGCTGCCTGCACGTAAGCGATGGACGATGTCCTTCATAATCTGAGACCCAGGAGCGGGTGCAACCGGATGACACTTTGCCTGGGGAGTGAGACAAAGATCGGGAGGGGGGGCAATGGGTGTGTCGGAGGTCGGCTTGCTGGACGCTGGGCAGCCTGCTATGGGTAACTCAGAGAGTAGGGAGTCCAGGGTGTCCAGTCCGGGGCCCCCCAAGATGGACTTGGCTGAAAGTCACTGATTTCTGTGCTAACAAGATCTGTTCTATGCTGTGATCCTGTCGACTAATAACCCGTCTGTTTTACCGGCTGACTGAAAGTCACTGCTGAGTGCGGAGCTGGGGTGCAGGGCCCCTCTGGCTTCCCCAGGGTCCCGTCCAGGCGGACCCACCAAGGGGAAGTGTACGGTGTGAACAGGGATGCTGAATACTCCGAGGTCAGTCCCAGGAAGCTCCTTGCCCTGAGAGGAGTCATGCTACTCAGAGTCCTGCTGGCTTTGTACAGAGCAGCTCCAGAGCATCGGACCTGTGACTCCGCCATAGATGGTACAACTCTCCCTCAGGGTCTGTCTCTGTGGGACTCGCTGCCTGGAGGTGGAGTGAGACCCTTTGGGGGCACGGCCCACTGACGGGGCCTCCCAGAGCCTGTCCCCACATGGGGGACATGACCCCCATCCTATGGGTCCGTGACACCTTCCCCACCCCATTGCTGACCCCCCCACAGACTCACCATGGCTCTCCAAGAGCACCCAGTGGAGCCTATGCCAAGCCACAAGCCCTGAGCCTGAGTGCGCAGACTCAGCAACTGTCCCTGGACAGACTAGCCACTGGAAACAGAGCCCGGTGCATGCGGACTGCCACACAGGCAGCGACAGGCATGCCAAGGCTGCGCTTGGGACTCAGCTCTGGTTCTCAGGGGGCAGCATGAGGCAGGGGGCAACAGACACAGCCTGGGGCAAGAGAGGGTTGTGGGGACATCACTTTATAGCCCAAATCTGGCTGCAAAGGCACCTCCTGCAGTGCCAATGCCCCCACCCAGGGAACTCGCTTCCCCCAGCACTGCCCTGCTGACGGGGGCCAGTCACCAGCCCACCCCCAGGTACTACTCAGGTCTCTGGGCCCTCCCCAGCCTCTCACTCACCACACACTTGGACAGTAAACGTCCTGGTGTCATCAGCCGCATCGCAGACGTACTTCCCAGAATGCTCCACTCCAGCCGCAGGGATGACCAGCCGCCGATGGGCACCCTCCTCCTCCAGGATCAGGCTGCTGCCAGCTTCCAGCCTGGTGCCATCCTTAACCCACTGCACCGGCACGTTCCCGCGTGAGAGCTCACAGGCCAGAGTCACCGTCTCCCCCACGACAGCCTTCAGGGTGGGGGGAGCTCGCCGCGGCTGCAGGATCTTCACCGGGGGCTCTGAAAGGAGAGGGCAGCGCTGGCCCAGGCAGCGAGGGGACAATGCTGCCCCCACCCTGGCCTGCTGGTTTGAATCAATGTCCGGCACGGCCAATTTCTCCTTTCACGCCACGAAAGAGCAATGGTGGGTGTAAGAGCTGCAGGGGGCAGATCACGGGATGGCTCCTGGGGCCTGAGGAGACACAGCACGTATGGCTGTGCCTTGGGGCACGTGTCTGACACGGAGCAGTCATGCCAGCAGATACCCACCACCGGCAAACGTACGGCCCACTCTCCCCAGCCACCATAAGCAGAGCGGGAACCCGGGAGGCACCAAGTGCAGCCGAGGGGGAGACGGACCCGGAGTGGGGGAAGAGCTTTGCTCAGTTTATCGACGACGGTCACAGAGCAGATGTCACAGAGATAAGGAAGCTGTGCCCCACGTTACCTGGCCCCCCACGCTCACCTGACACCCTGATGTCAAAGGAGACGGACTCGTCCCTTGTCTCACAGATGTACTCGCCGGCATCCTCGGCCCGGGCCTGCGGGACAATCAGCCAGCGCTGGGGCCCCTCTGCCCGCAGCAGCAGGTTCTCTGTCTCATCCACCTCCAGCCCGTCCTTGAACCAGCACACCTGGGCGTCTGCTCTAGACAGCTCACACCTCAGCTCCAGGCGCTGCAGCGCCAGAGCCCGCAGCTCCAGGGAGCGCTCCTGGGGGCTCAGGATCCTCACTGGGGGCTCTGTTGGGCACATCGAACGGAAGGGACACGATGGGCTCAGGGATACCCAAGCTCTACCCACTGCAGGGCAGGGGGTCTGTTCTACCCAACCCCAGCCTGCCTACTCCCCTGGACCCCACTCTGCTCTAGCGAGACCCCCGGCCACTGCCCATGTCCATCATGCTCCCCGGTGCTCTGGGGGATCTGGGTGGGTGCTAGGGCTGCAGCCTGATGGTCGTTACGAAAAGTCTCTGCTAGCTTGTGCTACATGCGGGGAAGCAGCTGCCCACGGAGCTCAGGTATCACAGCCTCTGTCAGACCCAGACACCAGTTCTTCCAGGGGCAACGCGGGCTGGCCACTGACAGGGGCATAGGGCTCTCTCCTCAGGGCCAGGGGCCGGGCATGGACAGGGGGGCCGGGCTCTGCCCTCAGCACGGGGGGCCGGGCGCTGACAGGGGTGCAGGGCTCTCCCCTCAGGGCCGGGGCTGGACGCTGACAGGGGGGCCGGGCTCTCCCCTCCGGGCCAGGGGCTCGGTGCTGGTGAGAGCCCGGCCCACCTGTCATCTCCCCCCAGGGGACCAGGGGTGTCACTGACCTGCCAGCTGGAGTAATGGGGGAGCACGGCTCACCCACCCATCAGGGACCAGGGGTGTCACTGACCTGCCAGCTGGGGTAACGGGGGAGCCCTGCTGACCCACCCGCCAGGGACCAAGGGTGTCACTGACCTGCCAGCTGGGGTAACAGGGGAGCCCTGCTGACCCACCCACCAGGGACCAGGGGTGTCACTGACCTGCCAGCTGGGGTATCGGGGGAGCCCTGCTGACCCACCCGCCAGGGACCAGGGGTGTCACTGACCTGCCAGCTAGGGTAACGGGGGAGCCCTGCTGACCCACCTGCCAGGGACCAAGGGTGTCACTGACCTGCCAGCTGGAGTAATGGGGGAGCACGGCTCACCCACCCACCAGGGACCAGGGGTGTCACTGACCTGCCAGCTGGGGTAACAGGGGAGCCCTGCTGACCCACCCGCCAGGGACCAGGGGTGTCACTGACCTGCCAGCTGGGGTAACGGGGGAGCCCTGCTGACCCACCCGCCAGGGACCAGGGGTGTCACTAACCTGCCAGCTGGAGTAATGGGGGAGCACGGCTCACCCACCTACCAGGGACCAGGGGTGTCACTGACCTGCCAGCTGAGGTAACGGGGGAGCCCTGCTGACCCACCCGCCAGGGACCAGGGGTGTCACTGACCTGCCAGCTGGGGTAACGGGGGAGCCCTGCTGACCCACCCGCCAGGGACCAGGGGTGTCACTGACCTGCCAGCTGAGGTAACGGGGGAGCCCTGCTGACCCACCTGCCAGGGACCAGGGGTATCACCGACCTGTCACTGTGATGTTGTAGAAGACGGAGTCGCCGCCCGCGTCGCACACAAACTCCCCCGTGTCCTGCGGACGGGCCGAGGGGATGACGAGCCTGCGATGGGGCCCCTCGCACTCCAGGAGCAGGTGCTCGCCCTCCTCCACCTCCACCCCGTCCTTATACCACTGCACTGGGGGGTCGTCACGGGACAGCTCGCACGCCAGCACCACGCGCTCCGAGGCCAGGTAGGTGTGCGCGGCGTCCTCGTTAGAGCTGACGATCCTCACGGGCGGCTCTAGGCGGGGAGACAGGACGGGCTCAGCAGAGAGGCTGCCGGCTGGGTCTCTCCCAGCCAGCCGCCCCACCTATTCTCCAAGGCAGGATGTCCAGGAAGAGGGTGAGAAAGTGACCCTGGGGGCAGCTGTCTGGGGGAGATGCGGAGCCTAGACTGGCCATCCCTCATCAGGTGGGGATGTGGCTCTTTCTGCGTTAGCTGCAGCCGCAGAGTCACTTGCATTCTCCGTGTCGGGGGGAGCTGCTCTCTCTCTCCCTAGGGCCCAGCTCCCTGCAGTCACCCCTGTGGCAGGGAGAGCCAGGGCTCAGGACTCTGAGGATCTTCATTTACCTTCAAAGCAGAGCTGTGTCCGCAGGGGCTGTCAGGGCAGCAGGCTGGTCCCCCGCTGGCCGCACAGGGACCAGGAGTCGGAGCTCAGGCCCTGCTGGGTCTGACAAGTGCCAGCTCTGATAATGCACGTCGAGCCCAGATGCTTCACTGGCAAGCCCGTGTGCCATGCCTGCTGCCCTACTGGGGTCGACGGCAAAGGCAGCGCTGGATACAGGGTCAGCCCCACAGAGTGACTGGCCAGGCAGCACCTCAGGGCAGAGACCCCGGCTTCCTATCTGAGTGTACGGCACAGCCCCCCAGCGCTGCCTGCGGGCATTAACCCT
The DNA here is from genome assembly GCF_020497125.1 of Mauremys mutica. Taxonomy (NCBI): domain Eukaryota; kingdom Metazoa; phylum Chordata; order Testudines; family Geoemydidae; genus Mauremys; species Mauremys mutica. The sequence continues at coordinate 906,084 of NC_059081.1, read as the reverse complement.
GCTCCCAGGGAGGGGACCGTCGCCCAGCCCCCAGCTCACCGCTCACGGTCACTGCGAAGCTCAGCGCATCCTCGCCCGCGTCACACGTGTACGTCCCGGAGTCTGAGGGGCGGGCAGAGCGGATAAACAGCCTCCTGGCGCAGCCCTCTGCCTGCAGGGCGACGACGTCCTCCGAGGGCACAGCCTCCCCGTCCTTGAGCCAGCGCACAGGGGCGTCGGGCGTGGAGACCTCGCACTCGAGGAGCAGCGGCAGCCCTGCCAGGAGCTCCTGGAGGCGCCTGGCCTCGGGCACCGGGGCGATGCGCACCTGTGGGGCTGAGAGACCAGGTTCTTTATCACCGTGAGTGCGGCAGCACCCTCAGAGGCAGGGCTATTTCAAAGCCCAGAGGAGGCCGGGGTCCCGGCCCCACGGCGCTCACAGCCTCAGGCCGTAGGAGCACCGCTGGGGGGGTGACATTGCTGCGCACACTAACAGCCCGCAGGCCGCACTCCCAGGCTGGAGGGGACAAGCTGCCGAGGGCTGAGCCCACAGGGCTCCCATAGGCAGCAGTCACAGGGCGAACGGAGGAGAGGAGGTGGTGGGCTGACAGACTGGCTGGAGTCGGGGCAGAAAGCAGGGAACTGGGGAAGGGGCATGTGGGCCGGCCAGGAGGGAGGGTGCAGAGCCGGGCAGGGAGGCCTGGAGGGAGGGGGCTGAAGAGTGAGGAGCAGGGTGACCAGACAGCAAATGTGAAAAATCGGGACGGGGGTCGGGGGTAATAGGAGCCTATATAAGAAAAAGACCCCAAATCGGGACTGTCCCCATTCACCCTAGTGAGGAGATAGGTGAGGAGCCGCCCAGCGTCTGTGTCTAGCAGGGGTTGCAGGGTGTCTGGGAGGCTGCAGAGCAGGAGGGGGGCAGTGGCCGGGGGGGAGCATTCGCCATGTGACCAGAGGATCTTGCCAATTTCTGCCAAGAGAAAGCTGGCGAAATGTGACCTGCCCTTCCCCCTCCCCTCGGCTCGCCTGCCCCTCCCACAACTCTCCCTCCTCCTCCCCAGTCATAGCTCTCCTCTAACCCCTCCACTTGTGCCCAGGACCCCACCCAGTCCCAGCTCCTGGCCTCCCTGAACCCCCCTCCTCCCGCCGCTTCTCACTCTGCTCTGGCTCATCCCCGCACAACACAAAGTGCCAGTCGCTCCCATCTTCAACACCCAGCCTGCCCCACTTGCCTCTCCGACTCTCGCCCCATCTCCCTGCCTCCCCAAGCTCCCTGCACACGCTGGAGTTCCTCTCCTCCTGCTCCGGCCTCGACCCTCCAGCCCAGCTCCCAGCCCCGGCAGGCCACAGAAACTGCCCTCGCCCAAATCTCTAGTGCCCCTTCTAACCCAGGCTCAGGCCCAGCACTCCATCCTCATCCCCCCAGACCTGTCAGCCGCCTTCACACAGCCGGCCATGCTCCTCCTCTTCTGGCCTCTCTGCGTCTCCTCCCCCCCCTCCAACCGCTCCTTTGGAGGAGCCTCCAGACCCAGGCAACAGCCGGGGGTTGCACAGTTCTGAGTCTGTGCCCAGAGACGTGCCCAGACGGGCTAAGACCTTGCTGGCAGCCACGGCTACTGCTGGCTGGCTGGCAAGTATTCCCAGAGTTACGTACCACAGACTATTGTGTTCCAAAGCTGCTGGAGGCCAGACAGTCCCGGGGCGGGGAGGTTCTCAGAGCTCGGAGTGAGAACAACTGACACCTTCCCCCCAAGCCCAGGCAAGAGTTTCCAGGCCAGACAAGGTGTGGTCTTGGGCCGCCACACAGCATTAAAGAGCCCAAGAAAAAGACCTGGAACAGGGGGGGGGGGTCACCCGGAGAAAGAAGCACGAGACTGTATGCTCTGCCAGCAGGAGTGTCTCATGAAAAATGTGCATCCCAGCTCTCTGGACTGGCCCAGCACTGGCCAGATGAGCCAGTGGGTGAGAAACACCTTCTCAGACAGGAAAGGAGCTTAAGAACATAAAAATAGCCACACTGGGTCAGACCAATAGTCCATCTAGCCCCGTACCCTGTCTTCTGACAGTGGCCAATGCCAGGTGCCCCAGAGGGAATGAACAGAACAGGGAATCATCAAGTGATCCACCCCCTGTCGCCCATTCCCAGCTTCTGGCAAACCGAGGCTAGGAACACCATCCCTGCCCAGCCTGGCTAATAGGATGGATGGACCTATCCTCCGTGAACATATCTAGTTATTTTTTGAACTCTGTTATAATCTTGGCTGTCACAACATCCTCTGGCAAGGAGTTCCACAGGTTGGCTGTGCGTTGTGTGAAGAAATACTTCCTTTTGTTTTGTTTTAAATCTGCTGCCTATTAACTTCATTTGGTAACCCCTAGTTCTTGTGTTATGAGAAGGCACAAATAACACATCCTTATTTACTTTCTCCACACCAGTCATGATTTTATAGACCTCTATCATATCCCCCCTTAGTCATCTCTTTTCCAAGCTGAAAAGTCCCAGTCTTATTAATCTCTCCTCATACAGCAGCTGTTCCACACTGTGATGAAGTGGGACTGTTCTTAATGTTTCCTCTGAATACGGTGTGGGTGCCTCAGTTTCCCCTATGCATTTCTTATGTCTCTAGGGGGTGAGATTGTTGCAGAGCAAAGGGCCAGTGTGCATAAATGGCCAGCTGTCTCCTGACAACTAATGGCCCCCTGCAAGGTGATCGCAAAAGGTGGGGGAGAACAAAGGAATCAGGTGACCTCCTGGCCCGGGAAAGGAACAAAGCCCAGAGGAGGAGGGGCTGGAGGGGGAGTCAGTCTGGGGCTGGCTGGGGACAAGGAGTGAGGGCAGACGTGGGGGTCTGGCTCGCTGCCCCCCCAGGATGATCCTGGCTGAGGGGTCCTGTTCTCTGTTCCTACAAGCTCTGTTTTAGACCCTGTTCCTGTCATCTAATAGACCTCCTTTTTACTGGCTGGCTGAGAGTCACGTCTGACTGCGCAGTGGGGGGGCAGGACCCTGTGGCCCCCCCCAGGACCCCGCCTGGGCGGACTCGCTGGGGGAAGCGCACGGAGGGGCAGAGGAGGCTGAATGCTCCAAGGAGAGACCCAGGAGGTGAAGCCGTGGGAGCTTCTTGCCCTGCAGACAGGCTGCTCCGAGGGAGAGGAGGCTCCCCAGGGTCCTGCCTGGCTTGGTGGGGAGCAGTTCCAGAGCAGCGCCCCGGGACTCCGTGACACACCCCTAATCATTTTTGTTGCCCTTTTCTGAACCTTTTACAAGTCCAACTTACTAACAAGTACTACAGGCTCCAGGGGGTGCTGGATCCCCTGGCTCTGCCCCAAGCCCCACCCCACCTTTTCCTGCCCTGTTCCACCGCCTCTTCCTCACTCCTCCCCCTTCCCCCCCAGGGCCTCCAGCTGATTGCGGTGGGTGGGAGGTGCAGGGTGGGAAGGGGAGACGCTGATCGGCAGGGCCCACCGGCGGGCAGGAGGCGCTGGGGGGAGGTGCTGATAGGAGAGCTGCCAGTGGATGCTCAGCATCCACCATTTTTTCCCCATGGATGCTCCAGAGTCGGTGCCTATGGCGGGTTGTGTTTTTCTTTGGTCTGTAGCCGTGTGTTTCCAGCCCGTCTCCTGGCTTCTGTCTGAATCTCTCTGCAGCTTTATCAAAACCTCTGTTTGGTTTTACTGCAGCCCTGGCTAAGTGATGGGTGCTGAGGACGGGCTGAACAGAGGGGAGCTAGTGAACGGGGGCCCTGCTTGCACGGAGGCAGCAAATCTGTGCATTCTGGGGGCCAGTTGTGGAGGCCTGGGCACTTGGGGGGGGTGCGCAGTGGGGAGCACAGACAGGCTGGAAGGACCTGTGCCAAGCTCAGGGGGTAACGATCTCCAGAGATTTAGTGACAGGGTCTCTCTGTGCTGCCCAAAGCCTCACTCAGGGGACGGAGGGCTGGGGGTGCGAATTGCTGGCCTGCGGAGGGAAGAGCGGGGTTCACGGAGCCCGGAGGGGGCCGCTCGTGTAGCCAGCAGCGGTCGTTTGGGGCAAGTTTCCCCCAGTGGGCTCCCTCGTGCTCTGAGCAGTAGCGAGTCACCTTGGGTAACCCCGAAAGTGTCACACCCCTCCAGCTTCTTGGGGGAGTTCCACAGGGCTCTGGCCTTGGTCCCCCACAGTGTCTCTGGGTAAACTCATCTGCAAACATAGATTCCACCCAGCACCTCCTGTGCTGACAGCTGACAGCCCCACCTCCCGCTCCCCAGCCAAGTCCTTCCTCCAAACTAAGATCTGGGCGTGGGTTCTGACCTCTCCCAGGGACGTCTAGCCCTCAGCTCGAATCCAACATAGCTACAATGGGTTCTTCGTTCCCCAGGCCCTCCTGCTGCCTTACTTCTCAAACTCTGTGGGAGACAAACAGGCCCCTAGCTTGGCATCAGCTTCACCTTAGCCGGTACGTGAGGCCCTGGAGAGAAACCCGTCTCCAAATCCGGCTGATTCTGCCTGGCTGGCGTCTCTAGACTATGGTCTGTGCTACCCACCCACCCAGCTAACCCTCCTGTCCAGCCTCAGCCTCTCGTCTCTCTGTCACTGCAGCAGCCTGCTCGCCGGCCCTGACGAACGCGTCCTGCCCCACTCACCTGCTGCTGCCAGGGTCATTTCCCTGGCCTGTCACTGTGGCCATAGCCCCGTGCTTTGAGTCTCTCTGCTGGCTTCTCCGTCACCCCAAACGGAAGCCGCTTGTCTCACTTCCAAGGCACTTCTTGGCCTGTCCCCACCTCCCTCTCACTGGCTGTCGACGCTTCCCTCCGATCAGCACATGGTGCCTCCACTGCCCACCAGTCACATTTGCAAACAAGCCCCGTTGTGCTTCCTCCCCGGCTGCCGCTCCTGCCTGGGCAGCACTCCCAGAACCAGCCGCAAGGAGACCTCATTACCCACCCCCACCCCCAAACTCTCCTTTGCCGGGAGGCCTGCGAACAAGGTGACGATGGCTGGGTTGCTGGTGAGCAACGGCCACTGCCCACCATGCTGCCCATGCTTCCGTGTGCTCCCCCGCCCGCCCGCCCGCCCGTCCGTCCAGCTCCCGGCTCGTACTCGGCCTGTGAGCCCCTGTGGGAGGCACTGCCTGTGTCCTGTGTTTGCACCACACCGAGCTGAGAGGGGCCTGGGCCATGACGGGGGCTGCTGGCACTACGGGCGGGGCGGGAGCCGTGATGAAAAGGGGGGACAACTCAGTGGGGGCAGCCAGGGCTGGAAGGAGCCGACACCCACCTGTCACTGTGATGTTGTAGAAGACGGAGTCGCCGCCCGCGTCGCACACAAACTCCCCCGTGTCCTGCGGACGGGCCGAGGGGATGACGAGCCTGCGATGGGGCCCCTCGCGCTCCAGGAGCAGGTGCTCGCCCTCCTCCACCTCCACCCTGTCCTTGTACCACTGCACCGGGGGGTCGGCACGGGACAGCTCGCACGCCAGCACCACGCGCTCCGAGGCCAGGTAGGTGTGCGCGGCGTCCTCATTAGAGCTGACGATCCTCACGGGCGGCTCTGGGGGGGAGACAGGCTGGGCTCAGCAGAGAGGCTGCCGGCTGGGTCACGCCCCGGGGGGAGGGGGAGGGAGCAGGGGGGAGAGAGAAAAGGGGGGCGGCCAGGGCTTCCTTCAGCCGGGGCGCTCACCACTCGGCCCCTTGTGCTGCGCCGCCTGCCGGGAGGCCTCCGCGCTGCTCTGGTCGGTGGGGAGGGAAGGACGCGGGCTGCCGGGCTGGCTGCAGACCTGGCACCGGCTGGGGCAGACGGAGCGCGCAGCCGGCTCCCAGCAGGGCGCTCCCCTCCTCCGCGCCACCGCCACCCCCGCAGGGCGGCCAGAGCAGCGAACAGACCAAAAAAGGGCGGCCGTGCCGCCCTAGGATTGGACGGAAGCCGCCCCTTAGAATCTGCCACCCCAAGCACGAGGTTGCTCAGCTGGTGCCTGGAGCCGGCCCTGCCACCAGGGAACTAGGGATGTCACCAACCTGCCAGCTCGGGTAACGGGGGAGCCCTGCTGACCCACCCACCAGGGAACCAGGGATGTCACCGACCTGCCAGCTGGGGTAACGGGGGAGCCCTGCTGATCCACCCACCAGGGAACCAGGCGTGTCACCGACCTGCCAGCTGGGATAACGGGGGAGCCCTGCTGACCCACCCACCAGGGAACCAGGGGTAGCACTAACCTGCCAGCTGGGGTAACGGGGGAGCCCTGCTGACCCACCCACCAGGGAACCAGGGGTAGCACTAACCTGCCAGCTGGGGTAATGGGGGAGCCCTGCTGACCCACCCACCAGGGAACCAGGGATGTCACCGACCTGCCAGCTGGGGTAACGGGGGAGCCCTGTTGACCCACCCACCGGTAGGCCAGGGGACATCACCGACCTGCCAGCTGGGGTAACGGGGGAGCGCTGCTGATCCACCCACCAGGGAACCAGGGGTGTCACCGACCAGCCAGCTGGGGTAATGGGGGAGCCCTGCTGACCCACCCACCAGGGAACCAGGGGTAGCACTAACCTGCCAGCTGGGGTAATGGGGGAGCCCTACTGACCCACCCACCAGGGAACCAGGGGTAGCACTAACCTGCCAGCTGGGGTAACGGGGGACCCCTGCTGACCCACCCACCAGGGAACCAGGGATGTCACCGACCTGCCAGCTGGGGTAACGGGGGAGCCCTGCTGACCCACCCACCAGGGAACCAGGGGTGTCACCGACCTGCCAGCTGGGGTAACGGGGGAGCCCTGCTGACCCACCCACCGGGAGGCCAGGGGACATCACCGACCTGTCACTGTGATGTTGTAGAAGACGGAGTCGCCGCCCGCGTCGCACACAAACTCCCCCGTGTCCTGCGGACGGGCCGAGGGGATGACGAGCCTGCGATGGGGCCCCTCGCACTCCAGGAGCAGGTGCTCGCCCTCCTCCACCTCCACCCCGTCCTTGTACCACTGCACCGGGCCGTCAGCACGGGACAGCTCGCACGCCAGCACCACGCGCTCCGAGGCCAGGTAGTTGTGCGCGGCGTCCTCATTAGAGCTGACGATCCTCACGGGCGGCTCTGGGCAGGGAGACAGGACGGGCTCAGCAGAGACGTATGTAACTGAGCTACAAATTCTGTTGAGTTCTTGCAGCAGCCCACCACCGGACCCCAGAGTGTGGGGCTGGGAATGAAGTTGGATCCTTTATGCAACTGATAGGTTATAAGGCAGAAGGGGCCACTGCGATCATCTGCTCTGCCCCCATGTCACACAGGCCATCGGTCTCCCCTGAATTAATTCCTGGTTGAACCAGGGCAGATCTGTTAGAAAAACTTCCAACCTTGACTTAAAGCCTGCCAGTGATGGAGAATCCGCCACAACTTGTGGTAAATGGTTCCAGTACCCTCACGGCTAAACACTTGCACCTTATTTCTCATCTCAATTTGTCTAGCTTCAACTTCCAGCCACTGGATAACGCTGTGCCTTTGTCTGCGAGACTGAAGTGCCCAGTATCAAACCTCTGTTCCCCACGTAGGTACGGTACTTACAGACTGATCATGTCATCCCGTAACCTTCTCCTTGCTAAGCTAAGTAAACTGAGCTCCTTGAGTCGGTGACTACAAGGATGGTTTTCCAATCCTTTATTCCTTCTCGTGGTTTTTCTCTGAACTCTCTCCCATTTACCAACAGCCTCCTTGAACTGTGAACACCAGAATGGGGGGCAGGGTTCCAGCACCGGTTCCACCAGTGCCAAATACAGAGATAAAATAACTTCTCTGCTCTTACTTGAGATTCTCGTTTATGCATCCCAGGATCGCATTAGCCCTTTCGGCCACCGCGTCGCACTGGGAGTTCATGTTAATGTGATTACCCATCAAGACCCCCCAGTCCTTCTCAGAGTCCCTGCTTCCCAGGGTAGAGGCCTGCCATTGTACGTATGCCCAACACATTTACACGTTGTTTGCCTGAGCCCAGTGTACCAAGCAATCCAGATCGCTTACTATCAGTGACATATCCTCTGCCTTATTCGAAAGTGGAAGGCAGCTTGGGTGAAAGTGATCATGAAATGGTCGAGTTCATGATTCTAAGGAATGATAGGAGGGAGAACAGCACAATAAAGACAATGGATTTCAAGGAGGCGACTTTAGCAAACTCAGAGAGTTGGTAGGCAAGATCCCATGGAAAGCAAGTCTATGGGGAAAAACAATAGAAGACAGTTGGCAGTTTTTCAAAGAGACGTTATTAAGGGCACAAGAGCAAACTACCCCACTGCATAGGAAAGATAGGAAGTCTGGCAAGAGACCAACCTGGCTTAACCAGGAGATCTTCAATTATCTGAAACTCGAAAAAGAGTCCTACAAAAAGTGGAAACTCGGTCAAATTACAAAGGATGAATAGAAAAAAATTAACACAAGTGTGTAGGGACAACATTAGAAAGTCCAAGGCACAAAACGAGATCAAACTAGCTAGAGACATAAAGGGTAACAAGAAAACGTCCCACAAAGACAATAGAAGCAAGAGGAAGACCAAGGACGGGGCAGGCCCGTTACTCAATGAGGGAGGAAAGACAATAACAGGAAAAGTGGAAATGGCAGAGGTGCTTAATTACTTCTTTGTTTCCGTTTTCACCAAGAAGGTTGGTGGTGATTGGACGTTTAATGTAGTGAATGCCAGTGAAAATGAGATAGGATCAGAAGAGGCTAAAATAGGGAAAAAACAAGTTAAAAATTACTTGGACAAATTAGATGAAATGCATCCTAGAATACTCAAGGAGCTGACTGAGGAGATATCTGAGCCATTAGCAATTATCTTTGAAAAGTCATGGAAGACGGGAGAGATTCCAGAAGACTGGAAAAGGGCAACTATAGTGCCCATCTATAAAAAGGGAAATAAGGACAACCTGGGGAATTACAGACCAGTCAGCTTAACTTCTATACCCGGAAAGATAATGGAGCAAATCATTAAGCAATCAATTTGCAAACATCTAGAAGATAATAAGGTGATAAGTAACAGTCAGCATGGATTTGTCAAGAACAAATCATGTCAGACCAACCTGAGAGCTTTCTCTGACAGGGTAACAAGCCTTGTGGATAGGGGGCAAGTGGTAGACGTGGTATATCTTGACTTTAGTAAAGCTTTTGATACTGGCTGGCATGCCCTTCTCATAAACAAACTAGGGAAACGCAACCTAGATGGCACTACTATAAGGTGGGTGCAAAAGTGGTTGGAAAACTGTTCCCAGAGAGTCATTATCAGTGGTTCGCAGTCATGCTGGAAGGAAATAACGAGTGGGATCCTGCAGGGATCAGTTCTGGGTCCAGTTCTGTTCAATATCTTCATCAGTGATTTAGATAATGGCACAGAGAGTACACTTAAAAAGTTTGCGGACTATACCAAACTGGGAAGGGTTGCAAGTGCTTTGGAGGATAGGATTAAAATTCAAAATGATCTGGACAAACAGGAGAAATGGTCTGAAGTAAGTAGGATGAAATTCAATCAGGACAAATGCAAAGTACTGTATTTAGGAAGGAACAATCAGTTGCACACATACAAAATGGGCAATGACTGCCTAGGAAGGAGCACTGCGGAAAGGGATCTGGGGTCATAGTGGATCACAAACTCAATATGAGTAAACAGTGTAACACTGCTGAAAAAAAGCGAATATCATTCTGGGCTGTATCAGCAGGAGTGTTGTAAGCAAGACACAAGAAGTAATTCTTCCACTATACTCCGCTCTGGTTAGGCCTCAACTGGAGTACTATGTCCAGTTCTGGGCACCACATTTCAGGTAGGATGTGAACAAATTGGAGAGAGTTCAGAGAAGAGCAACAAAAATGATTAAAAGTCTAGAAAACATGACCTATGAGGGAAGATGGAAAAAATTGGGTTTGTTTAGTCTAGAAAAGAGAAGCCTGAGAGGGGACATGATAACAGTTTTCAAGTATGTAAAAGGTTGTTACAAGGAGGAGGAAGAAAAATTGTTTTTCTTAATCTCTGAGGATAGGACAAGAAGCAATGGGCTTAAATTGCAGCAAGGGAGGTTTAGGTTGGACATTAGGAAAAAACTTCCTAACTGTCAGGGTGGTTAAGCACTGGAATAAATGGCCTAGGGAGGTTGTGGAATCTCCATCAGTGGAGATTTTTAAGAGCAGGTTAGACAGTCACCTGTCAGGGATGGTCTAGATAATACTTAGTCCTGCCACAAGTACAGGGGACTGGACTAGACGACCTCTCAATGTCCCTTCCAGTTCTATGACTCTATGATGTACCTGCCTCCAATTTTTTGTGTCATCTGCAAATTTTATAATTTTGTTTTCTTCCAGGTCACTGATAAAAGTTAAATTGTGTAGGGCCAAGAACCAGTCCCCCGCGGGGCCCCACTAGAAACGCACATACTCAGTGATGATTCCTCATTTACAATTACTGTTTGAGACTTAACGGTGAGCCAGTCTTTAATTCACTGAATATGGGCCATGTTGAATTTATATTGTTCTAGTTTCTTATTCATAATCTTGTGCAGTACCAAATCAAGTGCCATACAGAAGTCTAAGTCTATTACATCAACACTATTACCTTTATCAACCACACTTCAGGATAATTAATTATTGGAACAACTTACCAAGAGCTCTGGTGGATTCTCCATCACTGCAAATTTTTAAATCAGGATTGAATGTTTTCTAAAAGCTCTGCTCTAGTTCAAACCGGAATTACTTCAGGGCAGTCTTATGGCCAATGCTATACAGGAGGTCAGACTCATGATCACAGTGGTCCCTTCTGGCCTTAGAATCTGTGCTCCATACCAGCCATTCTATTATGTTGTCCAGGATTGAAGTCAGGCTGACAGGCCTATAATTACCTGGGTCATCCCACTGGCCCTTTTAAAATAATGGCACAATGTTAGCTTTCTGCCAGTCCTCTGGAACTTCCCAGTGTTCCAAGAGTTATTGAAAATCAACATTAGCGGGCCAGCGAGCTCCTCAGCCAGCTCTTTTAAAACTCTTGAATGAAAATTATCTGGACCTGCTGATTTTAAAATGTCTAGCTTTAGTAGCTGCTGTTTCACATCCTCCTGAGATACTAGTGGAATAGAAAGAGTGTCATTATCATATGATCCGACTACATCATCGGTTATTTTCCCAAATACAGAACAGAAATATGTATTGAACACGTATGCCTCGTCTGCATTATTACTGACTAGTCTATCACTTCTATCTAATAATGGAGCAATAGCATTGTTAGGCTTCCTTTTGTTCCTAATATACTTTAAAGAACCTCCTTCTTATTGTCCTTAATTCTGCTGGCCATAGATTTTTCCTTTTGTCTTGTTGCTTCTCTTATCAATGTTCTGAAAATCCCAGCTTATAAATAAAAACAACGAGGAGTCCGGTGGCACCTTAAAGACTAACAGATTTATTTGGGCATAAGCTTTCGTGGGTAAAAAACCTCACTTCTTCAGATGCAATCCTAGTTTATATATATCATTTTTAGAGCCACTTTCACTTCCCCTCTAAGCCAGGTTGGTTTTTTAACCACTGTAGCCGACTCTCTGGATTGTGGCTTTTTGGGCATCTAGTAAAATCAGAGAATCATAGAAACATAGGGCTGGAAGGGACCTCGAGAGGTCACCTTCTTAAACAAATTGACATTTTTCTGTTTAAATCTCCCAGTTGATTTGGCTCCAATTGGTTTTCAGCTTTCTGTAAGAGGCCCTTTTAAAGCACCAAGTAGATATTGACTGGTTTGGACTTTACTCTGTTTGCACATAACAAGTGCAATCAAGTCATGGTCACTTCTACCTAAAATGTCACCAATTTTTAATTCTGTGATCAGTGTCTCTGTCACAACAAGGTCTAACATGGAATCCCCCCGTGGTGGATACAGTTCGTTTTGAGTTAGGAAATTGTCATCTAGAATATTTAGTCATTCCAAGAATGTTTTAGTCTGGGCAGCATGAGATCCCCAGCGTGTGTCACTCAGGGTCAAGCCTCCCTGCCCTCAACCCATGCAGCTTTTCCCCTACACATTGCCAACAGGAGTGCAAGGAGCTGCTCATCCTGCTCCCTGTGGAATTTGGCTGGGACACCCACCAGTGCGTCAGCCTGTGTTTTGTTTTTTAGAACAGAAGATGGGAGTTGACTTACCAAGTGTGAGGTCAGTCTAACGAGACAATTCAATTAGCAGCAGGATACCAAGGGAGGAAAAATAACTTTTGTAGTGGTAATGAAAGTGGCCCATTTCAAAGTGGCCCTCCCACCTCCTGGGGGAAGGGATAGCTCAGTGGTTTGAGCATTGGCCTGCTAAACCTAGGGTTGTGAGTTCAATCCTTGAGGGGGCCATTTAAGGAACTGGGGTAAAAAGCTGTCTGGGGATTGGTCCTGCTTTGAGCAGGGAGTTGGACTAGATGACCTTCCGAGGTCCCTTCCAACCCTAATCTTCTATGAAACAGTTGACAAGAAGGTGTCACAATCAGTATGGGGGGAATTAGGTTTAGGTTTTGTAATGACACAACCACTCCCGGTTTTTATCCAGGCCTAATGTGATGGTGTCCAGTTTGCAAATTAATTCCAGTTCTGCAGTTTCTCATTGGAGTCTGTTTTTGAAGTTTTTTTGTTGAAGAATTGCCACTGTTAGGTCTGTTATTGAGTGACCAAGGAAACTGAAGTGTTTTCCTACTGGTTTAAAAGGCTGACAAAGGAGGTGCTGGCGTCATCATGAATAGGTTGGAATATGAACGAGAGGCTGCTAGACAATTCTCTGACACCACATTCTGCAGGCCACTACCCTCTGACCCCACTGAGGGTTACCAAACAAATAAAATAGAACTAGAAGGGACCTTGAAAGATCATTGAGTCCATTGCCTTCACAGCAAGACCAGGTACTACTGTCCCTGACAGATTTTGCCCCAGGTCCTTAAATGGCCTTCTCAAGGATTGAACTCACAACCCTGGCTTTGGGGGCAGGGGCTATCCCTCCTCCCCTAAGAAACTACATCATCTGCTCAAGAAACTCCCTAAAGAAGCACAGGAACACATCTACACTGACACACCCCTAGAGCCCTGACCGGGGGTATTCTACCAGCTACCCAAAATCCATAAACCTGGGAATCCTGGATGCCCCATCATCTCAGGTATTGGCACCCTGACAGCAGGATTGTCTGGCTATGTGGACTCTCTCCTCAGGCCCTACGCTACCAGCACTCCCAGCTACCTTTGAGACACCACTGACTTCCTGAGGACACTACAATCCATTGGTGATCTTCCAGAAACCACCATCCTGGCCACTATGGAGGTAGAAGCCCTCTACACCCACATTCCGCACAAAGATGGACTACAAGCTGTCAGGAACAGTATCCCCGATAACGTCACGGCAAACCTGGTGGCTGAACTTTGTGACTTTGTCCTCACCCAAAACTATTTCACATTTGGGGACAATTTATGTCTTTAAATCAGCGGCACTGCTATGGGTACCCACATGGCCACACAGTATGCCAACATTTTTATGGCTGACTTAGAACAACACTTCCTCAGCTCTCGTCCCCTAGCACCCCTACTCTACTTGTGCTACATTGATGACATCTTCATCATCTGGACCTATGGAAAAGAAGCCCCTGAGGAATTCCACCAGGATTTCAACAATTTCCACCCCACCATCAACCTCAGCCTAGACCAATCCACACAAGAGGTCCACTTCCTAGACACTACTGTGCTAATAAGCGATGGTCACATAAACACCACCCTATACCGGAAACCTACTGACCGCTATACTTACCGACATGCCTCCAGCTTTCATCCAGGACACACCACACGATCCATTGTCTACAGCCAAGCTCTAAGATACAACTGCATTTGCTCCAATCCCTCAGACAGAGACAAACACCTACAAGATCTCTATCAAGCATTCTTAAAACTAGATTACTCACCTGGTGAAGTGAAGAAACAGATTGACAGAGCCAGAAGAGTACCCAGAAGCCACCTACTACAAGACAGGCTCAACAAAGAAAGTAACAGAACGCCATTAGCCATCACCTACAGCCCCCAACTAAAACCTCTCCAGCACATCACCAAGGATCTACAACCTATCCTGAAAGATTATCCCTCACTCTCCCAGATCTTGGGAGACAGGCCTGTCCTTGATTACAGACAGCCCCCCAACCTGAAGCAAATACTCACCAGCAATTACACATCATACAACAAAAACACCAACCCAGGAACCAAACCCTGGTGCCAACTCTGTCCACATATCTACTCAAGGGACACCATCATAGGACCTAGCCAGCACAATCTACCGAGTAACTGAAAGCACCACCTGGTCCTTCCTCACTGGACCCCCATCCACTGCATGGCCAGACCACCCCCTGCTTATCTTACAAAGGGCAGCAGGCTCCCATCACCTCCCTGTACAGCAGCAAGACCTCAGCCCACGCCCCTCCCCAAAGAGCACTCTGTTACCCGCTGGCTGGCGAGGCGGGATTGCAAGTCCCAGGGGTGCAACTAGTAGCAATGGAGTAAATCAGAGCAAAGATCAATAAAACGTTTTCCCTCCAGTGATCTCTCTCAGTGTGAGCAGAGCTGGCAAGCCCAGGCCCCGAATCCCCAGCCTCACCCGCTCCTGATGGGCCCCTCCAGCTAATCTCAGCTCCCGGATAGTGAAACTGCAGCAGAAGACAGCTGACAGGGAGGACGGGCGTGTGTGTGACTAGAAGCTTTCTGATGGAACAGGAGGGGAGTGAGGACAAGAGACGCTTTGGCCAGGGAGGATGAGGGCAGAAGAACAAAGTGCACAGAAGGGAAAGAGCTGGACAGACCAAGAGACAGAGGTCAAAGGGGCTGGGCGTGTGGGCACTGCAGGGACAGAGCTGTAGAAACCCCTCAGACAGACGGACAGAGACCCCCAGCACCTGTGCCAGTGAACTGGGATCCACCGACCTGTCACTGTGATGTTGTAGAAGACGGAGTCGCCGCCCGCGTCGCACACAAACTCCCCCGTGTCCTGCGGACGGGCCGAGGGGATGACGAGCCTGCGATGGGGCCCCTCGCGCTCCAGGAGCAGGTGCTCGCCCTCCTCCACCTCCACCCCGTCCTTGTACCACTGCACCGGGGGGTCGGCACGGGACAGCTCGCACGCCAGCACCACGCGCTCCGAGGCCAGGTAGGTGTGCGCGGCGTCCTCGTTAGAGCTGACGATCGTCACGGGCGGCTCTGGGGGAGGAGAAAGGACGGGCTCAGCAGAGAGGCTGCCGGCTTGGCCGGGCTGGGTCACTCCCAGCCAAGCACCCTGCCCATTCCTCAGTACTGGGAGGTTATTGGTCCTTATTACAAGGGGCTTCCTGTGCCCATCGACTGAGGGGAACCGGAGCACACTTGGGTCAGCTGTGCCCTGTCTAGTGGGGCTCCTGCAGCTGGGTGGGGGCAGCCGATGAGCTCTGCCCTGCTGAGCAGCCATGCCCAGGCAGGCATCTCGCACCAGGCCTGAGCGGCTAACGAGAGTTCACCATGCGGGTAGTTGTGCGCGGTCCCTGCCGCACGCTAAGCACGAGCTGAGTGTCACGGTTACTGCACGGGCACTACTTGAAGAGATGTGTAAAATGTAGAATACGATGCTCCAGACCTGCTGGAGATGCAGCAAGTCACCTGCAGTGGCTGGGGATCAGCTAACTCGGTCAGGAGTGAGAACAACTGACAACTTTCGTCCTAGCCCAGCCCTGGGTTACAGGCTGGGCCAGACACAGGCTGAGCATTTACAAAGACAAAAGAACCGCAGGAAAAGCCTCTGAACGGGGGACCCTCGGGCTAAGCTGGAGCCAGTGAAACGCCTGGCTCATGGAAAGCGACAAACGGTCTGGGGCTGCGTATGAGGAGACAAGGCACAAGAACTCCCCATCCAGAGGAGGTACCCTGCCAGCAGACGAGTCTCAGGAGAAGCAGATCCCAGCTCAGTGGACTGGCCTGTGCTGGACGGGCCTACCAGGTCTGATTGCAGGCTATGTTTTTCTTTCCCTTGTAACCTGATGTTTCCAAACCCTTTTACATGCTTGTATGTGAATTTTTATCTCAAGCTCTGTTAAATAATCTTCTGTTTGCATTTATTATAGACATGACTAAGGGTACATCTACACTGCAATTAGACACCCCTGGCTGGCCCAGGCCAGCTCCCTCAGGCAGCGGGCTCAGGCTAAGGGGCTGTTTCACTGCAGTGTAGATTTCCCGGCTCGGCCTGGAGCGCAGGATCTAGGGTCCTGCGAGGTAGGAGGATTCCAGAGCTGGGACGTCTACACCATAAGGGAACAGCCCCGGCTGCCCGAGCCCCACTGCCTGAGTCAGCTAGCACAGGCCAGCTGTGGGGTTTTTCTTTGCAGTGCGGATGTAACCTTACAGCACATCTACAGTGCAAAAAAACCCCTCGGCAGCAGGTCTCAGAGCCTGGGTCACCTGACCTGTGGGACTCCCGCTACGGGGCTGAAAGGAGCAGCGTGCACATTCCCGCTTGGGCTCAAGCTGGGCTCTGAAACCCAGCAGGGGGGTCCAGAGCCCAGCTCCAGCCTGAGCAGGAACAGCTACGCTGCTACTCACAGCCACGTAGCACGAGCCCCCGTGACCCAGGGTTTGAGACTCGCTGCTGCGGGGTTTTGTTTGGGTTTCTTTGCACTGTAAACAGACCCTAAGTGCTTTGCAATAAGGGGCCAGTGCTGAAGGGAGGTGAAGCCAGTAACCTGAGGTGCACGGCAGGTGTCTACACGGCAGCAGAGTGGGGCGCCCTGCAGGTGTCCAGACAAGGAACTGGGTGCTCCGTGTAACAAGGTGGGGTGGGTAAGTCACTAGCCTGCACCCCAGAGTGAAGCACATGTGCTGCCAGTGGCCAGCAGCCTTGGTAGATCGTTCCCCATGGGATTCACCCTGGACAGTGTCACTGGGGGCAGCCACCCGTCACTTGGCCTCTGCTTACTACCCAGCAGGGGTGGCAGAGCCCCTGGGCTCACATGGCCATAGGCCTCCCCCAGGGCCATGGACAGAACCTGGCCGGAGCAGCTCCAGATGATTTGATTTCAGTGGCCAGCAGAGCCTGTGAAGGCCAGAGAAGGCAGGTCTCTGGGGGAGAGGCAGTGAGGAAGGGAGGCTGAGGGAGGGGTGGATGGGGCAGGAGGGGAGAAAGGGATCGGAGGGCCACACATCTGTCCTGGGCCTGCTGGGATGTGATGGGACGTCTCCAGCTCTAATGCCCTGAGCCCCTGTCTGCGAGGAACCTGCAGGAGGGGCAGAGGCACAGGGCTCCTGTGGGCCAGCCCCCAGCTCACCGCTCACGGTCACTGCGAAGCTCAGCGCATCCTCGCCCGCGTCACACGTGTACGTCCCGGAGTCTGAGGGGCGGGCAGAGTGGATAAACAGCCTCCTGGCGCAGCCCTCTGCCTGCAGGGCGACGACGTCGTCCGAGGGCACAGCCTCCCCGTCCTTGAGCCAGCGCACAGGGGCGTCGGGCGTGGAGACCTCGCACTCGAGGAGCAGCGGCAGCCCTGCCAGGAGCTCCTGGAGGCGCCTGGCCTCGGGCACCGGGGCGATGCGCACCTGTGGGGCTGAGAGAGTCACCCTGAATGAGCAGAGAGTGGAGGCGAGTCCTCGTTCCCACAGGGCAGCCAGGACAATGCCCCATGCACAGGGGCGGCTCTAGACATTTTGCCACCCCAAGCACGGAGCGTCCGCTGGTCCCGCGGCTTTGGCGGACCTCCCGCAGGCACGTCTGCGGGAGGTCTGCCGAAGCCGCGGGACCAGCGCACCCTCCACAGGCAGCCACTGAAGGCAGCCTGCCTGCCGCCCTCGCAGCGACCGGCAGAGCGCCCCCGCAGCTTGCCGCCCCAGGCACGCGCTTGGAGCGCTGGTGCCTGGAGCCGCCCCTGCCCATGCAGATTGTGTCCGCGGGATCAGGCTCTGCAGGCCAGCGCATGCCGCCAGGCACCCTGCTGCTCAGCCCATCCCACCCCAGGCCAGGCTGCCAGATGGCCAGGAGCTGCTCTCCCCTGCATCCCTCAGCGGAGCAGCCCCTGGAGATTACAGCTCCCAGCGTGTAATGCTCCACCCCCTACCCCAGAGGGGAGCACAGCCTGCTGCGGACGTGGGGCTCGCTCTCTCCGCGGCGTCTCAGCAGGAGCCCAGGGCAGATTGCTCCCAGCCCCAGCAGGGCCAGTGAGAACCTGCTGCCACCCCATGGAGCCCAATGCAGCCTCTCCCTGGCTGAACCAACGTTCCCTCCTGTGGGCTCAGCGCAGGGAGACACCCTGGGGAGACGCCTCAGCAAGCAGCAGACGCTCTGCAGGGAGGGAGAGGGCTCCCTCAGGCCAGGGCAGCAACAGGTGCTATGTCAGAGGCCTGTAGGTGCTGAAGAGGCTGCAGTGAAGGAAGGGGGCGTGGGGCAATGCAGGGAAAGCTTCAGGATACTAACAGCCGGAGAGGAAAAGCCCCGAGAGGCAGCCCGTGTGATGGTGCTGGCTCTGGCACTCAGAGAGAACCAAAGTTCTGCCCCTTGCGGCATTTAACAATCCCAGGACCCTTTCCCTGTGAGTTGGGGCACTATCCCTGTGTCCTAGCCAATTGTCCCCAAAACAGCTGCCACCACCCAGGCCAGAGGGGGCTGCATTACATTGCTGGGTGAAGTGGTCCCTGCCTATCCCTCCCCAACCTCCCGCGGGCTGGGAGGATTATTTGGCCTTTGCCAAGGACGCTGAGCTGCTGGGAGGACAGGCCCTTGGTGTAACTCTTGTGTTTATGCCGCCTGGTTCATCCCCTCAGCTCAGTGCTCTCAGTTGGTATCCCAGGAGGGTGGTCTGGAGCCTGGGTGTAGTGCCCCCGCCCCCGGTTTGGGGGCTGAGCCGCAGCAGGAGAACACGTACCTTGCACCCGCAGAGTGGCGGAGTCCCGCACGCCACTGGACACAAACTTGACCTCGGCCCCGCTCTCCGCCAGCCGCACGCCGCGGAGCAGCAGGGAGTGCGCCGTCCCGCTGCGCTTCATGCAGTAGCGCTGGCCGCCTTCCTCTTCCTCCTCCAGCTTCGCCCCGTTCAGGAACCAGCTCCCTGCCACGGAGGCCGAGAGCTCCAGGGAGAACTGGGCATCCTGGCCTGCCTGCACCTGCACGTCCTTCAGGGCTCTCCGCACGCAGGCTACAGGGACTAAAGGACAGTGCAGGGTCCTCAGCCAGAGACAGGCAACAGCTCGGGCAGAGCTCTGGCCCCCTTCTTGGCTATGGCTGCCCTTCAGCCACTGGCCACGGGACACGTTACCCACGTCCCCTCACCCCCGCACTCTGGGCTGGCCACTAACACGCCGGGTGCGGGGCCAGGGGGCTGCCCTCCAGACATGGACCAGCCCCCCAGGGCAAGTGCCCTTCAGCTGGTGGGCCTATGGCCTGTCCCATTCTGTGTCGGGAAGAAGAGGGCACTGTACTGGCGCGGGACTCAGCCCATCAGTGCCCTGCACAAGCCAATGCGGGTGTAATTCCCAGGATCCTGGCACCAGCCGTGTCTGGCAGGGCTCAGGCGGGAGCAGGGCCTGGAGGGAGGGAGCTCAGGAAGGGAATGGGCCCCCAGGGCTGTGGTACGTACCAAGGTGCACAGAGCCAGGGAATTCCACGGGCCTGCTCCGCCCATACTTGTTGACGGCACAGATGCGGAAGCAGTAGTCTGCCTCGGTGGGCACGCTGTCCCCGAGCACCTCCACCATGCTGGCCAGGTCCGTGGTAAGGCACTGCACCCACTCGGCCGTGCTGGCCTCCTGCCGCTCCAGGACGTAGCTGCTGGGGGGCGTCCTGTGCACATCAGGCCCGGGGCACCACGTCAGGAGGGCAGCGTTGCTGCGGTCCGTGCTCATCTCGGCAGCCACGGGCGCACTCGGGGGAACACGCTTTGCACCTAACACAAACCCCACATCTGGTTAGCGCCCTGCTTTGAGATGTCGACCGAGTGGGTGAGAAACCAGCTGAGACATGGGACCTTCCCCTCTGGGGGCTGCCAGCCGCGGTCCCCAGTTCAGGGGCCGCCTGGTGTCAGGGGACCAGGAATGGGATACAACGCCTTCCCCTCTGGGGGCACCAGCTCCAACCCAGCTCCAGGGGACGGATACGCTGCTCTGAACGAATGGATTATTCAAATACTCCTGCATCAGCTTTATAAAAATGTTCTATATGGGCTAGTGTGCTCCTGGCTCAATGGGTGAGCTAAGATGTTTCAAGTAGGAACTAAAATCACCACTACAAATCCCTCGTGCAGGTAACATGGCTGTGAATGTCACCCCGGGGACTTTGCATAGACTGGTTTGACTTGGTTCATGAGGCGAGGGAAATAAAGAACCCTCTAGTGTACAGAGTGACACCCCCATCCCCGACACAGGGAGAGACGTCACTCCCACTCGATCCAGGAACTGACATGAAACCGAGACCGGGGAGCCAGGCCTTGCAGGAAGGAGCTGAAGTAGTCGAGGCCTAGCAGGGTTTGCATGTGGCAGATGAAGGACTGCTGGGCAAAACAGACCTGCATTACCAGCTGTTTATTGTTTTATGCTTTTGTTCTGAACAAACACCACTTGGTTTCATGAGCGCTGGCTGGTCCCTGGTTAACCCCGGATTGCCGGTGCTGAGCTGACGTCAGACCTGCTGACAGACTCACCATATATTGCAGGATTCTGCAGCCGAAGGGAGTGCCCGACTCGGCCCAGATAAAGGTGCTGGCTAGAGACTGGAGTGGGGTGCTCTCAAGAAGGCCACAAAGGGGCCAGAAGTGCAGATAACTCAGGACGGTGCACTAGGGAGCACCAGCTCCAATCTGGCTGTTGGGCATAGGTGTGATGCTGCCAGGCCAGGTGCCAGCTCATGCCAAGGCCTCCATCTCTCAGCTGGACACTGACAGATACAGAGCTGGGATCAGTCTGGCTCACTTGTGGGGTAATAGTGGTAAAACAGGGATCAGCATTACAAGGAAGTGTTTGCACTAGTGAAGGCTTGTGAGCTGCTGCCTGCGTTAATCTCCCCTGCGCTATGTGTATTCCATATTGCAATGCATTATTGGAGCGGGTGTATTGTGAGCCTCTGGGACTGTGTGAATCGCCGTGCAGGAGAGAGACATTAGTGAGCGAGCTCCTCTTCTACAGAAATTGTTCTGTGCCTCCCGAAAGAGGAGACCCGGCAGTACCAGACAGGCTAGGGGTGGTTCTTGCAACTGGAAACTCTCTACATCTGGAGTTAGAAACTGTCAGCAAAATGCGGCGCTGCTCCCTGTGACAATGAGTCGTGTGAGTGGACGTCTCCCATCAGCTGAGTCCGCAGCTGGTGGGGGGGACCCCAAACCGAAGGAACAAGGTATCTCTGTGCTGCTTGGACTCTGGGGATCAAAGTGTTTCTAAGCATAAGCAAGAGATCCCCAGCTGCTCAGCCTGGGTCAGCCCCAAAGGACACATAGAGCTGGCTGATTATAGAAACTTACGTCACCTTTTGAAACCTAAGCCTGTAAGTCATTTGTGTGTCTGTGTTCACTCCGTTTAGCCTTGTAAATAACTCTCATTTCCTTTTTCTACTTAATAAACCCTCAGACAGTTACTCTAGGATTGGCTGCAAGCGTTGTCTTCAGTGTGAGACTAAAGCACAAGTGACCTGGGGTAAGTGACTGGTCCTTTGGGACTGGGAGTAACCTGAATATTGCTGTGATCCTTGGTGTAAGAGGCCGCCTGTCGCAGAGCTAGGCTCACCTGGTGACGAGACAGGCCGGCGCACCAAGACTGTCTGTGACTCCATGTTAAGGCTGGTAAAGTGCCTGAGGAGTTTGCACTAGGCGCAGGAGGTTGGTGAAATCCAAGTTTAGAGCTCACAACCAACATGGGGTTTGTGCCCTGGTTTGTACCTGTCTGCCCTGAGGTTGGTGTTCACGCTCCTGCATCACCACTGGGAGCATCACGCTAGTTTCACAGATGTCATTGGGTCTAAGGCCAGAAGGGACCAGATCACCTATCACAGGCCCTTCATTTTTACCCAGATACCCCTATATTAAACCCAAAGATCTGAGTTAGACTCAACCATTTTGGCCCTCAGGAGACTGAGCTGTGGCCACAGGCAGCGAACAGGCGCCACCGGCGGCCCAAGCCGCGCAGTGGCGGGGGACTGATTAGGGAGAGGTGCCCAGGTGATCCCAGCAGGTGAGCCACAGCTCAAGCTGCAGAGGAAGGCGAAAAGCCCCGAGGTCCCTAATGGGGACACTGACTCCAACCCAGCCCTATAGCAGAGGGACCCCGACCCACAGACCGATGGGCTCCATGCTCCAGTGCAGTGCCACCCCCATGCTGGGGCTCTCACATTTGATGCGAAGCTGGGCGGACGTCTGCGACTCCCCCACGCTGAAGGAGATGACCCCAGCGTCCTCCCGCGTCACATGCACCAGGACCAGCAGGTGGGTTTTGCCGAAGCTCTTCAGCACAGTGCATGGTGTCTCCCGCAGCTCCAGCCCATTCCGGCTCCAGCGGATTCCCTCCACGGCGTCCCGGGTCTCCACGCAGAAGGCAGCATTCTCCCCCTCCATGACGTCCAGCTTCCGCGGGAGCCGCTTCACGATCGCCCCTGGGAGCGTGTCCAGGAACAGCCCAGAGTCACATGGGGCTGCAGTGCTGGGAGGGACATGGGGAGCCCGGGGCCCGAGGGTGCAGGAGCAGGAAATTCAGCAGCAAGAAAAGGGGGTGTCGGGAATGGGGCTGGCTTGAGGGGCAGGAATGGACAGGCTGGGGGCCGGGGCAGAGCACTATGGGGCAGGTTGGGCAGCTGGGGCAGGCGTTGGCTGGCTGGGGCAGGGACAGGGCAGGGAACAAGTGACAGGCTGGGTGCGAAGTACAGGGTAGCAGGGTCAGGGCAGTGAGAAGCAGGACCAGGCAGGGCAGCGGGTGACAGGCTGGGAGCCAGGGACAGGGCAGCAGGGACAGGGCAGGAGGAAGGCAGGACTGGACAGGGACAGGGCAGGAGGAAGGCAGGACTGGACAGGGACAGGGCAGCAGGAAGCAGGACCAGGCAGGGCAGCGGGTGACAGGCTGGGAGCCAGGAACAGGGCAGCAGGGACAGGGCAGGAGGAAGGCAGGACTGGACAGGGACAGGGCAGCAGGGACAGGGCAGCAGGAAGGCAGGACTGGACAGGGACAGGGCAGCAGGAAGCAGGACCAGGCAGGGCAGGGGGGCTGCAGCAGCAAGCAGCACAGGGAAGACGGTCTCCATGCCCATCTGTTCAGGCTCCGTGCACCCCAGGCCTGTCCCCCTCACCTCTGACGGAGACCTCAGCAATGCTGCGCCCTTTGTCCTTCATCTCGCAGAGGTAGACGCCGTCGTCGTCAGTGCGGGCGTCGCGGATGGTCAGGCGTCGCACCAGGCCCTGCTCCTCAATCACGTACTTGTGGCTTGGCTGCAGCTGCTTGTCCTCCAGGTACCAGGCCGTGGGGATGGTCTCCAAGGGCACCTTGCACTCCAGCACGGCGTCCTCACATTCCTGCACCTCCACATCCGCCAGCTGCAACTGGAACCGCACCCGGGGCTCTGGTGCCGAGCAAGAGAGAGACAGGAACTGCAGCGAGCAGGCGGGGCCAGGACGGGCCAGGGCCACCACCAGAGCAAGCCCAGGCGCCGCAGCAGCTGCTTCAGAGGAAAGCAAACCCCCCATAACGCACCCAGCCTGCCCAGTCCCCTGGGCGCCCCGCTCAGGAGTCAGCCTGGCCCAGCCCCTGCCCAGAGCCGTCTGTTCCAGGGAGGGGGCAGCCGAAAGCTCTCCATTCCCCGCGGGCTATTTTGAGAGGTGGCAGGCGACACAGGGGGTGGCACTTGCTATGTTCAGCACTCAGTCCCCTGCTGTCAGCTCCTCAGGCTGTCTCCAGCCCCCCGGCAGAGACACCGCTGCTCCAAACGCCCTGGGCCCCCTGCCTCCAAAGGGCCGGGCCCCCCAGGCAGGTCCCTGCGCCCTGGGCCCCCCTCACCTCCAAAGGGCCGGGCCCCCCGGCAGGTCCCTGCGCCCTGGGCCCCTCTCGCCTCCAAAGGGCCGGGCCCCCCGGGCAGGCCCCTGCGCCTAGGTCCCCCTCACCTCCAAAGGGCCGGGCCCCCCGGGCAGGTCCCTGCACCCTGGGCCCCTCTCGCCTCCAAAGGGCCGGGCCCCCGGGCAGGCCCCTGCGCCCTGGGCCCTCCTCACCTCCAAAGGGCCGGGCCCCCGGGCAGGCCCCTGCACCCTGGGCCCCCCTCACCTCCAAAGGGCCGGGCCCCCGGGCAGGTCCCTGCGCCCTGGGCCCCTCTCACCTCCAAAGGGCCGGGCCCCCAGGCAGGCCCCTGCGCCCTGGGCCCCTCTCACCTCCAAAGGGCCGGGCCCCCAGGCAGGTCCCTGCGCCCTGGGCCCCCTCGCCTCCAAAGGGCCGGGCCCCCCGGGCAGGTCCCTGCGCCCTGGGCCCCTCTCACCTCCAAAGGGCTGGGCCCCCCGGGCAGGCCCCTGCGCCCTGGGCCCCCCTCGCCTCCAAAGGGCCGGGCCCCCCAGGCAGGCCCCTGCGCCCTGGGCCCCTCTCGCCTCCAAAGGGCCGGGCCCCCGGGCAGGTCCCTGCGCCCTGGGCCCCCTCACCTCCAAAGGGCCGGGCCCCCCAGGCAGGCCCCTGCGCCCTGGGCCCCTCTCGCCTCCAAAGGGCCGGGCCCCCGGGCAGGCCCCTGCGCCCTGGGCCCCCCTCACCTCCAAAGGGCTGGGCCCCCAGGCAGGCCCCTGCGCCCTGGGCCCCTCTCACCTCCAAAGGGCCGGGCCCCCCAGGCAGGCCCCTGCACCCTGGGCCCCTCTCGCCTCCAAAGGGCCGGGCCCCCCGGGCAGGCCCCTGCGCCCTGGGCCCCTCTCGCCTCCAAAGGGCCGGGCCCCCCAGGCAGGTCCCTGCGCCCTGGGCCCCTCTCACCTCCAAAGGGCCGGGCCCCCGGGCAGGCCCCTGCGCCCTGGGCCCCCCTCACCTCCAAAGGGCTGGGCCCCCGGGCAGGTCCCTGCGCCCTGGGCCCCTCTCACCTCCAAAGGGCCGGGCCCCCGGGCAGGCCCCTGCGCCCTGGGCCCCCCTCACCTCCAAAGGGCCGGGCCCCCGGGCAGGCCCCTGCGCACCTCCAGCCGGGCAAGGGTGTCTGTGGGCTTGATTAGCATTACACTTTCCAAGCCCCAGTGCAGAGTGACAGGCACTGCCAGAGTCGCGGGGAAGCTCCTGCCATGGAGGCTGGGTAGCCGGCTGCCTGGGCTGGGTTAGACCCAGCAAATCCTGCATCACGGCAGGGGCACAGCCTACCTGACCCTGGCGGTCCCGTCGAACCCCATGATGCTAAGAAATACAAACCATCGGGCATAGTTCAAGGGAGGCACAAACCAGCCCATCCTGCCAGTGCCTTCGTGGTGGCTGCCTTGTCACCCAGCACAATGGGCCCTGAGCCCCACTGGGAACCCAGCTGCTCCAGCAACACACATGTAACATGAGCGCGAGGCTGGGTCTACGCTGGGAAATGAGGTCGGCAGAAATCATCGCTCAGGGGGCTGAAAAATCCACACCGCTGATCAACCCAGTTCTACCGACCTCAGCCCTGGTGTAGACAGCGCTAGGTCGCTGTCGGCAGGAGAACCTCGCCCGTCGCGTTCTACGTGTCGCCAGCCCCTAGACAAATGGGTGGGGTGAGGGAGGTGGCATCGGGCTGTGGCAGAGCATGTGCTGCTGCCACACCCGTAAGAGCTGTAAGACGTGGGGTGGGAGCAGAGGCAGCCTGCGCCCAGGAGGGAGCCAGGGCTGGCTGGGGCCACCCGCCGGGTGGATTGGAAGGCGTGACGGTTGGCTGGGCAGTAAAGGTCGCTGCAGTTCAATTAACGACTCGTGGGATTCGGGAGCCATAATGAAGGGGAAGCGGCGACGGGGTTATTCCGCGGGAGAAGCCAATGTCTCCCGAAGGCCAGCCCTGTGCCTTGAGCTCCCTTCATCTCCAGGGCTGGCAGCAGTGCCACCCTCACCATCCAGGGCCACATGGCGTTTAATGCCGACCTCACCTCCTCCTCCCCTGTCCTGCCCAAACCCAATCCTGGACTGGATCCACAGGGCACAGCAAGGCCAGGGGCAGGAGACCACAGCCAGCCCCCACCGATCACACACGCTCACGGCCTAGAGGCACTAAGCCCCCCACACACACACTTTGCCTCTTTGGCCTTCACAAGCACAACTCCCCCCAGGCTTCTCCGAGGGCCGACATTCAGGGGAGCTCAGTGTGTCCCCCCGGGTGCTGCGACTGCCCCTCGCAGCCTCAAGCACCCTCCCTCGGGGCCAGACAAGGAGTGAGTGCCCCGTTCCCGGCTACCTTCTTGGGGGCTCAGCACGTGCCGGGCACGGAGGGAGGGAAACGCTTCCAGCACAGACACTTGGCTCCCAGCCCCACCAGTTCAGGGCCAAACCCACTCAGCACTTCCCTGGGAGATTGTCACTAACAGCTCACAGCCCCCCCGCCCTCCCAAACACATCGACCCCCTCCCACCCAGCCTGGCTCAGTGCCAGAAGGGACATGGCCAGGTGTGATGAAGTGGGGGATGGTCTTAGTGTTTTGCATGGACTCTGTTTGTGCCTCGGTTTCCCTCTGTGCTGCGTGTGTAACGAGGGGGTGGCGGGGGGGGTTGTTGCAGAGAACCAGGTGTGACCTCACCTGCAGCCCGGACCTTGGATAAAGGCCTGGAGATCGGGGACAAAGTGACTGGTGACCAGGAGACCCAGCCCAGCTTGGCAGCCAGCCGGTTCTGGCCAGCGGGAATAGAAAGGGCTGAGGAGGGAGGATACAGCCAGGGGTGGGAACAAAGGAGGGAAGAGAGGAGCCCAGGTGGGCTGCAGACAATGGAGAGGGGAGGAGCCGTAGGGGGAGATGATTTCGGATGATCGGCTGGAAGGAGGGGGTGGCTGGACTGGGGAGGGAGCAGCCGGAGCAGCCAGAGGGTCCCCCCCCCTCCCCCAAGGCTGGAGAGACCTGGATGTGCTGGGTGACCTGGAGGGTTGCTAGGCCCAAGGGCCCGGAGAGTTTCCTGTGCTGGGTTCAGACGCTCACAGGGCCGGCTCTACTGTTTTCGCCGCCCCAAGCAACGCACCGAATTGTCACCGCGGACGGCGGGGGCAGTCTGTGCGCCATTAGGGCCGCTCGCACGTTTCCGCGGCAGCAGCAATTCGGCGGCAGCTTCTGTCTTCAGCCGGAAGAGAGAAGCTGTGCTGCCGCGGACAGCTGAACATAGAGGCTGCCACCGAATTGCCACTGCCGCGGAAACGCGCGTGCTGCCCTAACGGCACACGGTCTGCCCCCGCCATCCGGCGGCAATTCGATGCGCTGCTTGGGGGCAAAAACACACGGACTGCTGCCCCTTGCAGACTGCCGCCCCAAGCACCTGCTTGGGATGCTGGTGCCTGGAGACGGCCCTGGACACTCAATAAACCCTCCTGTTTTATGCTGGCTGAGAGTCGCTCCAGTCTGGAGATCGGGGGGGGGGGCATTATTCCCTCTGGGAGTGGAGACCCCGGG